>NC_136819.1:57834211-58306711 GCF_951394365.1 Tetrao urogallus | reverse complement strand
GAAGTGCTAACCCCCCACCGAGGGATCAGTCACCAAGAGTATCTGCTTCCCCACAATGTGACATGGGTGCAAGCAGATCATCTCCATCCCTGTCCGCAGCTTATCTCCATCCTCATCCACAATCCTGTTCCCATCCCTCGTTTCCCATCGCCAACTCCATCTCTTCCTCATCTTCATCTCCATTCCACACTCATCTCCATCTCATCCCCATCCTTCTCTCTATCTCTCTTATCCTGTTCCCAACTCTATCCCATTCCTATCCTATTCCCATCCCATCCTCATCCCCACCTCATCCTCATCCCCACCTCATCCTTATCCCTATCCCTATCCTTATCCCTATCCCTATCCCTATCCCCATCCCCGCCTCCATCCCCATCCCTCTTATCCCGTCCCCAACTCCAGCCCACCCTCATCCTCATTCTATCCCCATCCCCACTGAGGCAGGGAAGGACACCCCAGCTGGGGCTCCCCTCCCAGGATGAAGGCACAGCTCCAGCTGTTTCCAGCTGCCTCTTTTTTATCCATAGGAGTTCCCAAACAAGCGGTGCTGGTTTTACCAAGGGGGCAGAAGAAAAGCCCTTTTTAGCATCCTAAGGACTATGGGGGAATGCCCCTGCCCCAACAGAGAGGCCCTGAGGGCTACGGGCCTCTAAACACTGCACATCCCTGGCCAGGGGACAGAGGCACAGGTGGGGACATCCTGGTGCCAGCTGCAGCCATTTTCCCCTGTGAAAAGTTCATCATACAAACAAAAGTGGACTTTCAGAGAGCAGAACTGCCAGCTGCGCCCAAATGTTCCACTTGCCAGTTTCCATTCATTCTGGAAAATGGTTGTGTCTCCGTGTGGGGTTAGAGAGCCTAAGACTGAGGTCCTAAGTTAATTTTCTCCTTAAAAACACATCAGTAGCCAAACGTGAAACAGCTGTGGACACCAGCTGCAAACCATCCCCTGTGGGTCTTGCGGGGATGAGGCTGAATTCGACCCCACTGCAGGATTGGGGGTGCAGGGAGGGGAAGGGCTGTGGGTCTGCTGCCCCTCTGGGAGTTGCTTGGGTATCCTGGGTGCACGGGAGCTTGGGGAGAAGCCCTCCTCTTGGCACCTGCTGGAAGGCTGTGGAGCTCATCCAGCTGGCCCTGCTCGCTGCCTTAATGGTTTTCCATGGCCAAGGCTAGGCGTTCCCCTCCGGGTGCCGACAGCGGGTCGGGATGCAGCCCGACGTCACCCCAAAGCTCTGGGATCCTCGCGGGTGCGAGCTGGGTGCAGGACGCGGGTTCTCCCAGTGACGCGGCCTCACCTCCGCCGCGGGGACAAGCTGAGGGCGTCCCGCCGCTCCCCCATCGGGGATTTCCCACCGGAATGCCGCGGATGTGCCGCCGCGTCCCCTCTCCCCGTTATCTGCCCTCCCCGTTATCCGCCCTCCCCGTTTCGTGCCGTCCCCGCAGCCTCTCGGGACGGACGCGGCGCTACGTTGGCCTCGGGCCAGGGAAGCGCTCCAGGGCGATGCGCGACATTTGTTTGTGCGCTTCCAGCTTTTCCTCTCCCCCCACCCCCTCCAACCCCCCGCAGCTCTCCTGGGGACACGGAGTCATGTTTCTACCCGGCTGCGGGGAGCGGAGGGAAGAGGGAGGCTCGGGGCCCCCCAGCCCGGCCCGGCCCGGCCCCAGCTGGCGGCAATCCCGGCTCCGGGGGCGGCCCGCGGTACCCGGCCCGGAGGGGGATGGGGATGAAGGAAGAGGAGGAGAAGGGGGGGCCGGGAGGGGCGCACAACCCCGGGTCGGATTTTGGGGTAAGCCCCCATTGGCCGGCCCTAAGCTCTTGGGATCCAATGGCAGCGAGGCCGCGGTTTGAGCCCGCCCCGTCCCGCCCTGCCGGCTCCGGTCCGTCCCGTCGGGGTCCGCTCGGCTCCGTTGCGCTACGCGGGATGCGGGCAGCGGTTGCCGTGCTGGCGGTGGCCGCGGCGGCGGCGGTGGCGGCGCTGCCGCCCCGAGCGGAGCTGCTGCCCTATGGGGCGGCTCACGGCGACGGTCGGCTGCGGCACGGGGACGACGAGAGCTCTCCCGGAGTGGTCCTGCGGCCCCCGATGCGCCTCTACGGCCGCGCTGCCCGCCGCCTCTTCGTGAGTCCGCGCGCTCCGGCCCTCCCTCCTTTCCTCTCTGTCCTTCCATCTCTCTTCCTTCCATCAGTCCGTCGTTCCGTCCCTCCATGCCTCCCTCTGTCCCTCCACCCCTCTGACACTTCCTCCGTTCCTCCATCCTTCTGTCCCTCTTTTACCGTCTCTCTCTCCTTCCCTCAATTCCCATCCCTCCCTCCATCCACCCCCTTTCTCCTCAGCCCTTCACACCCACCTTTCCCATTCCCTCTCGCCCCAGCACCCCTACACGTGTCTTTCCTGCACCCACACATTCCTACACTCCTCTCGTTCTTTCCGTCCTCTGCCCACCCCATGCGTCTCATCCGCATCCATCCTCCAGGCCTTTCTCCTCCCTGCATCCCACCCAACCCTCCTCCTAGGGAACAAGGAGCCCTTTTCCCCTTTCCCCCCGCAGCTGTTCCCTGCCAGCAGCTGGCTCTGGCCTTGGAGCAGCCCGAGAGGTCTTTGTTTGGGGCCACGCGGCCTCGGGGCTGTCAGCGCCGTGCTGCTCAGGCTGACACACGGGATGGAGGTGGTGATGGCAGGAGGATGGTGTCCCCTCCCCGGCTCCCCAACCCCCTGTGCTGCTCTCCTCACAGGTGGGCACCAACGGGGTCATCTCCAGCCAAGATTTCCCAGGTGAAACCCAGTACGTGGACGACGACTTCCCAACAGATTTCCCCGTCATCGCTCCCTTCCTGGCCGACCTCGACACCTCCGGGGGCAGAGGGGACATCTACTACAGGCAGGACCACGCTCCATCCGTGCTGGAGCAGGCAGCAGGATACGTGCATGCTGGCTTTCCATACACCACCGGCGCCTTCGTACCCAGCAGCGTCTTCATCGCCACCTGGGAGGATGTGGGAGCCCACGGGGAGCCCCCTGGAAAGGTGGGGTTGGATCCCCAGTGTTGGGTCAGGATCACGGAGCCGTCGAGCCGTGCAGCCGTAGAATCGTAGCACTGTAGAGTTGTGCACTCATAGAATCGTGGAAATCACAGCATTGAGTTGGAAGGGACCTTCAGTGGTCGCCTGGGATGGGTTTCCCCAGTGCAACACCCAAAATGGGGAGGCAGGGCTCGTCCTCTTCGCTCGCTTGTAGCGTTGGGTTTGTCTGTTGGCGCAGTGGTGTTTTAGGGAGCTGTATTGCATTCCCCACCCCGGCACTGATAAGGCTCAGATCCACAGCGCTGCCTTTCTGTGCTGAAGCTCTCTCCAAAAATGTGGGGTGGGAGCCAATGAGCCACACGGTGACGGTAATGGTGACGCTGTGCCACCAGCAGCCCATCCCCGCACCGGGGCCCTTCAGAGGCGGAATGGGGAGAGCGAGGAAGCCAGCGGGGTTTGGAAGGAAGCAGAGCACATTTTTTCCTCTTATTTAAAACTTGGGAAAGCAGCTGAAGAAATGCCATCGGAGGCCTCGCAGCGACCCTGCGGACGGCAGCAGAGCAGCCGCGTTTTCTTTGCCTAATTGTTTTCTTCCTCTCCAAGCAGTTGGATCAGGGAGCGGAGCGGCTCGATGGAAACTTTGCTTTAGGAGCCCCGAAATTCAGTTGGTGCATGACCTGCACCCTTAGCAAAAATCGCTGGCGATGTCCCCAAAGCCCAGTTTTTGCTCCCCGTTCTGTGCCACCCTCCAGCTCGCGCTGGGGCTGGGGGCTGAGCTCGCATCAAGGATTTGCCTCTCCTTGCCCTGTGTCACTCGATGCCAGCGCATGGCTGTCCCCAAGGGCGATGCGTCACCCCCCCTGTAATGCGTGGGGAAGGAATCCGCCCCGGGGGGGGGTCTCACCCCCGGCCTTTTGGCTGCCTCTGCGGGGTCTGAATGCCCGAGTGTGAGCTGACAACAGAGCTCTTTGTGCCCCTGCTGCTGTGCGTGTGCTCTGCATTGCAGCCCTGGGGGTGCTGTGGATTCTCCGCTGGCTAGTTAGGGTTGTGCTCGCCCCCCGTGGCCCCTCTGCCTCCCTGGGGCTGGCACGGCCCCAAGGCTGTAGCACGTGTTTATAGCACGACCATAGGGAAGGCAGGAGCACGTGTGTGTTTTTTCCAGAGGAAACCAAGTGACATTTGTTCTCCCATAGGAATGCAGCTGCGGGTTTTCCCGCGGTGCTGATGGGGAGGTGGAGGGGGCTGCTGGGGTTGGGCAGGATGGAGAGATGGGGATGGGAGCAAGGGGCTTGCAGGTGCCTGGGGTGCAGCCGGTGGGCTGTCACCTCACTGCATGGCAGCTCCAAGGAACCTCTCTTGGGAGGTTTCTACAGGGCAACAAAGGGCTTTTTGGAAGAGTTCTCCTGTTTGCATGCATTTTTGGGGCGCTGTCACATCCCCACCTCCCTCTTTTGGAGGGTACAGGGCATTCAGGATGCACCCCTATGGGTTTCCCCATGATGCTGGGACATGGTTAGTGGGGATGGTGGTGATGGGTTGCTGGTTGAACTTGGTGATGTTGGAAGTCTTTTCCAACCTTAACAGTTCTATGATTCTATGCACGGGCATGGTGAGGACGGGTTAATGGTTGGACTTGACAATCTTGGAGGCTTTTCCAACCCTCATGATTCCATGAGTGGGCATGGTGGGTATGTGTTGGTGGTTGGACTCGGTGATCTTTGAAGTCTCTTCCAACCTGGATGATTCTATGATTCTGTGAGTGGCATAGTGGGGAACTCGACATTCTTGGTGGTCTCTTCCAGCCTTAATGATGCTATGATTATGTGATCTCTCCATCCTCCTGGCAGCTCAACACCTTCCAAGCCATTCTAGCCTACAATGAGGAGGACACCTACGCCATCTTCCTCTACCCAGAGGGTGGCCTCCAGTTCCTGGGCACGCGGCCCAAGGAGTCCTACAACGTGCAGCTGGAGCTGCCAGCCAGGGTGGGCTTCAGCCGCGGGGACGGCGACGATGGGAAGCGAGAGGGGCACTCATACAACGTGGCCAGCAGCCAGCAGGAACTGCAGCGGCTCGAGCGGTGAGTGGGGATGGCGGACAGGGAGCAGCCCCATTCCTTGGAATAAGGCCTTGGGGACCTTCGGTGTGCCCACATCCCCTCCAATTGCGATTATACATACACAAATGTGTGTGCCTTTGCAGGGAGAGCAACGTGGGGGTGCCCGGAGTGTGGGTTTTCCATGTGAGCACCCTGGAGAACGTGGAGCCGAGGAGCGGCCCCGGTGCAGCGCTGAGTTCCGTGCCGCGTGGCACTGATGACGCCTCGTTGCCCACTGAGCTTTTGGCCCAACCTGGCTTGAGGACAACATCACCACATCCGCATCCTGCGCTGCTCAGCATCGTCCCCTCAGGGCTGCCCGCGTCCCCATTGGGGCAGGAATGGAGCCCCAGGCTGCACTCCATTGGGGATGCTCCTCAAGGCCACCCCGTGTCCTACAGCTCCGGGCAGCACGGTGTGGGTGTGGAGGAGGACGTGCACTTTAACACAAACGGTGAGAAGGGCCTTTTTCTTGCAAGCTCACCTCTTCCCAGGGGGGCATAAGTTGGCACTGCTGCCGCCTCACAAACTCCCTGAGCCCAAACTGGCTGCCTGGGAGCTGTGGCGCGGTGTCTGCAGGCAGCGAGCCCGGTGGTGGCTCCGTCCCCTTGTCCTCAACCCACCCTCTGCTTCTCCCCAGTGTTCACCTACAGCGCGGGCAGCAGGGAGACGTGTGCCCAGCACCACGGGCGCTGCTCCCCGCACGCCTTCTGCACCGACTATGCCACCGGGCTGTGCTGCCACTGCCGGGCTGCCTACTATGGCAATGGGAGACAGTGCCTGCCTGAAGGTACGTGGGGTGGGCGACGTGGAAGGGGTGTAGAGCACAGGGTCGGGTGGCCAATGCCAGAGCTGCTTTGTGTCTCCATCCAGGGGCCGTGCACCGACTGAACGGGAAGGTGAGTGGCAGCCTGGTGGTGGGTCGCACTCCTGTCCGCTTCCAGGACGTCGACCTGCACGCCTACATCGTGGGCAGCGATGGCAGAGCCTACACAGCCATCAGCAGGGTGCCCGTGCCCGCTGCCCATGCCCTGCTGCCCCTGCTGCCCCTTGGAGGGCTCTTCGGGTGGCTCTTTGCCCTCGAGGAGCCCGGCTCTGAGAACGGCTTCAGCATTACAGGTGAGCAGAGATGGGGGCTGTGGGATGGGGAATGAGTTTTCCTCGCTGCTCTGATGGGTGTAACTATTGGATTCAGCTCACTGTGTCACAGTCACAGGCGCTGTTGGGTGTTACAGAGAGGTTTGGGGGCATTGCTCCCTGCAGCATTACATCCAAATCTTATACATTTTGCTTTCCTGCCCAGGTGCTGAGTTCACCCAGTACCTGGAGGTGACTTTCTACCCTGGGGAAGAGCAGGTGCACATCACTCAGACAGCCGAAGGGCTGGGGGCAGACAATTACTTAAGCTTGAGGACCCACATTGAGGGCCAGGTGCCTTTTGTCCCAGAGAGTGCCAGCGTCCACATTGCTCCCTACAAGGAGCTCTACCGCTACTCCAGCTCAGGTATGAGCCGTGTATCCCAACTTTTTGGCCCTGTCTTTGGTTTTTCTTATGTGCCTCATTTAGATCAGCCCCCACATAGTTGTGGGTGTCCCAGAGAGTTGGAAATGGCTCTAAGATCCCTTCCAACCCTACCCTACCCAAACCAAACCAACCCTACTCAGCCCTACCCCATCCAACCATACCCAACCCAACTCAACTGTACCCAAACCAAACCAACCCTACTCAGCCCTACCCCATCCAACCATACCCAATCCAACTCAACTGTACCCAAACCAACCCAACCCTACTCTGCCCTACCCAGCCTTACCCAGTCCAACTCAACCCTACGCAACCAATCCAACCCATTCCCCGACTCCATGTTGAACCTGTGATTCTATGATTCAAAACACCCCATCCCCATCACAATTCCCAACATCTGAGACAGCCGCCGGTGCCGAAGCTCATGTTCTAGAGTTCCCTTTGCAGCTGTGACGTCCTCTGCTCATCGCGACTACGTCCTCACCTCGGGTTCCACCAACCAGACCCTGTCCTACCGCCTGCACCAGAACATCACGGTGACAGGCTGCCCACACGCCCGCAGCCGCCTGCCCACCGTCCAGCAGCTGAGCGTGGCACGTGCCTTTGCCCTCTACGATGGCCACGAGCAGGTCCTGCGCTACGCCCTCACCAGTCGCATCAGCTCAACACATGGTGAGCACGGCAGATACCTGTGTCAGGTGGAGATAAGTTTATCTCAGCGTTTTTTCCCGTGCTCACGGTGCTTTTTGCCGCTCAGATGATGCTGAGGTGCCACCGGTGAACCCGTGCCATGATGGCACACATGCGTGCGAGGAGACGGCGCGCTGCCAGCCTGGCACAGGGCTCGGCTACACATGCGAGTGTGCAGCCGGGTACCGTGGGGATGGACGGGGCTGCAAAGGTGAGGGGGGCTGTGTGCCTTCAGGGGGCTTGGTGCATCTCCCCAACCCCCCATTTGGGGTGCTGGTCAGAAGAGCTGCTGGTGAATTACAAGGGAAACTGAGGCAGAGGGGCTGGGGAGTCCCAGAGGTAGAGGAGGGCTGGAGGTGACCAAGGAAGTGGGGATGGAGGAAGGGGCAGCCATGGGATGGGCACTTTGGGACAGGATGGCCAAAGCACCCAGACCCCAGCACACCAAAACTGGGGGCTGTGTTGGGTGTAAAGTCTGTTCCTATGAGAGTGGTGAGGTGCTGGAACAGCTGCCCAGAGAGGCTGTGATGCCCCGTCCATCCCTGGAGGTGTTGAAGGCCAGGTTGGATGGGGCCCTGGGCAGCCTGGGCTGCTGTGAAATGGGGAGGTTGGTGGCCCTGCATGGCACAGGGGGGTTGGAGCTTCGTGATCCTTGAGGTCCCTTCCAACCCGGGCCGTTCTGTGATTCATTCTGTGATTCCATGGGTGCCCCACCACCACCGGGTGCCCGGTGTCTCTCCTTCCTGCAGATGTGGATGAGTGTGAGGAAGGCCTCAGCCAGTGTGGCCCATTCTCCATGTGCCTGAACGTTCCGGGCAGCTACCGGTGCGAGTGCCACAGTGGCTACGGGCCGGCTGAAGATGGGCACGGCTGTGTGTGTAAGTGCCAGCCTCACCATGTGGGGCACCGCGTCACCGACCCCAGCATCCCACGGGGCTCTCCCCATCCATCTTTGTGTCCCCACAGTGCCGACCCCTGCAGCTGACCCCTGTGAGGTTGGGAGGCACCCCTGCGCTCCAAGGGACCGGGCGCGCTGCCTGCCCCGCGCCGGGGGTCAGCCTGCCTGCGAGTGCCTGCCCGGGTACGCCGGCGACGGCCGCATCTGCTCCGGTACGGGCAGGATGGCCGGTGTGGCGGGGAGATGCTGGTCGTCCTGCCCCATCTGACCACATCCTGCCTTGCACAGATGTGGATGAGTGCACCCTAAACCTTTGTCACCCTGCTGCCATCTGCTACAACACGCCGGGTTCATTCTCCTGCCAGTGCCAACCCGGCTACGAAGGCGACGGCTTTCAGTGCACTCATGGTAAGGCTGCGGCGCGCATCCCCATGCCTCAGCATGGTGACCCCATCCTCACTGCTGCTGCTTCGGATTTGCCGGCAGCACAAAGCAGCACGCAGCGGTTGACGCCGTGTGAGCACGAGCGGCTGTACCCACGGACACCAGGACACGTGCCACAGTGTGACGAGCAGGGCAGCTACCGGCCCCTGCAGTGCCACAGTGGCAGCGGGCACTGCTGGTGCGTGGATGCCTCGGGGCAGGAGATCGCTGGCACCAGGACGGCAGCGGGCAGCACACCGCCACGCTGCGGGAACCCAGGTGGGTGCTGCCTTGCTGTGCTCAGCACGTGGGGATAAGGGCTCAGGACCTTCATCTGCATCTCTGTAGGATCTCTGTAGGATCAACTGAGGAGGTGGGGATCGGATCCTTTGGCATTTCTATCGGATTGATCAAGGGGATAAGGGTCGGGTCCTTTGGTGTTTCTGTGGGATCGACAGAGGGCGTGGGGGTCAGGTCCTTCGTCATTCTTTTGGCACCAATGGAGAGGATGGAGGGCCGTGTCCTTTGGCATTTCATTGGCATCTCCATGGGATTAGCATTTTGTTGGCATCTCTACTGGGCTGATGGAGGGGATGAGGTTTGAGTCCTTTGGCATTTTGTTGGCATCTCTGTGGGATCGGTAGAGGAAATGGGGATTGGATCATTCGGCATTTTCTTGGCGTCTCTATGGGATTGGTGGAGGGAATGAGCTGGGTCCTTCAGCATTTTGTTGGCATCTCTGTGGGATTAGCAGAGAGGATGGGAATCAGGTCCTTTGGCGTTTTGCTGGCATCTCTGTGGGATTGGTGTAGATAATGGGGTTCAGGTCTTTTCGCATTATGTTGGCATCTCTGTGGGATTAGCTGAGGGGATGGGGTTGGTCCTTTGGCATTTTCTTGGCATCTCTATGGGATCAGCAGAGGAAATGGCCATTGGGAACTTCAACATTTCCCTGGCATCTCTGTGAGATTGGCATGCACCTACGTGCTGGGGCAAAGCGTGGCAGGCTGCGTGATTGTGCTGTGCAACAGAGGAGGCTGAGCGGGGCCTAAATCCCCACTGCCATTATTGCCTTGGCCTCCAGCAGAATGGGGCAGGGCAAGAGGAGGGGACCCTTCGCAGGTTCTGCCAAATGGCTGTTTGGGCATCTCAGGAGCTCCTGAGTCATTAGGGCCCCCTGGCCCACAGGGTTATAGCAGCACCGGGTGCCCAGCTCCAAGCTGCCCCCTGGCCTCCTGTGTGCCGGAGGTGTTTCTCTGCCCGCAGGTTCCTCCCAGCAGCTGACACCATGTGAGCACGAGCGGCTGTACCCACGGGCAGTGCCACCGGGCCCCTCACCTGTGGGCAATGGGCACGTGCCACAGTGTGACGAGCAGGGCAACTACCGGCCCCTGCAGTGCCATGGCAGCACCGGGCACTGCTGGTGCGTGGACAGCGCGGGGCAGGAGATCGCCGGCACCAGGACAGCACCGGGCAGCATGCCGCCGCGCTGCGGGAGCCCAGGTGGGTGCCATAGAGCTGTCCTCCCCAAAGCATCCCAGCCTTGTCACCGGAGCCCCCAGCGAGGCTCCAGTGAAGTCCCTGCACGTGGGCAGGCGGGTGACGGTCACCATTCCCGTGCCAGAGCCCTCGGAGCGTCCCCCAACCATGTGTGAGCGCTGGCGGCAGAGCCTGCTGGAGCACTACGGCGGCAGCCCCCGCGGCGACCAGTACGTGCCACAGTGTGATGCACAGGGCCACTTCACCCCACTGCAGTGCCACGGGGACAGCGGGTACTGCTGGTGCGTGGACGAGAGCGGCAGGGAGATCCAAGGCACGCGCTCGGAGCCCGGCAGCCCCCCGCCATGTAAGAGCTTTGGGACCCCGCGCCCTGAGCGCCATCCGCCCCGATGCGCTCGCAGCCATCTCTCTCCTCATCCCCTCTGTGCTGTGCCCAGGTCTCCCCAGCGTTGCACCGCCCAGCGTCCGGCCCTCGCCGCGTCCTGATGTGTCCCCGCCAGCTGCAGGGACCTTCCTGCTGTATGCCCAGGGCCAGCAGATCGGCTACCTGCCACTCAACGGCACGCGACTGCAGAAGGAGGCAGCCAAGACCCTGCTCTCCCTGCATGTAAAGTATCGCTGGGGATGGGGCTTGGGAAGGGGATCTGGGGCTTGGGGTAGTGGCCAAGTAGCAGAACTCTCCAAAAATTTGCCTTTTTCCTTGCTCTGATTCCTCTGGGAATGTGTCCATTCCAGCCTGGCCAGCCTGACGGAGAGAAACTCCCCAGCACGCTGGGAAGCAATACTCAGCCTGCCAAAAGCCCTCCCTTCCCCCTTGCTGACGGTTATCCTCGGGCTGGCCTCGCTGTTGCAGAAATCTCTCCTTGAGTCCAAGGATTTCAGTCCCAGCTGGACGTGGGTGTGCGCCTGCAGCAGCTGCCTGGGAGCCCTGCTGCAAGGGGTCAGTGGGAGGCTCGCAGCCAGAAGGATTTTGCTAGGGAAAAGGGATCTGAGCATCAGTCCCTATTGCTGCACCTCGCATCGTGCCCCAGATGCCGGCTGCTGGGATGAGGGTACCCACCGAGGATCCCAGCTGTGATCCAGGCAGGATTTCACCGTGTCTCTTGCAACCCAGGGCTCCATCGTGGTAGGGATCGATTACGACTGCCGGGAGAAGACAATCTATTGGACTGACGTGGCTGGGCGAACCATCAGCCGGGCAAGCCTGGAGCCAGGCGCTGAGCCGGAGACCATTATCAACTCAGGTGTGTGCCCAGCTCTGCTGGGTCCATCCTCAATTGTCCTCCCTCTGGCTATGGGGATGGCGGTGCACCGGGATCCACGCGTCCCCATCACTGAGCACCTCACCCCCCCTGCAGGGCTCATCAGCCCCGAGGGGCTGGCAGTGGACCACCTGCGCAGAGCCATGTTCTGGACCGACAGCGGCCTGGATAAGATAGAACGAGCGCAGCTGGACGGCTCGGAGCGGAGGGTGCTCTTCGACACCGACCTTGTCAATCCTCGGGCCATCACAGTGGACCCCGTCCGAGGGTGAGAGCCTTTTGTCTGGAGGTTCTGCAAGACTCTTTTAGGATGGCATTGGCACAATTTGCAATAGGAGTTGTATTTGGGGGAGTGCTTGAAGTGGGACTGGTTACTCCTCGCAGTACCAAGACCCCATCCTGGCCCTGGGAGCAGCTCTCCTGCACTGCACGCCCTGCAGGAAGGACTGGCTCTGTTCCCCCTCTCCCTCCTTTCATTTAATAATTCAGGGTTTGGCTAAACCTGCTGTCTCAGTGTCGGGATTAGTTCTAAAAGCTTTGAAATACAGTGTTTGAAAACACAAGCCGTGCCCCTAGGGTGCTGCTGCGATACGGAATGTGCTACTCCTAAGGCTCACCCTCGTCTAGAAGCTACAGTTTGGGTCGTAAACAAGTTTGACATCATTCTGGTTTTCTTTTAGTGGTTTTTCAGCTCAAATAAAGATCTATTCCAAGCAGCAGAAGGGAAAAACCAGGCCTCCCTTCTGATAAGAACCAGTGCTGTAGTGAAAGCCAGTGTTCTCCTTCCTGTCCTTACTGTTGCGTGTCCTGTTTGCTCACTATATAATTATCTCCCAAGCAACCTTTACTGGACGGACTGGAATCGAGAAGCACCGAAAATTGAAACTTCTACCGTCAGTGGAGCCAATAGGAGGGTGCTGGTGAACAAAGACATCGGGCTGCCCAACGGCCTGACATTCGACCCCTTCTCCAAGCTGCTGTGTTGGGCAGATGCAGGTAACTGCTCTGAGGATGGACCAGATGAGTCCACTAAGTGGGAAGAGCAGCTCAGTCTTTATCCCGTTGGTTCCTGCACGCCACTCCATCCCCTTCCACTGTCCTGGTCCAAAAGCGTGAGTGGGTCGGGGGGATTTGCAGCTTTTGCATCCTTGGGCTGAGAAGCTGCTGCAAAACCAGTGGATCCAGTGAGCGTGTGTTTATTTGTTTGCATGGCCTGGTAACCCTCTTGCTTTTGACAAGGAACGAAGAAGCTGGAGTGCACGTTCCCTGACGGAGCAGGCAGGCGCGTCGTACACAACAACCTCAACTACCCCTTCAGCATCGTTAGTTACGCCAGTCACTTCTACCACACCGACTGGAGACGGTAAGGGGAGAAAACCCACTCCAGAAGGGGAAAACAAGTGCTGAAAGCCGGGCCTGAAACCTCATCAGAATCCTGGCTTCAGCCCCTCTGCAGTGCCATGCTGGGCAGCAGCCGCTTGTGGAGCTTCCTTAGTGCACAGGAGAGTTGTTCAGAAACAACTCCATCTTCCTGGGAGGGATGGAAATGGTGCGGTTGTTTTTTCTAACTAGGACTTGGCTCAGGGTTTTGAATTCAGATTAAGTGAAAGAAAAGATGCTGTCCTCAGTTGTTCCCTCTCCTCCCCCCCACCAAAAGCATCGGGGGTCATCAGGACCTCGCCTCTATTCCCCCGCCAGCTGGAAGCTCTCAAACTTCAGTCACATCTTAGCAGATTATAACAAACACTTAAGTGCTGGCCGCGCTTGGACGAGGCTCTCAGGGAGATAATCTCTCCTTGGAAGGCTGGCTCTGTGATTCTGCATCACCAACGTGCTGAGTGAGCCGCACATGGAAGTCGTGGGGCACGTTGCTTTTGCTTTGCTCTGCAGGTGTTCAGTCCTCTCTTTGTAGCTGTCTCTGTCCTTCACCCCATGTAGATGGGATAAAAGAAAAAAACCACACAGTTACAGGGTTTTTCCTCTATCCACAGTGATGGTGTGATTGCTGTCAATAAGGAAACCGGCTCCTTCACTGACGAGTATCTTCCAGAGCACCGATCTCATCTCTATGGAATCACAGCAGTTTATCCCTACTGCCCTGGAGGTAAAACATAAAAAAACCCCAACCCCTTTCTCTTGCATTAGATGGCAGACAAGCTGAAGAGATCAATTTCTCTCTGCAGCAAGGAAATAGCAATGACAACTTCACACCTAAAAGGACCTCAGACCCAGAAAACTGTCACTGCATACGAGGAAGGGGGAAGCCCTTCGCTAAGGCCAACGAAGCAACCTTCCGTCCTGCCAAAGATGATGTGGTTTTGAACTTATACCTCAGGTCTTTACTACTGTATTTTTTTTTTAAAGTGAGAAATATTAATATTGGAAGAAATGGTCCTGTGAATCTTAAGGCCATTACTCTAACTCTTGCTCATGCAAGCAAATTTCAAGTGTAGTTTTCTTACTCAAATGCTTTGTTTTATTGGAAGAAGAATGGATTTTTAATGGTGTGACAATCTGACCATCAGGTCCTTTTATCCCAAAACAAGCACAAATGGGAGGTCTGGGATGCAGTATCATCAGATCTAAGTAACCCACAGCCCTGAAGCCAACCGCGTGCGTTCAGAAGTGTGCAGAACAGTTTTGTGATACAGCAAAGGTGCTGAAGTTCTTCCAGAAGACAGTTCTGTATTTTCAACACTGCCTCAATGCATGTCTTTTAGTATTTATATTAGAAGAATATGCTAGAAGAATTGATCTGTTCATGCTTGTTGGTCCCCCAAGTGCCTTCATAGACCTACTCACCGTAGACCAATATGTGTTCAGAAATACACTTTAAGTTGTTATGCTTCACTTTTTCTAGGTTATTTCATTAATTGAATAAAATGGTTACGTTTCCTTTTGGATTTAGTTTTTAAATGTTTCAGTCATAGGGCAGACAGCAGACAAGGAGCAAGCAAGGCAGGAGCAAGCTGGCTGTAGGGCAGGACCTCAGCGAAAGAGCCTTTATGAAACACTCCCTTTCTCCACTCAATGCCAAACAATGGGGAAAAGAACAAAAAAACAAGCACAAAGAACCATCTTTGCCAACACACAGCTAATGACAACCATTTGTTTCTACTTCCCCGACTTCATTTATTGAAAGAAAGATGATAATTCTCTAGAACAGTCAGAATTCGACTTCCTGTTTTCTTTCAGATCAGTGAGATAACATCCATTGCAAACTGCATGCCAGAGTTGTACAGGGCTGTACGTAGTGCCTAGCCATACTAAGTACACGAGAGACTGCAGGCTCCAATCCCTTCATCTCCCTACTTTTCCCAGTCTGTGGTCAGTCTTGGGATCAGCAATAATGGCCTGAACTGCTACGATGGCTTCGTTGATCTTTGTTTGCAGCTCTCGGAGCTCCTCTATGTGCAGCAACCGCAGAATCTGGGCAGCTTCATTGATAACAGCATCTGGGTGAGATGCAGAAAGTCGTGTCAAGCATTTGTATCTGATTCATGCTTGTGGTTTTTCATGCTTAAAGCAGAGGCAGAACTTGCCCTGCACAGGGTGCTCTGCAGAACCTCGCTCAGCTCTGTGCAGCCCTCGCAGCAATCCCCAGCTAAGTCAGGCCAGTACAACGTGTTCCAAGCAGTAATTCAGCTGGACATGGGGCAAAAGTGAAGGCAGACCAGGGAAGTCCAGGACACCTGACTACTGCCTGCAAAACAATCTATTGGGTCACATCAACAGATGCCTCCAGTTAGATGGAGGTAAAGCAGGGAGCTGGAATGCATGGGAGAAGCACAAGGGTCCTCTGCTGGTAGGAGTAAGCTTGTACAAGACAGCAGCAACAAGACACATTCCTTCCGTGTGCAAGAGGGTCTGCTATTGAAAACTGTTTAGAGTAATATTTCAATAATGATATATTCCACAGCCAAGATTTGTGCTTTTCTGTTTCAACACAAAAAGCTCAAGAGTGCTCATAAATAAGCTGGGAAGGAGCAATTCTTTCCACTGCAGGCTCCAGAGGAATGGGGGTGGGTTTTTTTTTCCCCTCTGTACACATTATCTATTTGACAATTACACACTTGACAACGACAAGCACTGCTGTTTAGAAGTAAAATTAAGGGACCTGCTTACCTCCTGTGTCAAAACCAAGAATGTGTTTCTCTAAGGCAACGGGCAAACCCTTTAAAGAGAAAAAACATTGCAGGTACAATTAGAAATGTCACATTGTACGTTTGGCAAATAAAATACCACCCCAGATAATCCTGGAGAGGACACCTGAGCTTTGCTTCTACAGAAACACGTGACAAAAAAATCATCGTGCTTGATTACATCTGCCTTTGTGTTCTGAAACTTCAAACCCAAGGCACCAATAACAATAATTAGTCTTCATCCTGAATAATATTCCCCCTACTTGTTGAGTGAGTCCCACTGAACACACACTGCCCATATTCAATCCTTAAAAGGCTAACAACTGCACTGCAGAGCACTCAATGCAGCCACATCCCTAAGTCAGACAAACAATAAGCATGCACAAACTGGGCTTTCTTAGTAACTATTGCCTTTAAACAGCTGCCAGATGTCAAAGCACTGGCTGAATCGAAAGCAAGCTGTAAAAGTCCCCTGATTGAGTTTCTCAAGCACTGTACTTGCAGCCTCCATCAACATCCTCAGAAACATTTGCTCAAGTGCTGAGCTTAGGAATAAACCTAAACATTAAATTCTGAACGCTTGCTCTAAGAAACAGTGCGAGCACAAGTTTTATTAGTGCTCATTTCTAAGTACTGCTTTATTTCTTTACCTTCTCCAGCCACGGAGAAGTCACAATGAACAATCACTCCCCACCTTTCAATGTGCACATGCATTTATTTAAACAGTGACAATCTTAAGCTTTTGCTTTTACTATGCAGCTTCTCTCAGCATCTGATTTGCACAATAAAATCACCACACGCCTGCCAACTGCAGGCACCTCCAACGCTGGGTGACCACAGCAGCACTTCCAAAGCAGCTGGTGTTTTCAGACATCCTGGAAGCACAGCACTGCTGCTTTCCATGTCCTCCTCCCACACCCTTGCTGTGAACTCCCTTTTGGCTGCTCCCTCTGCTGGAGCCCATTCTTGGCAGAGCAGTGGTCTTACAGCAGGCACTGGGCTGCTGGGGCGCACGCTGCTGCTGCATTCCAACAGGAGCACGTTCATCTGCACCTTAAGCAGGCAGAGGTATAGCTGCCCCAGAGTGATCTGAAGGGCTGCTCCAAAGCTATTTCATCCACTTAATCCTCCTCAGCTGTTTGTGAGGGTGGATGGTGATGGGACAAGGGGAATGGTTTTAAAGTGAGACAGGGGAGGTTTGGGTTGGATATGAGGAGGAAGTTTTTCAGCCAGAGGGTGGTGAGGCACTGGCACAGGTTGCCCAAGGAGGCTGTGGATGCCCCATCCCTGCAGGCATTCAAGGCCAGGCTGGATGTGGCTCTGGGCAGCCTGGGCTGCTGGTTGGTGACCTGCACACAGCAGGGGTTGGAGCTGGATGAGCACTGTGCTCCTGTGCAACCCAGGCCATGCTGTGACTCTACCTAGGACACACTCACAGGCTAAGTGCATATCAACACAAATATGAACCCTATCCAGACACTGAATACATTAAATTGCAAGCCACTCACAACGTAATTTAAAAAACAACCAAACCTTTCTTCTTTATCTTTAAAACTTTAGCTTGACAGCTCAGGATAAATCTCACTTTATTTTGCAAATTTAAACCCTGAGCACAGAAGTGTAAGTCTCCTCAGCACAACCCTCCCGTGCATCCTTCATGGAAGCTACTCCTACACCTATTTTATCTTTCAGCACCATATCTTGATATTGCCAAGAGCACAGCTCGTGACATTTTGTATAAAATTGTCAGCCACGCAGAAGCCAAACAGTTATAAACTATTTCTAGGGACAAGACTTAATTACACAAAGTGTCACTAGCTAGTATTCTGGCTATTAACGAGCCAGCCAAGGTCAGAAAGAGATTTATACTCCCCAAGCTCCTACCCTGTGACCCAGTCAGCCCCCCTCTTCCAGTCATTTTCTTCCTTTATCCAGCACGCCATGATACTGATGACTGCTATGGGCACAAAGCTGTTCCCCTGCCTCTGGCCCCCTGCCTCTCCTACACCTCCACCCCATTTGGAAATTAATATTTGTAGTAAGAATACACTCTTGGTGACATCATGACATTCAGTGACATTTCAACCTAAGACCTGACCACGCTCAAAGAGCCCACTAATTATGAATCCTGTCCTCAAATAAAGTCCCTGCTGCTCAAACAGACACTTCTGCCAAACTGCATTTTGATCCCTACAAGGCAGCTTTGCAGCTACGTCAACAATAACAAAAAGCAGCCTTTTACTAAAAGCTATAGAAACTAAAATGAATAAAGCAGTCCCAGCTGCCTGCGTGTTTTCCTACTCTTTTATGTCTTTGGATATATAAAAGCCCAAAGCTCTGATTTCATGTTCCAAGGCTTCTGGCAATTACTGCACTGCATCTCTGTGCACCTGCGACTGCCACTTAGTAAACATCACAAGCAGTGTTATGATAATAAAGCACAGACTGCTCTGAGCAGCTGCCAGAAGGGATGAAGGGCCTTGCCCTCACTGACCAGATCCAGTTGCCTTAGCAGGGCCATTCCTCAGCACACACCTGCAGGGCACCAGGCTCCCCTCCCTGGCTGGGCCCAATGCCATCAGCTGCTGTGCCAAATGCTGGACGATCTGATGTTTAATTGCTGAGGTTTCCTTCACCATTTCTCACTTGGGGGGGAGAAGGGAGAGAAGCCAGGTGGCCAACATCCTATTCTTCAAACTTACGCAAAGACTTCAGCAGCAAAACACACCAGAAGAGGCAAACCCCGCCTGCTTATGCTCATGCAGTTGACCCCAATGAAAAGTCAGGGCACACATTTCTGTGGATACTGTGGCCCCTTTGCACTGAATAGCAGCAGTCACCCCTCAGCGCACTCCAAGATGGGAAAGCAGCTATTTACATGTGCTATCATACAAATATTTGCACACGACAATTTTTCCTTACTGCTCTCTGGGTCTTTCAGAATCACAATTGCCACTGCTAAGTGAATTTCCACCATCCTCTTAAACAATGTGTTTAAACAGAACCCATTTTGACCAGTGAACACCAGGAAGGATTGATATAACCGTGCAGAGTGCATACAAACCTCTTTGGACTGATTGGCCTTCGCTATGGCATCCTGCGTCAAGCGTTCCTGAACCAAAATGCGAATTGCCTGGGGAGAAACATTTAAGGACCAGAGTAATTAATTTACGTCTCGATGCACTTCAGACACCACTGGATCAGAAGCTTCAAAGCACCAGGAACAGCCAAGAAAGTTTGCTGCTCCCAGAACAAGTTGATACCGCTCCCAAAGCGACAGCTTCAGTTTTGTTTCTCCCGAGTTTCGTGCTCCCTGCACTGTGCTGTTCTGCCTCTAACTGCAGCAATTCCTGCTACTGGGATCTTTTAGGTGGTGTGGACCTGGGGGTATTGATTGATGCTCGGCTGAACATGAGCAGACAGTGTGCCCAGGTGGCCAAGAAGGCCAATGGCATCCTGGCTTGCATCAGAAACAGCGTTGCAAGCAGGAGCAGAGAGGTGATTGTTCCCCTATATTCAGCACTCGTGAGGCCGCACCTCAAGTGCTGTGTCCAGTTTTGGGCCCCTCACTGCAAGAAAGATATTGAGGGCCTGGAACGTGTTCAAAGGAGGGCAACAAAGCTGGTGAGGGGTCTGGAACACAGGGCTGGTGAGGAGAGGCTGAAGGAGCTGGGAACGTTCAGCCTGGAGAAGAGGAGGCTCAGGGGAGACCTCATTGCTCTCTATAACTTCCTGAAGGGAGGCTGTAGTGAGCTGGGGGTCGGCCTCTTCTCTCGTGTCATTAGTGATAGGACCAGAGGGAATGGTTTCAAGCTACAGCAGGGGAGATTCAGGCTGGACATGAGGAAGTATTACTTTTCAGAAAGGGTGGTCAGGCACTGCAATGGATGCCCAGGGAGGTGGTGGAGTCACCGAGCCTGGGGGTGTTCAAGGAAAGGCTGGATGTTGTGTTGAGGGACATGGTTCAGTGGGAGCTACTGGGAAGAGGTGAACGGTTGGACTGGATGATCTTGAAGGTCTTTTCCAACCTTGGTGATTCTATGATTCTATGTGTTAAACCACCTTTCATGGGCAGAGAAACCTGAACAAGGCTACCTAAGCAGGTGTTAAAGGGAAATATTTATTTCTAGACGCAGGAACAAAAAGAGCCTTCACGATCCTGCTGCTCATCTGCTCGCACTGCTCCAAAACTCAGCACAAAACCACACTGAGCTGTCACTTACTGATACCTACAGCTGAAAATGCCTCTAAAAATAACTGAAGGAATACCAGGCAAGCAGCGTTCCACCAAAAAGCACTTTGTCTGTCAAACACATTCCTCAGACTCGGCCTGATGAATAGCTGGGTGCGACAGAAGCAGTTGTGCTGCTTCACGTTTCTCTCCACCATTTCTCCTGGTTTCGTTCACGATTAAAGCTGAGAAGTGAGACTGCAAAGTTACCAGTGGGAATTTCTACAAGTCTTTTAACAGAGGTGACTGCCCTGGACGTGGGAAGTGATTTGATGAGGATCTTAGCTTGAAATTCCAGCAGTGACATCAGAACTCATAAGAGAATTCTGAGCATCTTTTGCATTAGGAAGTGTATCCAAGTGTGTTAAATAAGTGTTTCTTGATTAATTTTTCCAATTTAAATTAATAAAAGGGGGATTCCAAATCCCTCTCTGCTCACTCTGACCAAGGTCTAGCTAGACATCTCTGGCAGGCTTGCAGCTTCTCACTTTTCCCAAGCAGCCAGAGTGCCCAAGCCTGAATATGGATCATGATTTCTATGTATGGGCATCGCTGCAAGCCTCCTTCACATGGAATAGAACCAAAAAATCTCACTGACATGTTCTGCTATCATCAAGCCTCGAAAAGCAGCATTACTGTTGTTCACATAACGTGAATCACCACTGCAAGAATCTGTTCTTGCAAGTGAGCGAAGGAAAATGCAGACTGTTGCTTTGTCCAACTGCTTACAACCAAAAAAAAAAAGTGAGACTAGAAATGCAGAAATACAGACAAAATGTAAACATGTTCAGGCAGAAAACATCCTGCTTTCTGAGTTGTTAGTGCCAATTAGGTGGATCCTGATAAAGTTTGCCAGCCTTGAGACTGTCCTGTAACAGCTGCTGTAGGAATTCTGCTGGAGGGCTGAGATAATGCAGATCCCCAACACGCCACTCACTGCATCTCCTCTCTCTTCTCACTTCATGCCTTTGTGGAGTATTCCTGTTTTGTTTCCTTTTCCCCCTTCAGAGGTTTGATATCTGAGACCCTCACCCTCCCTAAGGATTTGCAAAGGACCCAAGGGTTATTTAGAGAAAGGAAAGGAGGACAACAGACCAGAGAGAAGGGAGGAGGAGCTGATGGGAAAACTACAGGGCATCATTTCCTAACGAAATGCTTGGCAACTTCGCTGTGCCTGACAAACCTGGTAGTCTTCTACTACAGGGTTACAGCACTGGTAGATAAGGGAAGACCAGGCACCATCTATCTGGATCTGTGCAAAGCATTTGACGTTGTCCTGCAAGACATCATCCCTACACTGCTCTGCTGGGAGGCATCCCTGCCCATAGTAGGGCTTGGAACCAGCTTTCAGGTTTTCAGGTACCATCCAACACAAACCATAATGGGATCCTGCAGTATCTACATATAACTCAGCATAAAACCACAGCTCCTGCAATACATGGATGTTGTCTTGTTTGCCACCAAAATGAATTTGATGCACTGACAGACAACTCACTTAATTTACATATTATGACATGACCACATAAGAACTCAAGGCTGCAGCTATCTCCCTAAACAGGGTACCTGGAGAGTCTAATCTCAACAGATAACCACAGAGTTTCACCACTAAATCATAAGCTTTCCCAAATCCATACTGAGATGCTTTAGCAAATTAATTAGCTTTATTTGCAGCACTTAGAAATTATGATTAGCTGACACGACTAAAGTGACTTCTCCTGTGCTGTTTTAGAACATCCTCTGCATCACTTAGCCTCTATGTTTTCAAGCTTTTCATTGCTAAAACTGGACTGCAATGCTGTCCTTCCAGCTCATTCCTCCCTATGCCTGAAGTGCACTGAAACCTCACAGAGCAGTGACATCAACTGGCCTAGAGCATTTCTAATCCTCAAAGACAACTCTCAGCCAGCTCTGGAACTCCAGGAACGTGGCTACAATCAAACTGTTTAACAAGATAATTACCCTGCATTAATTTCCACAACTCACACTGCTCTTATCTGCTTGAAAAGACACACAACAGGATGAATTTCACTTTCTTTGTTCCTCAGTGAGTCCTGGGTCTCAGTAACTGCCTACCACAGGCTATCACACACACTGCAGGGGATGAAAAGGAAGAAAGAAGGTCTGAAACCTGTGAAGCTCACCTTCAGCATTACCAGATAATCATCATGCCGCTGGATTTGAAGCAGATTAGCTAAAGCCATCACTCCAGCCTTGAAATCAGGATTATTCACTGGAAAAAAAAAAAAAATAAATAAAATGATTACAACAAAAAAATGCTGGTTTAACCGGTTGCAGAAGACAAAATTAGCTTTTTGGTTCCATGGAATCAGGCTGCCCTCGAGCATGGGTGAGGCATGGATGCACAGCAACCACTTTGTTACTGCAGCAGAAGGAAGGGCTCAGCCTGGTGCAAGCTTTAAGCTGGTATATAGCTAGGATATGAAGGAGGACACAAAGCAATGAAAAGATGCCGCTAGGCTCATCAGTCAGCTTGTGGAAAGCCATCCAAGCTCAAACAGCATCGTTTTCAATGCAAAACACATCAAATGCATCTCCTACTCCACAGGAAATCAGTGTTGAGTCTTAACAATTAAAGGCAAGTGTGAAGACATTATCTTTTAGAAATCTTTCCATCACTGTAGAGCAGAGCTGGTGAAGGCAGGGGCAACTCTTAGCTGTCCTTCTGCAGGAGTAATGGGAGAAGATTTGAAGGATTTAGGGCTATTTCCTTGCAGTTTTCCCACCAGTTCTACTTAGCCAGCATGAAAGTCACAGTGATTATGGAAGAAGTGGCTGTGGAAGACCAAGCCAACAAGTGACAGACTTGTGAATGATGCAGCCTTTCTGCATCCAGCATCACTGCACACTTACCATCCAAGTTAATCAGTGGCTCTGCATTTTTGGCTGTACTGTCAGTATGTTTAGCACCATCAGGGGTAGAGTCCTTATACTTGTCAGCTGGTAAATTAAGAAGAAAATACGATCACCATTAGGGCTAATTAAGAAACCAACTAGCTAGAAGTTTACAGCCCAACTAGTTTGTGGTGACCACCCCCAGGAGATGTGGTACATACCCAACAGCATCCTCAGCTCACATGCTGCCATTCTGGAGCTCCTCAATGCCCCAGAGGCAGTTGTCCTAACAGACCCCATCTGCCCAAAGCTTCTCATTGCACCCACAGCAACATCAGAGCACGGCTCACGCTTACATAAGTCATCATGCACTCAATTTAGGCATCCTGCAATCTCCCAGAAGCTGAACAAGCTGCAACTTACAGTTCTTCTACTTTAGAAATCCAGCAAATCAGCCAAGATTGGCCCTTTGCCTTAAGGAGCAGCATATGGAGGGTCAGGATTTGAGTTGGCCCTGATCAGTGAACACAACATTAACAGAGGCTTTGTTTTATAGCCTGAAGCACTCAACCATGAGCCATAATGGTGCTCTTCAAGTATTTTGAGGTGATCTCTGCTGGCTCTTCCACGTTCATAGAACACTGAGACAAGGGAGAAAACTCACTTCCTCCAGTACTACAGACTAAAAACCAGCTCTGTAGATTGCCAGCATTCATATCCCCATCCTCATCTTGGACAGAGCCCTGCCCTGCAGCAATTAAAGGTAATGGAAAACAGTCCTTTGGCTATTATGTTTGCCACCAGTAATTAGATTTGTATCTGCACTCCTGCTGCAAAGGAAATTGCTACTGCCTGTTGAGGTCAAATTTAACTTTTTCATCCATTTGTCCCAGTTCCCAAGGGTTCAGGATCAGCTCCCAGTGAAACGTGGTTTTCAGAAGAACTTATTTCAACGTATGTAGCATTAAAGAAAAAGCACTTCATAGACTTTGAGGTAATTTCTCAAAGGCAAAAGCAGATGGAGAAAGGTATCAATATATACAGAGGGTTCTGCTATATCCAGAAATAAAGAGCAAATGTGAGTATGTCGCTGCACTGCCCCACAGGAACTGAGCTGAGAAAAACAGCCCACATCTGAACATGGTGCTGTATCAAGCAGATCAAATAGCTTTACTTTTTTTAAAGGAAAACAATGTATACTTCTGACACTGTCATAATTTCACGTATCTTTCTTAACTTTAAGCAGTCAAACAGGTTTCCCTTCCACTTTTAAGTATTGGATAAACTCAGTCATACCATTATCTCCATACTCCAGCCTAACTGCTAACCCAAGCAGCCAGTCCACAGTCTCCTGTCGTTCCTGCATTTTGAAAGGACAGTTTACATCCTTCATATACTGTGGAAGAGAAAGAGGAGAAAAAAATAGACATTATTTATAGGCTGGAAGGAAGCACTTGTATAAGTTAGCTACAAGCACAGAACTGATTTGCAGTCACTTTCCCACAGCCAGCACAGTTGGGAAGATCATCAAGAAGCATCAGTACAAAACATCCCTGCTGCAGCATCTGATCCATCTGAGGAACGCAAGAGGCACTTAGTCTTTAACACTAAACATTTAATAATGCTTTGAATGAGTAACATTCCCTGTCAGACTGACAACCAGAGAATCCAAACACTCCTTCCTCTGCTGTCTGCTCTCTTTATACAGCGAGAGGAGGCAAGGGAGAAGAACAGAGAACAAAGTACAGCAAAAACTTCCTATCTCAAGCAGGAAGGATGCTACCTAAAGCCTTCACAGTACTGCTATCAAGGTTCAGCAGCACCATCTGCACAAAAACCAGAGCACTCTGCAGGGCAGCAGGAGCAATTCTATTTCCAAGGGGCTGCATACAACAACACGATGCCACAAGCACTGCTGACACCACAGCAGTACCAGCAGCCAGCAATTCCAACATCACTCCTCTTTAAAGCTCGGAATGCTTCCCTCCTGCCATCAGTTTTGGAACTTTAGGCTTTAGGCTTCCACTTACAAAGCGTGTGCACTACCAGTCCAAACCTTGTGGGCAGGGAAGAAGACAAATGGTTCCTGGGAACATGAGTGAGACAAATAGGCACTGAGCATAAGGAGCAGTTTTCAGCTCCTCAGTGCTGTTGTGAGAGAAAGGCAATGGAATCCAGCATAAAACCAGCAGCCCAAAGTGAGTCCAAATGCTCACAAGCACACAGGAGATCACAACCAGAGCTATGGCTGCTTGCCACACTTCATGTTAGCAGTGGAAAATTATTTACTGACAGGACAGTAGGTTCAGAGAGGAGCTTCAGTAGCTTCATTTCACGTGCTTGTAAAGCCCATATTAGGCTAATCCATTTTTATTTTGCTACATAAAAGCCATAGCACAGAAAAAGAAGCTGTTTATTTGTAGCTAATTTTCTACGTCAAAAGCTAAATCAATTTAGGCAAGAAATATTAGGATAGATGCTACTGCAAAAACAGGCTTGAGTGAAATTTACAAACAAAACGTTTCACCATCTTCAACTGCAGCGTGGCCTCAATTATATATTTCAATTCCTAGAAGCAGAAAACATTCAGAGACACGACAAGGGGCCACTCATTTACACTCAACAGCTACAGAAACCCTGGGCTGTCATTCAGGTGAGACACATTTGTGTTTGGAATAAAAATACCTTCTCAAATGATTTGGGCCAGTCATCACTGTGTATGTTTCTTAAATTCCCTCGGTCTTCAATCTTGTAGTGTCTGATTTTCTGGTCCTCCAGCCAGACAATAAAATTTCTGAATTCTGTTTCATCTGCAGGGAGAAGTAAACACAGCAAGAATTAACCAAGACCTTAAGGGCAAAACCAAGCCCTCAAGTTTGGAGCCAATTCCTACAAATTCTGTGTCCCTGAGCATTTCCATTTCTTACCACAAAAAGAGAGATACACACCACTACCTAAAAATCACACAGCCCAGTGTAACTTCTGACCAAAACTCAACACTCTGAGCTTTCTTCATTTCTTAAGTGACTTGGAATTGGCCACAGTCGATGGACAACACTAAAAGGCATCAGCTAAGAGACTGTTTTCATTAGGAATACAATTATAAATGTTACTAAGCAAAGAAGGGAAAGCAAAACAATGACACTGAGGGTTTCAGCGCCCAACTCTGTTGCGTGGACAAACACATCACATGCTGCAACAAACCCCAGTCTGTTCCTAAGAACAATGCACCCTCATCCCGTGACTCTGTAGGGGCATTTTCTTCCTTCTTCTCTGTTGAGTCAACTTCTCTTGGTTGTTGAGCCAACATTTCATCATTTGGAGTTGGAACTCCACAACACAAAGGCTATGGTCCAAAGGTAACGGACAAAGCAATTACTCTGCATCTGTGATTTGCAGCACTTGGGCACCACCAGCATTTTGATAATCATCCGTGAAATTTTGGCACTGGATGAGTTTCAGAGACCTGGATTAATGAGGTAAATATCCTCCTGTAGCTCAGGCTAGGGTAAGCAAAATGCTTTCCCATCAGGGACAAACCTGCTATGCTATTTCTGCCTGCCAGGAGTGTCTCCTCGAAGCAACATGAACGCCCTACTTCCAGTGAGCATGCTGTAAGAAACAGCCACAGCCACAACACACACGGAGGAAAACTTTCAGTAACAACTTCAACAACTTCTACACCAACAAAGCAAGCCTTTGAGGAGAAAGAAATGTTAGCAGTAAGAGCTCAAAAAGCACAACACATAAAGCTAACAGTGGACGCCATTTTTTCAAAGAGAAACAAGCCAACCAGAAGCACAGAGGGCAAGACAATCCCTTACAAAGACCACAGAATGGTTTGAGTTGGAAGGGACCCTTAAAAGCCATCTGATCCCACTCCCTGCAACAAACAGGGACATCCACAGCCCCACCAGGTGCTCAGAGCTACGTCCAGCCCGACCTCAGGTGTCTACAGGAATGGGGCACCACCACCTATTGTGGCAACCTGTGTTAGGACCTCACTACTCTTACTGTAGAAGAACTTCTTTATGTCCAGTTTAGATCCCCCCTCTTGTAGTTTGAAACGCTTTCCCCTTGTCCTGTCACTGCAAAGCCTGCTAAAGCATCCGTACCCCTCTTTCTTACAGCCCCTTTAGATACTGACAGGCCACTCTCAGGTCTCCCTGGAGCCTTCTCTTCTCCATGCTGCACAGCCTGTGCTCACAGGCAGGTGTTCCACCTCTGGGATTACTTTTGCAGCTCTCCTGTGGACACGCTCCAACAGGCCCACATCTCTCCTGCACTGAGGACTCCCCATCTGGATGCAGCACTCCAAGTGAGGACTCACAGCACAGAGCAGAAGGG
This sequence comes from Tetrao urogallus, assembly GCF_951394365.1. NCBI lineage: Eukaryota > Metazoa > Chordata > Aves > Galliformes > Phasianidae > Tetrao > Tetrao urogallus. The sequence continues at coordinate 58,279,726 of NC_136819.1, read as the reverse complement.
CAGGATCACCTCGCTCACCCTGCTGCCCACACTATGTTGGATGCAGCCCAGGATACAGCTGGCCTTCCATGCTGTGAGGGCACGGTGCTGGCTCACACCCAGCTGGGAATCTCCAGGTCGTTTTTGGCAGAGCTGTGCTCCATCCTTACGGCCCCCACCTTTATTGACAGCAGGAGGTGCAACGGCCCGAGTACAACACCTTTCCACTTGGGTTTATCAGGCTTCATGATATTATGATATTATTCAGGCCCCACTCCACGCGGCCTGAAGCTTATGACTGCCTCACTGCGACATTTCAAACCACCAAAGCACTGCAAGACGGAACATCGCAGCACCGACACAGATTAGATCTGCCACCTAACCACTTCAGGGGAACCCCTGTCCTATTAACATACGGAACAAGCAACCCTGCTCCCACCCACGACCCCCACACACAGAGAGAAGGAGCAAAGCACAGCGCAGCGCTGCCCCGGGCTCCCTGCAGGCCGCGCTCTGCTCCCAGCCCCAAGCAGGCCTCACACCGAACCCAGGCTTCCTGCCTTAAACCTAGGCCTCTCTCCACATCCTGCGCTCTACCCGCTGTGGGGAAGCCCGAAACCCCGTCCCCGCGGCCCTCACCCCTGCAGTTGAAGCCGCCCGGGTTGTGGTAATCGAGCGCCGAGAGCTTGCGGCGGAACATGGCGCTACCAACTCGGCCGGGCCCCGCCGCTCGCCGCGCTCAGGCCGAGCCGCCGGGCCGCACAGGAAGTACCGCCTCTATACCGGTTATCTCGCCTCCTATTGGTTCCCGAGCGCTGAGAGAAAAGCGATGCGACCAATTGAAGAGCGGAGAAAGCAGCTGTAACGGAAGTTGACGTCCATCCAGCTTTAACGACACGGCGGCGGGTGGGCAGTCCCGGGGCGGGGATCCGGGCACGGCGGTGTGGTCTGGGCGGGCCGCAGGGACGGGTGGGAGGGACCTCGCAGCCCCAGCGCCACCTCTGCCGTGGGCTGGGTGCCCCCCCAGCTCAGCTGCCCGGGGGCCGCGCGTGGCCTCGGGCACCTCCAGGGATGGGGCACCGCAGGCTGAGCAACCTGTGAGCATGCGTTCCTACTGCCTTGTGTGAGCTGAAGACCAGCAGAGGGTATTCAGCCTTTAAGTATGGCTGGGAAAAATCCCTCGTATTCAAAAAACTTAACAATTTGATAGATGACCATTGCGGCATGGCCAGCACTGGGGAAAGGAAATAGGTGTGAGAGAGCACTGCTTTGCTCTGCTTTGCCTTGCCTTGCGTTCCTTTGCCTTGCGTTCCTTTGCCTTGCGTTCCTTTGCCTTGCGTTCCTTTGCCTTGCCTTCCTTTGCCTTGCCTTCCTTTGCCTTGCCTTCCTTTGCCTTGCCTTCCTTTGCCTTGCCTTCCTTTGCCTTGCCTTCCTTTGCCTTGCCTTGCCTTGCCTTCCTTTGCCTTGCCTTGCCTTCCTTTGCTTTGCCCTGCCTTGCATTGCCCTACCGTGCAGAGCCCAGACCCCACGCTCTCTCACTCCCAATCCCTCTACAACCAACAGGCCAGGTCACCCTCCCTGCAGCCTCCCGTTGCTCCCGGCACCCACACACCATCACCACCACAGCCTTGAAACAAATCCCAACTTTATTTCCAACGATTACACAGACCACGCGGGACGGGGATGCGCAACACCGCGACGCCGACCTCCCCGCACTGCCTTCCCCCACAGCCCACACCAATGGGCGAAGGGCAAATCCCACACCGATGCTCCATGGATTTTCCCTTCCATGCCTGGGATGGAGGCAGCTGAGGGCTTTTGCATGGGGAAACGAGCAGTGCGAACACGGCCGCATTACTCTTTGTTGATGTATTAAGAATTCCTGTTGTAAAAGATATGAGTCATTAAAAAACTTCTTACAAACCATGGCAGCGCTCAGCGGAAATTTGGCATCACAACGACCAAGACAAAGGGTTGGGGATATTTACACGGCCCGGGAACACCACGAGCGGGGCCGGCCCCGGGCGCGCCATCCCACTGCCAACCAGAGCTAGAAAAAGAGTATGAAAAGGTAGAAAACCCAAAATGCACTTGAAACGGGCTAGAAAGATTCTCAGAAAGGTACCTAAAGACTATTGCCCTCTTGGGTAGCTGTGGTTTGGGGCTGATGGGGACGTGGCTTAGTGGGCATGGTGGTGGCGGGTTGGTGGTTAGGCTTCATGATCTTAGAGGTCTTTTCCAACCTTAATGAGTCTATGATTTTATGGGGTTAACGCAGAGCCCAGAGTACCTTATGGGATCCCGGTGCTACTGCTGGGTGTGGAGCATTGGAGTGTCCTGGGGGCTCCTGGCAAGCCATGTCCTCATGAGCATCTGACGGCCCCAAAAGGGAGCATGTTTCCTGCAAAACTCTGATTTTGGGTGATGTTGGACGTGGGAATGAGCCATCACCCTGGCACAGGGCTGTGTGTAAACACAGCATCAGGCACTGCAGGAGCGGGGTGCTCTGGGCATCATCATGCTGGCACTCTCCCATCACTGGGGGGGAGTGGGCATGAGGACGGGCAGGAAGAGCCGGGCAGGGAGCAGGGAAGAGGCACAGATGTGTGGGACAAAGGAATGGACCTAAGAAAAAGAGGCCAGCACTGTTTTTGGGGTCTGCAGCTGTGTCAGGAGGCGCTGCGGGGGTCGGCTTTGCCACTGGCATCACCTCCAACATCACATCCCGCAGCATCTCCCGCCGGCCTGTGCTGTCAGACAGAACAGAAAACCCACAGCGGGCGAGCAGAGACCAAACCCCATCCATGCACTACAACCAAAAGCCGTCACAGAGCGCGAAGCAGCGAGCACAACACCATTCACCGCGGGGCGAAGCCACCAGGCACAAGACGGGAAGCGGGGAATGGGAAAGCACGAGACCGAACACTGAGTAACATCACAGCCATCTAGCTATAGATCCGGCAGCTTAAATAAAAAACTGTACTTGGAAAGGAACCAACAACATCATTCCAAGAAGGTTATGCACATCCTTAGCGGTTACTTTTGCTCAGCACCGCTCTGGTGCTTTAAATACGGAACAATCAAACGATTTTGTGAGCTGAAAAGTGACACGAATTTATTCTTTACATGAATATTCTTTTTTTTTTTTTTCTTTTTTTTTTCCTTTTTTTTTTTTTTTTCTTTCTAGGCAACTCTACAGACTTCAGATCTTTTGCCTCGCAATGCGGATCATCTTATATCCCCCAAAGGCGGCCAGATTCTTTAAACATGCACATCTCTGTAGCTTCCAGGCCTTGTATTTTACTTATTTTTGTTTAAATTCTGTGGACTAGCAGGTCGTCCCCGTTCCTAAAAACTCTACATCAGTGTTCAGGGTGGCCTGAGTGCCCGTCAGGCTCCTTGAGGCTTTACAGGATCACACAGAAGAACTTCTTCTCTCTAAAGGGGTTTTCTGAAGCCGGGACGGGGGTCAATAGGGGGTCCTCCTTGGCGTGAGCTTCGCAGTATGCCATCAGGTCTGCCGCTGCCTTGGACACCTGCAGAGAAGGAGCCATGCGTTGGGGACAGCTGGCATGGGGGACATCCTGCCTTGGGGGATGAGGCACCCTGCCTTGGGGATGGGACATCCTGCCTTGAATCACAGAATAGCAGCAGAGAATCACTGAGGTTGGAGAAGACTGCTAAGATCATCTAGTCCAACCTGACCCCTCACCACCACTCCCACTAAGCCATGTCCCTCAGCCATTCCACCATAGGGACACAACACCCCACTGTGGGGATGGAACATCCCACCCCATGGGAACTTTCTCCAGGAAATCACCTCCCATGGCTAACGAGACGACCACGGGATGGCCATGGTGCCACCGGGACAGACGTCCTCCATACCCACCACATTCTGCCACCACATCCGATGGCTCCTGCAATATCATTCTGACCAGCACCTACCCTCACGGCATCCCTCTACGTGCCCAACGAGTCCCCGGCTGCATCACCTTTATCCTGTCGATGTTGGCCTCCATCTTCAGCTGCTCCACCAGCTTGCGTGCCTGCGCTATGCTCGCGGTGTTGTTGCTGGCCATCGGCACGCCGGGCACACCGCGGTCGGGCAGCAGGCAGGAATGGGGATGGGGGCTCAACACAGAGCCTGGAATCCCTGAAATCCCAAAAGCAGTTTGGTGGGGCTGTATTTGGGGCGTGGGGGTGTTAGAGCTGGGCTGTATGAATATGGGTGTGAGGGGAGGAGATGCAGACCAGCTTTGCGTTTGGGCAAGGGCGGAAAGCCACTATCCTCCGAGGGCATCGCTGCTGGATGCATGCCCCCATTAGCCAGGCTTAGGGGATGCTGGGGCATTACAAGAAAGGCTGCAGTGCAACAGACCAGAAGGAAACAGGGCTGCATCTGCCTCCCTCAGCCACCTGCCCTCTGGACCAGTGGCTTTTGGGGTAGCAGGGGCATTTGGGGCGGCCATAGGTGTTGTGGGATGGATGTGTAGATCAGCTTTGCTCCACCCCTGTTGCCAGCTCCGGCTGTCAGATGCCAAACAGGATGCAGGAGTTTCCTACTGCTCAAGATTTCCACCCCAGATGGACAAGGGATGCTCAGGGTGGCCATGCCAGCTTCACAGTCTATACCCCATGTAACTCATATGCCCTATATACCCCATATACCTTATATAAACTATGCCATGTAATAAATATACCACATAAACACTACATCCTCTACTCTCTGGAAGCCCCAGCCAGGCATCCAGCACCACCCTCCCTCCCAGCACCCAGTGCTCGATGTGGGCAGCACTGCTTTACCAAAGCTGGGTCTCACTGGTGCTGGCTGTCCTTAGGGCAACAGCTGCTCCACTTCTGCGTTCGACACCTTTACAGAAAGAGGGAAATGGAGAGAAATTAAAAACCAACCTGCTCAGATGGCTGCAGTGATACCTTTCTTTCCGGCCCCAGGGCTCAGGGCTTCCTTCCGCCTCCCAGCAGCTCGCTGGGGACAGACCACAGTGACTCTCAGCGTGCGGTGAGACTTTGAGCACAGGAAGAGGTTTCAGGTCAGCAGGCAAATATCTGAGGGCTGCTGGCAAGCGGTGCCCTGGCTGTTTTCCAGTGGAATCAGCAGGAATTCCCTAAGCCCTCTTTGCCCTAAGGGCTCTGTACCTCTTGCAAGCAGTGGCACAGAGCTATGGGATCCATGGCACCGCATGGGGACAGAGAAGCGACCGCATGTCTGCAGTGCAGTGCGTCTGGATAATAGGATTCCTGTCTTGCAGACTGCAGGTTAATGAGTAAGGATGGTGTTTGATTTCCATGCTAATGATGTTTATGGTGTACAGGACCTGGATATTGTCTCTTTCAGGCTCTGGGCTGTGATTACAGCTCAGGCTCTGGGGTTGATTTGATGCTTGGGCACTGTGCAGAGGGGCTGTGGGCTATTCACTGCACAGCACTGCAGAATTTCTTCTCCACAAGAGCTGACAGCAGCCCAGCAGTGGTGGAGTCACCGTCCCAGAGGTGTTCCAGAGCTGTGGAGATGTGGCACTGAGGGATGTGGGCACGGTGTGATGGGCTGGGGTTGGGCTTGGGGATCTTAGAGGTCTTTTCCAACCTGAATGATGCTGTGATTCTATGTTTCGCAAAGCTGCTGGTGTCCCAAGCAAGGATGATGCTGCCTTTGAGACCCAACCCAATGCAAAATGTGCTCTCAGACAGCCCATTCTGCAGTGAAAGTCACCAATTTAAGGTATTCAAACTCAATACTCGCCACTAAAGTGCTGCTTTTTAAGCACTGAGAAGAATTCCTTTCCCCTCCCATATTAACTTGAGATTAAGCCCAAGTGACAGGGGAAGATCCCAATTTTTGGGATCTCTTCTGACTGGGGAAAGGAGAAAACATTCGAATACATCAGTCATCCTCCATTAAGCAGAGCCCCTTGGGAAACTCAGTGCTTTTTTGGAACAGAATCGTACAATCACAGAATCATTCAGGTTGGAAAAGACCTCTCAGATCATCTGGTCCAACCGCCCACCTACCACCAATGTTGCCCACTGAACCATTCACCTTGAGTGGGAGCTATTGGGAATAGGTGAACGGTTGGACTGGATGATCTTTTAGGTCTTTTCCAACCGTGGTGATTCTATGATTCTATGGTTCTGGTACTACATCTACACGTTTATTGAGCTCCTCCAGGGAAGGTGACCCAACCACCTCTCTGGAGCATAGGCATCAGTGAGCAAAACCCAGCAGTGAAATATCTGAGCCCAGAGACCTGTCACAGGCACTTTGGTATCCCTTTAAAGGGGGTTCTATTCAGCCTAATAGAATCATCTCCATAGTTCTTAGTTGTGCTAAAGGTCGACTCTAAAAACAGGCTGCTCCATTGAAAAAATGATGACTAAATATACATAGAAAGCTGTAGAAACACTACAGGCAGAAAGAAAAGAGCAGAAAACTGCATTCCCTTTCCCAACCTCCGTTTTATTGCCCAGTGCCCAGCGTGACATGGAAATCACCAAACAGCAGCTCATGGGTCAGAGGCACAACAGCAAAGTAAGAAAGAAATTAAAGGGTGAAAATGAACCTGTTTCCATGGCAACAGCTTCGTTATCACGCCGGTAGCAGATAGACACGAGGTGTGACAAGTGAGGGGCCAGCCCTGATGCCATCAGTGTGTCCATACCCAGGGTTTGGTGCCAACTGAGTTCCCATCACTGGAATGGAGGGGGCAGAGAACCCACTGCCCCCTGTCCACTGAATGGGAATTGGACCAGATGACCTTTAAATGTCCATTCCAATTCAAATGAGTCTAATTTTATGACCTTAGCCCTGCGTGGCCCCATGCTACTGCATTTCACCCCAAAAGCAGAGCCAGCATCAAGTGATGCATGTCCCATGGGGTGAGGCACAGCAGGGAGGTTCCCAATGAGTTTTGTCCTCCAAAATTGGAACATGGAGGGAGGTTCCCAATGAGTTTTCTCCTCTGAAATCAGTGCACGGGATGAAGAGCCCACTATTGGATGTGTCTGTGTGGGGAGCAATGCTCTGATCCATCCATTCATGACCACAAAAGCAGAATCTCCTACATAGAGTATACATGGAGGTAGTGGTGCAGGACAGCAGTGCATCCCATCCCTGGCAGCTCAGGAAAGGCTCCTCCAAAGCAGAGCACAGGGTTGCATGCAGATGTGAACCAGACATAGGGCAGACCATCCCCAAGCATTTTGGAAGCCCTGCTCAAGAGCCTTCCCTTTCACCTTTGGATGGCACACAGAAGTGAGAATCTCAGGTTGTTTTCTCGCACGTGCCCTAACGGTTGAAAAGAGAAGGCAAACTGAAAGCAACCTCAACTTCCTTTTATTCTCTTTTATGTTTTTCTTTTTTGTATTGTTTTCTTAAGAAATGATGAGGGTGAAGGGACGTTTCCCAGAGCAGGAGAGAGCCCCAGGAGCTGCCAGGAAAAGGAAATGCACTGTGTCTGGGGGGGAAAAAAACCCAGCACAGCATAAATCATGGAACCATAGAACCAGAGAATGGCTTGGGTTGGAAGGAACCCTGAAGACCATCCAGTTCCCACCTCTGCAAGCAGCTGTTGGCCTCTATCCTTTATATATGGGGGTAAAGAGAGCCCAAAAGAGGTAAGGAACGCTCTCTGCTGCTGGCATTTTATTTTTATGCTTGTGTTTTATTGTTATGCAGCTGGCCTGAGAAAAGAACACGCAGCTTCGGAAACTCCCTAAAAACATCCAACGCTGCACGGAAAAAACAGCAGTGCCCCAGCTGCAAAGCAACAGCTTCTCCTGGCCTTGCCCCAAGGTGACACGTGCGTCCCATCAGCGGACATCTTCACAGGGTCACACTACTGGATTTCTCCCCCCTGGGTCCCTCACAGACTTGGGGGAGTGATGGTTGAGCCTGAGCCTTGCATCACCCACCCATCTCAGCTGAGCAGCCTCTTATTTTTCCATCAGCAGAGGGGTGGCAGCAGGGACAGGAGGTGATTGTCCCCCTCTGCTCTGCTCTTGTGAGGCCCCAGCTGCAGTGCTGTGTGCAGGTCTGGAGCCCCCAGTACAGGAAAGGCAGGGAGCTGTTGGAGAGGGTCCAGAGGAGCCACAAAGATGAGCAGGGGGCTGCAGCACCTCCACTACAAAGACAGGCTGAGGGAGCTGGGCTTGTTCAGCATGGAGAAAAGCAGGCTGCGGGGTGACCTCAGTGCAGCCTGCAGTACCTAAAGGGAGCCTGCAGACAGGAGGGGAGTCAGCTCTTGGAAAGGGGAGATGACAGCAGGACAAGGGGAAATGGTTTGGAGTGGAGGGAGGGCAGCTGGAGGTTGGATGTGAGGGGGAAGTTGTGTGCTGTGAGAGTGGTGAGGTGCTGGAACAGCTGCCCAGAGAGGCTGTGATGCCCCGTCCATCCCTGGAGGTGTTGAAGGCCAGGTTGGATGGGGCCCTGGGCAGCCTGGGCTGCTGTGAAATGGGGAGGTTGGTGGCCCTGCATGGCACAGGGGGGTTGGAGCTTCGTGATCCTTGAGGTCCCTTCCAACCTGGGCTGTTCTGTGATTTTATGATTTTATTTTAGGGGAGATTTAGACTGGACATAAGGAAAAAGTTGCTTGCAATAAGGGTGGTGAGGCACTGGCACGGGTTGCCCTGAGAGATGGTCAGGCTGGATGGGGCTCTGAGCACCGATGCAGCTGTGGGTGTCCCTGCTCATTGCAGAGGAATGGGACCAGATGGTCTTTAAGGGTCCCTTCCAACCCAGACCACTCTATGAGCCTCTTTCCCCTGACAAAAGGTTCTGTTTTACTCCAGCATTATCCAGTGCGTCCCACAGCCTGGCCACTGCCTGACCCATGGGTTCCTGGCCTGTCTGGTCTTCTTTGGGAACAGGAGACATCAGAACCCCTCATTTCATTTCTACTATGGGGAGACCACTAGAAAACTCATTAGAGTAGGCATCACATCATTGAGTTCTTGGTTCTTTCACTTCTTGACGCCATCACCAAAAGAATTCAAGTTGACCTTAAAATAAATTCAGCTTGCTCAGAAATCCCAGCTTCCAACCCCTTGTGTCTTTCAAGTATTTCCCATCATCAAGACACGGGTGTTAACAGGAGGTGCAAAACGAGGCTTGGAATGAGGACCTGGGGTGCCATGACACAAACTCATGCCTTTTTCCATCTCCTTTTTGCCCAGAGAAGCCCAGCTGTGCCGTGGGAGCCTTGCTGCTGTCTCCGATGACTTCACCCAAATCAAACCTTTATTGGAATTTTATTTTAAGTAACAACCACACAGAACCTAATAAACCCTTCCAGCCACTGGGAATTGCCCCAAGGGTTGCATCAGCACAGAAACAACCCCATTAACCATCCCTTCAGCTTCAGACCCCTCCGGAATTACCTTAGACTGCTTTAATTAGGTATCCACGCTATGAAAGAATTAATTAATTAGTGATAAGCACCTGAACCACATTACTCATAAGGAACTATTTCAAGCTTCAAATACATCAAACAGGTCACAGTCTATCCTGCATGGTGGAGCAAAGCCCCAGTGCTGCTGAGCACTGATCCTCCCCCATCCCTGCTCCCTCAGTATCAAGGCAGGAGGATGGAGGTGGTTTTCCCTTTTTCCTTTCCTTCTCTCTTTTATTTTCTTATTCCTTTCCTTTCTTTTCTCTCTCTTTTTCACAATTTCTTTTCTTTTTCCCATTTTCCTTCCTTTTTTGTCTTTTTTAACTCCTATCTTCTCTCTCCTCTTTTCTTCCCCCCTTCTCTCTCCTCTTTTCTTCCTCCCTTGTCTTTCACCTCTCTTTTTTTTTTAAGCATCCCCAGCACTGCAAGCAGATGCCTTTGAGCTGAGCACCCCTTGGAGGTAGCTGAGATTTGCTACGTTTGGTGTATGAGCTGCGGGGTAAATCTCTCTATGGCTGACCTGCAAATGCAAGATAGCTGCTAAAGAGCTTGCTGATGGCCGGATCCTAAGCAGCAAGAAGAGGATCGTGGTGGAACGTGGGTGATTTTAGCAGGTTTCCAATTGAAGGGGGAAGAAAGGAAAACAGGTAAAATGGGTCCCCATGCTTTTATGATCTGTGATGCTGAACGATGATTGATTGCATTACAACCCAAGGAGCACACGGAGCAGTTTCCCATGGACAAGTGGTGCTGCAAATGGGGTCAGCGGGGCTGATGAGCCAGAAGCAGGCAGCTGCTGCTGCTGCTGCTCCTCGTCTGACCCACATTGCCTCCGTTCCACAGCACTTCTGCTGCTGGGATCTGCTTGCTGCAGCCTCGAGGCGAAAGCAGAAAGTGATTACAGGGCAGCCTGCACACCTGGGTCCCTTCTGATGCAAGCAGGGGGCTCAGCTGGAGCAGGAGCTCCTGGGGCAAAGGTTTTGGGTCTCAGCTCATCCATCAGCCCAGAGACGCAGCATCTCGATTTTCCCACAGAGCCCCACTCCCTGCCCCAGCCTGCTTTCCCCTTGAAATGCACACAGAGCATTTTCTCCTTTGTTGATACCCGGTTTTTCTCACAGTCTTATTGACAATAATCTGCCGGAAACGCCGAGCCGCCACCGCCGCGTTCCTGCCACGCTTCCTGCTGAGTCAATGCACTGCATGTGACACCAAACATCGTTCTTGCTGCGTCGTGAAGTGACACATACTTAGCAAGCACTGTTATTGCGCAGACAGAAGAAGAAAACCACCCAGGAGCAACTTGCTGGGGCGGTGGTTTCGCAATTGCAATACAAAGCGTTGTAAAAAAGTAAAGGAAAAATGCAAAGGCAAAGAATATATGTGAAACTCTGAGTAAAGCAGTGCAAGGTGGCACTTCCTACACAGCTCGCCCTTTCATCTGTCACCCCTCCGTCACTTCCCTCCATCATCTATTCATACCTCCATCCTTCCCTCCATCATTCACTTATCTATCATCCATCCATTCATCCATCCATCATCCCTTCATCCCTCCATTTGTCCATCATCCATCTCTTCATCCATCCATCCACCCCTCTTTCCATCCCTCTACTCTTCCTCCATCCATCCATCCATCCATCCATCCATCCATCCATTCCACTATCCCTCGATCCCTCCATCTCTCCACCCACCCATCCATCCTTCCATCTCTCCATCCACCCATCCATCCCTCCATCCATCCATCCATCCACCCACCCATCCATCCATCCCTCCATTCCTCCATCCATCCATCCCTCCATCCCTCCATCCACCCATTCCACTATCCCTCTATCCCTTCCTCCATCCCTCCATCCCTCCATCCATCCCTCCATCCATCCCTCCATCCATCCCTCCATCCATCCCTCCATCCACCCATCCATCCCTCCATCCATCCCTCCCTCCATCCATCCATCCATCCATCCATCCATCCATCCATCCATCCATCCATCCATCCCTCCATCCCTCCCTCCCTCCCTCCCTCCCTCCATCCATCCATCCATCCATCCATCCATCCATCCATCCATCCATCCATCCATCCATCCATCCCTCTCTTTCTCCCTCCTCCACTCCCTCCTTCCATCCATCCTTCCATCCCACGCTGCAGTGGGGATGAAGACGCATGACAAATGCATGGCCGGATGGGACCCACAGCTCTCACCCTGGCCGTGCTGCACACCCCACATGCCTCAGTTATTCCACCCATGCCCACCCCCCTCTCCTCAGCCACTCAGAACAACCTGCAGCCAGTGCATTTCATCTTTCCCTGCCCACTGGCTCCTCAGCATCCGTCTTGCTGCTGCTCCCTGTATCGCTGCCAGCCTGAGCTGCAGAAATCACTGAAGCCAGCTGCTCTTTTGGAAGCTGGGCTTCAGCTACGTGTAGGATGAAGGAGCAGCATCCCTTCCAAGCCAGACTAAGTGTTTGATGGGAGACATTGATGGGAGCATTTACACAGGGCTCAGATACAGGCTCAAAACCCATCAGCATGTCCCTCATTTGCTGTCTGTGCCTCCTGGGGGTGGCTGCGTTCCCCCTCCGGCATCAGCCAGGAAGCAGCAGACATGGATCCAGCCCCTGGTGAGGATGCCAGGCTGAGCAGCAATTATATTAAATCAGCTGATAAATAATGCAACGTATTTTGATGGTACCAGCACTCTGAGCACTGCACAAACACCATCACAGCATTAAAAATACAATGGATGGAGCACAGACAGGCCAGCATTAAATAATTGAACATAAAGCCCTTTGGAAATGCTGTCCTTGGGGCAGGCTGGGACACAGGTCCTGAGGCCACCAGCTCTTCATAGGTCCTACCCAGGCCATGGGCTCACACAGGACCCTGCCAATGTTCAAGCCTTCCCAGCAAGAGAAGAGCTCCTCCAGGTGCAGACGCAACCCTAGAGCTGATGGGAAGAGCTCTGAGTATTTTTGACAGGTTGTGGAGGGCTGCTGGCCCCAGAGGACCCCAAACAAGGGGGGAGGAGCCCCCAGAGCTGTGTGGAGAAGACTTGGACAGGTTTCCCTTGCCACAAAAGGAAAGTGGCTGTTGGCATGATCCTGGAACTCGCGGTGGATGGACCAGAAAAGTCCAGCCTAAATCACCGAATCATAGAAACACTGAATATTCTGCACTGGAGAGGACATTTTTGAGGTCCATTCCAAACCAATCCAGTTTATGATTCCATGAAAATGAAGGGGCAGATCCTTGGGCAGCTCTTCCCATGGCCACCTGCTCTTGGGCCAACGCATCCCAACCTGGCAGAAGCCAAAATCTCAATTGGAGTTCCTTGCCATAGCACAGCATCCCAGCACCGCCATCATTTACCCTTTGGCCTGACATCCATTTACAGAACAGCCCATTCCTCTCATAGAACCATTCAGGTTGGAAAAGACCCCCGAGATCTCCAAACTCAAGCTCAAGCCACCCCACCACGTATCTCAGTGCCACGTCTCCGTGTTTCTTGTGGACGGTGACCTCTGAGGTGTTGCATCCCCCCACTCTCCCCATCCGGCTCCAGTCAGAACGGGTCAAAGCCAAGAGCCAGGCAGGGAGGAGCACTGGGAGCCAGTGTTAACCATAAAACAAGGCACAACGTGCCAGCAGAGCATCCTGTAGAGTTGAAGCCTCCAGCTCAGAAATATGACAGCGAGGTGGGTTTTGCACGGCCAGTGGGACCCCAGGAGGGAGCACGGACATCCCAAAGTGTGTGGAGCCAACGAGTGGGTGCAGTCACAGCAACACCCAGCACAGCTCTGTGTGAGAGATGCTGTCCATAGGTGGTGAGAGGCTCCATGAGATAAGAAGGAAGAGCAGGGAGTGTAATGAGTTGCGCTCCAAGCAGCTACAGAGGGAACTTGTTCACCTGATGAGCTTTGTGCAGCTCCTGGTGCATTTAAGACATGCTTCAGGACTCCCCAAAGCTGCTCAAAGGCAATTCCCAAGATAACACCCTTGGACAGATACCACTACCCAGCTCAAAATCCAGGGACAGAGAATTTCTCCCATTGCTTTGTGCCTGGGGGGGCTCACATGTGCTGCTGCTTCTCCAAGAGGACGCAGGAAGGTTTGGAAACAGCGATGCAGTGATCCCAGAGTGTAGGAAAGCACCCAGACCCTACAGTGCCATGGGGTATAGGCACCCACCTGCAGCACCCTATCCTGCACCTCGCTTCCCTCCTTCTTGCTGCACCTAATTCCCTACAAAACCACCAAAAAATGTGGCTGAACGTCTCACTTCTGACAGAGAGTGGCCTAAGAAGCACAATTCTCCAACACTGCCATGGAACACCCCGCCTTGGGGCCCTATGTCTATGGGTTGGGGCATGGGACATTGGTTGGGGCATGGGACATGAGTTGGGACATGGGATGGGACATGGGATGTGAGTTGGGACGTGGGATGTGAGTTGGGACACGGGATATTGGTTGGGATATGGGACATAGGACATTGGCTAAAACATGGACATGGGTTGGGACATGGGTTATTGGTTGGGATATGGGACATGGGTTGGGACATGGGATATTGGTTGGGACATGGATTGAGACATTGGACACAAGATATTGGTTGGAACATGGGTCATTGGCTGAAACACGGGACATGGTTTGGGACATGGGATATTGGTTGGGACATGGGACATGGGTTGAGACATGGGGAATGATGCAACTGCAGAATCTGTCCCTATTCCCATCACTGAAGAAGCACAGCTTTCCCAACACAGCAGCACTGACACGACAGCACTGACAAGCCCTATAATTAGTGCCATGAATCCATCCAGGCACTGTCAGCGTGTTCCCCAACGTGCCAGCCGGGGAAGCGCCTGCACCAAGGAGCTGATCCCATTCTTCAGCTCCAGGCTCCCTCCCAGCACAACTCCCTCGAGCAGAACTGCTTGTGGCTCATATCCCTGCAAGGCTTCCACCCTCAGCTCTGTTGTGGTGGAATTTTGCAGCCCCAGGAGGGAGGATGCTGCAGCAGGAGCGGTGCAGGGCAGCGCGCTGGGGTGAGGCAGCAGCACAGCGGGGTCTGCCAGGAGCTGCAGTGGGAACATCCTGTGCTGTGATGGGTTTTATTTTTCCCATCTCATGGCATTCATTGCTCAGGATGCTTAATGAGCTCCAAAGGCATGGGGAAGCTGAGTTACAGCCTTCTCACAGACCCAGGCAGAGCAGCTCCCAGGGAGCATTACAGAAGGCACGGAGCTAACTTTCCTTCCCATGCAAGGAGGGCGCTAAGCCTGTTAAATCAAGACAGCAGCTCAGCTCAAGGAGTTGATCCACTGAGCACAACGTGTGTTGCATCAAACTGTGCACAGACACCACAGTGCTGCTCCTGTTCCCGGGTGAAGCACACCCAGACCTGCATCAGTGCCCCCAAGCACAGTGCTGGGGGTGGAGAAGTCCTTTCACGGTGCCCTTTAAATGCACTGTGGTTGCCACTCCCTGCATCTCACCCAGCTGCTGCTGCCCAAGAGCTGTCAGCGCTGTTACCAACAAGCTGCAAGGTGGGGAGGTGTAAGGTTTGGTACGATGCCATTTCAGGAGATTTTTTTGGTTATTATTTTTTCTCTACTCGCTATGTGGGAAAAAAAAAATGATTTTGGCTGCACGAAATGGAGGAGATGCATTATTTCAGACCTCATCCTTCACATGTGTAGCAAGGACACTCCGCATTGCATCCCATGGCATCCCATAGAATCCCATGGCATCCCATGGTCCGGGATGCAGCACCCCGCTGCCTTCCCAGCCATCCCCCCCCTCGCTGCCACCCAGAGGGATAAAACAGCCAGGAAAGAGGCTGAGAAGCAAGAAAATTAACCCCACACCCTGGTTCCTTTGCTTGCCTCTCCCACTCATGCGTGCCATGAGCGCTCGCTCTGATCCCACTCCAGGCACAAGGAGACGTCCCGCTGAGCACTGACACAACTCATGCCAAAAACGATGCTTTTCCCACGGCCGTCCCCTGATTTCTAACCCCAAAATGGAAATGGGGAGGCCCAGATATGACCCCTCCCGGGAACCAGTGTGGGATTGGGCCCTACAGCCCTCCAGCAGCGCCGGTGGGGCCAAGCGGCGTTTGTAGGGCCGCGGGTTGGGTGCCGCCTCTCCAGTCCCAATTGCTATGGAAACTGCGTGCGCGGCGATGCCTTCCCTCCTCCCATGACTCACGGGTTTTCAAAGGGAGAAGTGATGCCTCGGCCGCCACCGTTTTGAGGCCAAAGCAGCAAAATCCAGGCGGGTGCATCAGTGGGGCCGGGCGGGAAAGGCAGCGCCGTGCCGTGCCAAGTTGGAGACGTTGCCGAGCACTGAGCTCCAGCATCGGGTGGTGGAGGTGTTGGCTGGGTTGGGGATTGGCAACAATCCTCATCATTGGGTTTCTCCGGCAGCGCTACCCGCATTGCTCTGGGATGCTGTGCCCTGACCCCAAGGAGCACGATGCCAGCCCCTGGGGCTGGGATTCAGACGGAGAGGAGATCGCCGTGCTTGTGTCACAGGTGGCATAAGGCTGCATGCTGCTGGTAGGCGAGCAAGGGGATGGAAATGGCAAGAAAAGCCCCAAAATGGGTGGGAAGGGAACAATCTGACCCCATAGCCCGTGGCATGGGGTGGGAAAACAACGCCCGGAGCGCCTCTGAGCATCCTCCTGGAGAAAGACTTCACCCCGGGGTTTTCCTGGCAATAATTAATTGAGTCATATTTCAATCCAGCCAGCGGCCATATGGCAGAAAAGAGGATTAGCATCGCAGCCTCCAGCTGCATGGAGGGAAATCCAGTTAGGAGGAAAAATCCCCCTGCCTGGGTCCAGCCTGGTGCCAAGGGGACATGCCCCGACCCCGGGCGGTGCGATGGGGATTTGGGGTCTGTCCAGTGGGAAACAAACAGTAGGGCAAAGCCACAAGCACTGCACACAAGGCTACGACGACGGGGCACAACGCTGCCCTATGCTCCCACCCCCATTACCACTGGGGCAGCACACCCTGAGTTTATCAGAGACTCATAAGTGGGGAGCTGAGATTCAAGTTTTTCCTTCGTTAGAAATCCATTTTCCTGCAAGAAGATTCAAGTTTGGGGCTGGATTCCTCTCCCTCTGGCACAGGGGACCTCGGACCATTTTTATGATTCTATTCTATGACTCCCCAGTCCCTGGGCACAGCAGGGAGCTGCCTGGGCACACGGTGCCTTTGCCATGGTTACTTTTCCTGCGACCTTGCACGATCTGTGCTGCTTCCTGCTGCATGGCCACAGCGGGGAAAATCCGAACTCCCATTGAAATCCCAGCCATTGAGAGAATGGGGGTGGTGGGGTGGGGCAGCAGGTGGGGATGGGGCACCCCAAATACCCCCTCCTTAAGCCGTGCCGGGGGCAGATCCATCCCAGCCAGAGGGATTTGGGGCAGGGAAAGCCCTTTGCAGGGGGTGGGAGAGGGAGAAAAAAAAATAAAAAGGAGAACACTACGTCTTATTCATCCCGAGAAAAAGCCGTTCATGTGATGGCAAATCAGTTGATTAAGTGAGGATCAGCCCCCGTAGAGCTTTGCTGGGGGCTGAGCGCTGGGGCAGCACCAGCCCTGCAGCACCCATCCGTGTGGGGGCTACGGGCTGTGCGGGGTGCCGGGGTCCCCGCGGGGCATCCAACGCGAGCAATGACGGGGTGATGCAAGCCGGGGTCGGGGTGGGAGGATCGCCTTTTGGGGGACAATAAGCAGGGAGCGGTTTGGGCCCCGAAGGATGGCGCTGCCATGGGATCGCCCAGATGTGCGCGCTCCGTGCGCGCCCGCTGCCCCCCAGCCCCGCTCCCGTTGCCCCCCGGCTCTCCCCGTACCTGCGGGCGGTGCTGCCCCGGCTCTCCCCGCGGGGCGGCGGCGGTCGGACGGACGGACGGATGGAGGGATGGATGGAGGGATGGATGGAGAAGGGATGCGGGCTGGAGGCAGAGGGGCGGTCAGCAGCAGCCCGGAGCGGCGAGTCCCCACCCAGCTTTGTCTGCGCTCATCCCTCTGCCTACAGGAAGCGGCTCGGCCCCGACTTCCTCCTCCTCCTCCTCCTCCTCCCTCTGCTGCTGCTCTCCCTCCTGTCCCCTCCCCTTCTCCTCACCCCGAGCCCCCTCTCTTCCGCGATCCCCGTTTTCTGCAGCCCCGCTGCGCTCTGGGCTGCCCTTCCCCTCCTCCTGCCCCATTTCCCTCCCCCTGCCCCACACCGACCCCACCACCCGCTATGCGCCCACCCCGCTTCCTGCAGCCCCGTCACACAGCGGCATCCTTCCCCCAAAGCAGCCCTGCAGCCCATCCCACCCTCCTGTACCCCCATAACACCCCCTGCATCCCCTCACCCCCTTCTTCCCATCACACTCCTGCACCTTATCACACCCCCACACCACACCTTATCACACCCCATCCCCACCATCGCTCCGCTCCGAAACCACACCACATCCTGCACCCCATCACCCCCCAAGCCTTCCCTCTATTGCCCCCACATCTCCCAGGATCCCCTATTTCCCCCCTCCTAGGGGTCCTCTGCCCTCCTGAGCCCTTTCCAACCTCCAGCCCCTACTTGTGCCTCCAGCAATTCCTCATTTTACATACATTATTGTTAAATCTTTAAGCCCCGACGCCCAGATTTTAGGATTAGGATCTTTTTAGGATATGGGGAGCTGGTTAGCTTCTTTATAAGATCATGCATTTCCTCCATCTGGACCCCAAAATGACCTCCAACACCCCGGATGTGGGTTCACCTCAGGTGCCTCGGGTTGAATTTTGGGATGCACTGGATGAGCCCTCTTGTCAAACCCATAACCCCTGTTATTAAACCCCAAACCCCCTTTATCACACCCATAACAGGGTTGCAGGCTGCACATGGTCTCCCCATGCACATTTCCTGGAAGGAGAGGCGATGAGCCGCAAGAAAATGGGCTTCATTTGCACAGCAATGCCCAACGGCTGATGGCTGAGGTTGGCAGCCACTGGGAGAGGCTGGGGCTGCCCCCAGCAGCACCCAAGGGTGCCCCCAGCACGAGACCCCAGAGAGAAGCACCCAAGCAGCAAAACTAAAATAGCACTGCCACAGCATTTTCACCTTCTTAAACTGCATTTTTTTGTGCTTGGCTTCCCACTTAGTCCAAATGGTTCACATTCCAAGCGCTTCTTAGATGGGAATTATTATTATCATTATTATTTGACTTGAAATCAGCTTTTCCCAATGGCTGATCCGTGGCTGTGACCAGTTCCACGTCGACTCTCTCGCTTGGGTTTGATGCAGAGATTGTCAGCCCTCCTGCCAGGGAGGTGGCGTTTGCACGTCGTCGAGCTGCAGATCTCAAATCCTCAGCCAGCCAAGGCTGCCAGAACGATGACAGGAGATGCCAAGTCTGGAATGGAGGCAACTGGAGATGGAATGTGAGCTTCTCTGTGACAGCTAGAACTTGTGAAAGTGTCAAACTGGCAGCTGGGACATGAGAGCATCCCAAAGAGAGCGCTGGTGTGAGGCTGCATGGGGTGGAAATGGGAAGAGCCCTCTCCATGGGGTTAGGAAGGAGCAATAGGGACAAGCTGTCAGATGCCATAGAATCACAGCATGACCTGGGTTGCACAGGAGCACAGTGCTCATCCAGCTCCAACCCCCTGCTGTGTGCAGGTCACCAACCAGCAGCCCAGGCTGCCCAGAGCCACATCCAGCCTGGCCTTGGATGCCTGCAGGGATGGGGCATCCACAGCCTCCTTGGGCAAGCTGTGCCATGTCAGCAGTGCAGCCCTACCATTGCTTGCTGCTTCATGCTCACCCCTTCTGCATACTGCAATTAACTGTGAGAATCCCACACCAGCAGAAGGTGGCAGTCAGCAACTGAGAGCCCACCACGCTGCCCTCCTCTGGGCACACTCCCGCCAATGATTCTTTTGGAGAAAATGGGGGTTTCTGATAACATGCCACAATTTTTGGAGCCTGCTGTGAATAGGTGCAGCCTGTGCAATGGCAGCCTCCTGCCATGGAATGTCCTCATTTTCATCTTCATCACCTTCATCTCTTCGTCCTCATTATCCTCCATCGTAACTTCATACCTTCATCATCTTAGAATCATGTCACAGACTCATAGAACTGGGTTGGAAGGGACCTCAAAGATCACTTAGTTCCAACCTGGGTGCTCAGCCCACTGCTGCTCCAGATACCCCACGTCCCCTCCCCATGCACACCCCCTTCCAGCAGAGGACAAGGAAAGGCTGGTTCACGGAATGAACACCCACTGCTCCCCAGGGTTGGAAACAATCTCAGGCAGTGGGATGGCACCTGTGACAATCTCAAAGCAATGGGACACAGCCAGCACAGTGCGAGATGGACACCTTGTATGAGCCAGAGCAGAGAACGGCCGTGCTCATCGCACTGGTGGCTGCTGTCCTCGAGGCCCTACGTGGGATGGGGACAGGGATTCGGCCCAGCTGCCACCCAGAGGTGCCACAGGATGGCAGCAAATGCCACCGCTTGGGTCAGGGCTGGGGATGGGGACAGGGCTGGGGACACCAAACCTGCCTGTCCCAAAGCAGCCATGCTGGAGCAGAGCACGACAGATGTGGGCCACTCACAGCATCCCTCCACGTCCCATCGCTTCTTTATGAGCCAGAGCTCCTCCGACCTCCACGAGGCACAGCGATGCAAACAGCAGCCACTTTATTGTCATTTCTGGCCGTGCCACCCAAGGCACACAGCGAAGGTCACTGTGACAAAACCACATCGCCCTGGGGTTCCCTATGCTTTCAGCTGTCATTTTTGGCCTCTGATTTTGTAACACAGCCGCTTGCTCTCACGCTGTCCCAATGGGAGGATCCTTTCACAGAAAGGACTGCTCAGTTTGCACAGACACACAGCTCCTTATTGCTGAAGGACCAGCGGTACCAAAGGCCACCAACGCCCGTCCCAGGCACGTGCAGCAGCATGAACAGCATCTCTGTATCCCACAGCCTGGCTTTGGGGCTGGGGAATCTGCCAGCATCACAGAGCACTGCTGAGCAATGATTTATGCACTTCTGCCCTCGCAGAGGCTGGCTATGAGTGCGGGGCACCTTCCTGCCCACTCCACATCCCAAACTGGGATGAGGGGTCAGAGCCATCCCACCGCCCAGGAGGCTTTGGGGTGCTTCAGGAGGAACCCCAAAACAAGAGCAGGAGATTCCCTTGGATCACAGAGCCACAGAATGGCTTTGGGTTGGAAGTGGACCTCATCCCACTGCACACAGCAGCTCTGCTCTGCTTTATTTGGGCACCGATCCCCCCCTCCCTCCCCAGCGTTCCTTAGAAAAATAAGATGGTGCTTATTTATAAAACAATATATATATTTATATATATTTATATATATAAGAAAACTTTCCAGTTTAAAAAAAAAAAAAGAAAAAAAAAAAAAAGAAAAAGGTGGTATATCAAAATACGGTAAAACTTTGGCCGTCGATCGCTAAACTCTGATTAAAAATCTCAATTAAGAAGGCATTGTGCTGTGATCATTGCATCGCACCCTCCTGTACTGACTGTTACACCTCGGCTGCCTCCTGGGCACTCATCACCACTGAGCAGAACTCCTGGATCCATAAAGGCTGAAGGATGCACGGAAAGCTCTGCGGGCAGAGCTGCGCTCCCAATGCGGTTGCATACGTGCTCTCCTCAGTGGGAAGGTCCATTTTCTCCCCTTGGTGCTTTGGAATACAAATGATTGTCTGTATGCTTGGCTGGAGAGAGGCGTATATCCTTTCTACAAAGGTATTTTGGAGCAGGAATACAACGAAGATGGGTCTGTAAGATCCAGACATATATAAACATACAGACTTTGATATATTTATATATGTGGCTTCTATGTATCGGGAAGCATTATTGTGACACTATTACAGATGACGTTCTCCACTCTCCTTTGCCTTTTTGGGGGCCATTTTTGGTTTCTGGGTTTGTTTTTGTACAACAAAGCTCCACGAAGCCCCCGAGCAGCACTGCTCAGAGCCGGGCTCCAGCGTTGCTCCCCCATGCACAGACATCCCTGGTGCTTATTGCTTGATTCTCGCTTCCCATACTGGCCTTTGGGGTATTTACATCTCTTTGGCTTGACTTGGACGCAGCAGTCTGGCATTTTCTTCCCAGCAGACAGTGGCAGCGCTAAGGACAGGGGTCGGGTATGGGGAGAATCCCCATCTTTGCCACTGGGAAACCACGGGTTGGCTTCGGCCGGATGAGCTCCTCATGCTTCCCCGAGGTGAAACAAGACGATTCATGCACACACATCGACTTCCAGAGGCAGAAGGACGCTGAGGGACCCATCCCCATCCCCCTGAGCTCGGCCGTCCCCATGGCAGGGAGGGTCGGGGTTGGCCACAGTGGGGCTCGGCGGGGCCCGGACCCCCCTGAGCAGCAGCCGGTGCCGTCCCCACCGCCCTCAGACGACAAACTCAGGGACTTCATCGTGGGTGAGGTCCAGTGAGAAGTATTTGCTGGTCCGTTTGGCGGGGAAGCCCTCCTGGATGTTGAGGCACTGCCGGGCCAGGCAGCCGTTGCAATAAAGGCCGTCGTCGCCGAGGCCGTGGCCGCAGCCAAAGGTGAAGCTCTGCGCCGTGTCCTGGCACAGGTCTGCCAGCTGCAGGAAGTCCTTCTGGTAGAGCCGGATGTCGTCCAGGCTCAGGCTGTGCCGATCCGTCGACGTTTTGGGTTTCCTGCACGCCGTCTGCGTGAGGGAAAGGCGGTCAGGGGTGTGGGGGGGCTGCAAAACGCCATCAGGAAGGGGGACGGGGGGTGAGGAGCGCTGGTGGCACCCACCTGGGGTAAGGAGTCGGTGCTCTGCCCACGGAGCTTCACCACCGTCTCTGAGGAGCTGGAGGTGGAGGAGCTGAGCTCCTTTACGATCAGCCCTGTGTGGAAACACAGAATCACTCAGGTGGGAAAAGACCTCTGAGATCCCCAACCCCAACCCGCTGCCCCTCACCGTGCCCACCGCCCACATCCCTCGGTGCCACATCTCTACGGCTCTGGAACATCTCCAGGGATGGTGACCCCACCTCTGCTGGGCAGCTGTGCCCCATCAGCTTGGATATTCAACAGAGGGAGAGGAGGGCACTCAAAAATGACATCCAAATCTAAAATTATTCCCAATGGCTCCATCTATGCTACCTTTGTCCCCTTGTGTCCCCAGATGGCTCCCACCATCCCTGCTTGTTGACCTTTATTGGCCAACCATGCCTTCTTGCAGGGGTTTCCCGCACAGATTTGTGCTTCACTTCCATAAGCATCACCCAAAAAAGTGAATCTCCCCCTGAAGAAAACCTCCACCTTTCTCAAGATTTTTACAGTTCTACCAGGCTGAATACGCCTCATCTCCACCTGCAGCCATGGGACAGATTTTCCCTGCATCCCAAAGGAATGCTCATGCTAATGTTGGTCTGCCCAGCACTGCATCTCACAGGATGGAGGAGGAGATGCAGGAGAAGAGGTGAAGGGGAGGGTCAGGTTGGATGTCAGGAAAAGGCTGCACCAGAGCGAGGTGGGCATGGAACAGGTTCCCAAAAAACACTGAGCTTGCCAGAGTTCAAGAAGCATTTGGACAACGCTCTCAGTCTGATTTTTGGGTGGTCCTGGTGTGGAGCCTGGAGCAGGGCTCCGTGACTCTTAGGGATCCCTTCAACTCAGGATTATTGTGTGATTCCCCTATTCTATGGAGCGTGGCATTACCTGAGTGCCCGTTGAACTTGCGTGAGAGCAGCATGTCCTCGGTGATGTACACACACATGTCGGGGCTCACGTCCAGCGCCAGCTCACCCGCTCTCTCCAGCTCCCGCGGGTCATCCACCAGCATCTCAATCTCTGTGCCAGGAAGGATGGGGACGGTCACCTCCCCTCCTCCCTCCCACCAAGCCCACCGGCACCCGACTTGCACACCCTGCAGTCTCTCACCGTCATCCTGCAGATCCTCCTCCAGCCGCTCCTTGCCACCGCTCTCCACCCCGGAGGTGTGGGAGCTGCCGTGGCTGGTCATGGAGCTGCAGGTCTTCAGCTTGCGGTGAACGCCGGCGTCCTCGGGTCCCACGTCGCGGGGTTTGGGGTCAGCCTCGATGCCCGAGGTGTGGGAGCTGCTGTGGCTGGCAGTGGAGTGCCGGGACAGGCGCTTGTGCCGGATGCTGCCGGCGCTGCTCCCGCTGGCACGCGAGCGCTTCTCCAGCTGATCCATGTCCAGGTCCAGAGTGTCGCTGATGTACGACTCGCGGTACTGCTTCTTCTCTGTCAGGATGGACACACAAAGCACACGTGGCACCCAGGCACCCCCCGGTACCGTGGGACAACGATCCAAACCCAGCTGGGTGGCACGTTGGGAGCTGGCCCTGCTTGATGGCATTTGGAGACCGCTGGGGGTGGGTGAGGAGCTTTGGGCCTGCGGGGATCTGTGCTGTGTCCTTCCTTCAGTGGAGGAAGGAGAGAAGGAGGAGGAGGAGAAAGAAGGAGAGATGAAGGAAGAAGAGAAAGAAGTAGAGGAGGAGGAAGAGGAGGAAGAATAAAAGGAGGAACTGGAGGAAGAGGAGGAAGAAGACAAGGTAGAGAAGGAGGAGGAAGAAGAAAAAGAAGAGGAAGAGGAAGAGGGAGAGGGAGAGGGAGAGGGAGAGGGAGAGGGAGAGGGAGAGGGAGAGGGAGAGGGAGAGGGAGAGGGAGAGGGAGAGGGAGAGGGAGAGGGAGAGGGAGAGGGAGAGGGAGAGGGAGAGGGAGAGGGAGAGGGAGAGGGAGAGGGAGAGGAAGAGGAAGAGGAAGAGGAAGAGGGAGGGAAAGGGAAAGGGAAAGGGAAAGGGAAAGGGAAAGGGAAAGGGAAAGGGAAAGGGAAAGGGAAAGGGAAAGGGAAAGGGAAAGGGAAAGGGAAAGGGAAAGGGAAAGGGAAAGGGAAAGGGAAAGGGAAAGGGGGAGGGGGAGGGGGAGGGGGAGGGGGAGGGGGAGGGCAGAAATAGGAGGAATTGGGAAAAAAGGTAGAAGATAAGGAAGAGGAAGAGAAGAAGGAGTGAGAGAAAGAAAAGGAAGGGAAGTAAGAGGAAAAGAAGAAAGGAGAGAAAGGAGGAGGAAGAGGAAGAAGAGGAACAGGAGGAAGAAGGAAAAGAAGAGGAATAGGAAGAATTGGAAGAAAAGGAGGAAGAAGACAAGGAGAAGGAGGAGGTAAAGACAAAGATAAAAAGGAGGAGAAAGAAGAAAAAGAAGAGGAAGAGAAGGAGGAGGACCAGCTTCTGTTTGTGCAAGGGCTTTCTGAGCTTGGGGAAGGGACAAGAGGGCTGGGAACACTGCAGTGAAGCACTGAGAGCCTCAGGGACCACAGCAGGGCATGCAACCATTTCCAGGGGTCTGCAGGCATCCACCACAGCCAGGGGAGCATTTCTGATCGGACAGAATCAGAACAGGACCATCACGGGAACCCGCGGGGCAGCTCCACATCCACACACAGGCAGGAACGTTGGGCACCTACCCTCGTTCTCCTCCAGCCTGCGGACCTGCCGCAGCACGGGCTGCAGGTTCATGTACAGCCGGTGGCTGCTGCTCAGCAGCTGCAGGAGGTGGCGGGAGCGCAGCGGGCAGCCCGTGTAGTAGATGAGCTTCCTGGCCGAGGGCAGCCCGTCTGGAAGGATCTCAAACTTCTTGCCCTGTGCAGGAGATGGGGAAGCTCAGTCCCTTCGGAGCACCGCGCCACAAACCAGCGCTGCTGTGCGCGGCTCCGCACTCACCACAAACACCAGTTTGCCCACGTTGGTCCAGGGGAAGTCATAGAGCAGCTGCTTCTCCTCGTCCAGGTTCTGTAAGCAGATAGAGGGTGGTGAGGCACTGGCACAGGTTGCCCAAGGAGGCTGTGGATGCCCCATCCCTGCAGGCGTTCAAGGCCAGGCTGGATGTGGCTCTGGGCAGCCTGGGCTGCTGGTTGGCGACCTGCTCACAGCAGGAGGTTGGAGCTGGATGAGCACTGTGCTCCTGTGCAACCCAGGCCATGCTGTGATTGTATGATTTGATGATAAAGGTGGATGAGGGTGGCAGTGGGGGCATCCTGCAGGGATGGAGCTGGGAGCAGGAGCTGCGTACCTGGAAGATCTGAATGCCCCGCGTCGTCAGCCCCAGTGTCAGCGATGCATCCACCTCCCTCTTGTCCTGAGGGGAAATATGAGATGCTTTTAAATTTGTACCATAAAGTGCAAATGAGGGAAGGTTTAGGTTGGATGTCAGGGGGAAGTTGTGTGCTGTGAGAGTGGTGAGGTGCTGGAACAGCTGCCCAGAGAGGCTGTGATGCCCCGTCCATCCCTGGAGGTGTTGAAGGCCAGGTTGGATGGGGCCCTGGGCAGCCTGGGCTGCTGTGAAATGGGGAGGTTGGTGGCCCTGCATGGCACAAGGGGGTTGGAGCTTCGTGATCCTTGAGGTCCCTTCCAACCCAGGCCACTCTGTGATTCTATGATAAAGTGGATAAATCTGCCCCCAAAACCCAGCTGTCCCTTCTGGTTACCCCATCCCCTGCTGCAGCAGATGTTGCATGCTGGGCTTGCACAATGATTGATGCACACACACTGCAGGTTGCATCCTCAGCTGGTCCCACCTCACCTCCCCAAAATGCCCATACCTAAAGAGGAAACTCTGAAGGACCTTTAAGAGGTGATGGCTTTAAGTCATGCCAGGGGAGGTTCAGGCTGGATATTAGGAATCATTTCTGCTTTGAAAGAGCAGTGCTGCAGTGGCACAGCTGCCTATGGTGTGGTGGGGTCACTGTCCATGGAGGTGATCCAGAGCCATGGATTTGTACTGAGAGATACAATCAGTGGGCTGGGGAGGGCTGGGGTTGGGCTTGGGGATGAATAAAAGGCTGGATGGGGCCGTGGGCAGCATGGTGGGGGGCAACCAGCCCACGGCAGGGTTAGGGCTGAGCAGCAGCCCCACTCCCACCTTGTACAGCCTGTAGTAGTGCACGGCCACGTCGTCCAGCCGCACGGCCTCCTTGATGTACTTAAGGTGGGCTTCGGAGGCCGTCAGGGCAAACTGATCCTTGTGCATGTTGGGGATGTGCTTCAGGATGTAGTCCCGGCCCCTCTTTGCCACCACCTGGTTGAAGGAGATGAGAAGATCATCCATGGCAATGACAAATCGGAGCAGAGCCTTCTGCTGCAGAGATTTGCAGGGCTCAGTCCTTGTGATGCTCAACTTCTGGTGGCAAAAACCCCATCAGCAGCACAGAACTAGCCATTCCTACACACCAGGCTTCCCACAGGGCAGGGGTACAGCCCTGCGGCCATCGTGAGCACAAACAAAACAGCAAAGCAGGCAGATCTGGGGCAAAGCCAAGGAATATTCATCATAAATCAAAGCAGGCAGCAGCACCTACAGCTTTTATTCATTTTCCCATCCCGTCAGCCTGGGCTGCGGGACGCCCTGGGGAAGGCTCAGCTTTTTGGTGTTGGAGCATTGCAAGTGCTGCCCATCACTGCATCTCCTTAAGTCATGGATGTACCGGTCAGCTAACAACTGGGCTTGTCTGGGGGATGGGCTGTGCACAGGGACACCAGGGCTGCACAGACTGCAGGGGACACGTAGGGACGGCCGAGTGACACCACAGTGCCAGCTGGCACTCAGAGCAGCCCTGCAGTGAACACCCCCATAGCAAACACAGGGAAATCCCCATCAGCGGTGCTGATGCTACTGCCCAACCCCAACCCACGCCTACAGCTATTTGCAGCCCCACAGTTGTCACTGGTTATTAATAACCACAAAGTGTGGACACAGCAGCATCACCCCTTCTGCTGCAAGCAGAGTGCAGAGAGCAGTAGGAGACGCCTCGAGCCCCACAGCCTCACGGCGCTCAGCACTTACCCAGGCAGGAAAATAGGCTTCAGGCTCAAAGTACTTCCCATAGTGCTTGTTGCGCTTGAAATCTCCCAGATCAGCTTGCAGGGCGAAGGCAGTGAGCAGGAAATAGGCTTCCTCTCGCAGCACACACTGCGAGTGCAGCACTTGCTTGCGCAGGTGCCAGTAGTAGTAGTACCGTGCTGTGCGGTCACTGCAGGGATGAGAAATTTGGGGATGCTGGAGGAGATCCCAGCAGCTGTGCGGTTTGCAGCCAGGACCCACAAAACCCCTACAAAACTCTACAACCCTACAGAAGCATCCCCACGTGGCCAGCGTGTCCCCAGCACGTCCCAGAGGGGGGCAGACCTGACAATGGTTTTCTGATAGCTCCCTCCTGGCTTTGGGCATGTGAGTGATAAACTCCTAAATCTGATGTCCCCAACCCCCAAAATCACAGGATCATGGAACCGTTCAGGTTGGAAAAGACCAATCCCAGCCCATCCTCAGCATGCCACTGACCTCGTCCCTCAGTGCCACAATGTCTTTGTTATGGGATAGGAGGAGGGTCCCTGCTGGTTTCTGTGTTCATGGGGAGGGGTCACTTGGCACACAGAGGGACAGAGACAGTACAACTGAGCTAACAGAAAGGGGTGAGCACTGGGGGCCTGAACACTCCCGAAAGATGTGCCATTTCCCACTTCTTTTGCAGAAATCTGGTTTTCTGGCAGTGCCACGGCCTCACACCTGATCAGCCGGCCGTTCTCCACGTAGTACTGCACTCGGAAGTGGATGATCATGGGGGGGCCAAACTGGTCGATCCCCTGGAACACAGAACACATTCAGGGTCTCTGAGGACATCCTGGTGTCACGCTGTGACCGCCAGTCCCCGCAAGGCACCGGGCTCCAGTGCTGCCCTCAGCGCAAGGGCTGGTCTTGGCAATTCCCCTCCCCATCACCGCCTCTCATTTTCCCCCCAAATCTGCCTCATGTCAACAAACAAAGGAGATTTGGAGTTATAAAACGTAAAGGCTGGGTTTGAAAACCCCATCGGGTCGGCAGCCACATTCCCCATCCCTCCACCGTCCCATTCCATCCCATCCCTTCACCCATTGGGAAACAAGGGAGGAATAGGACTCCACACCACACGTCCCCACGTGGCGTGGGGTGCTTCCTTCACCCCCCACACCACCCAAAGGGGCTCTCAGCACCATGCCCACCCCCAGCCCGCGGCTGCGCAGGGACAGTGACCTGCGCCGGGGACAGAGGTGGCCTTAGTGCCGTCATCTCTCCATGCAACACCTCACCGCTGACCTTGCTGGCCTCCTTCTTCCACTCCTTGGGGCAGTACTTGTAGAGTTTCTGGGCCAGGTCCATGTAGACGTGCTCATTGTCTGGGGGGCAGTTGGGCAGGGTGAGCATCGCGACGCGTCCCCATTGTCACCGGGGCCATGGGGTGAGCCCCACACTTACTCTGGATGACGCTGAGCCCAAAGAGGTGGCAGTCCTTCAGCCTCAGGAGGTCACACACCTGCACGAGGAGCTCGTGGCATAGGATCTTCACCTGTGGAAAGCACACGTGTGCCCTGGGTGCAAACCGTGGATGGCAGCACCCACCCCCGCCGTGTCCCCAGGCGCTGTCACCAGCTGGGATCCGGATCTTGGTTTCCCATGGGGACCAAAGGTGAGTCCCCGTTAGCAAGCCAAAGTGGGCAGAAAATGGAATATTGGGGAGCACCAAATTAAAGAAAGAAGCCAAGTGTGGGAATTTTGTGCTCGGTGCCCACGGTTCAAGAAGCTGGAGAGCATGGAGTGCTGATGCAGAGGGATGTGCCATGTGGGTTTCTCCAGCAAGGAGAGGGCGACGGGCTCAACATCGAAAGCAGAAGCCAAAGGAGAGCTTGGAAAAGAGCACCCCAGGGCCCACAGGCTTACGTTGATGATGATGTTGAGGGAGTCGTCGTTGGGGAGGAAGATGCACACGCTGCGGCGGTCCTGCATGACTCGGTTGTTGTGGAAGGGCAGCTTGTTCATCGTGGGCAGCACGGCCGGGCTGGGCTGGGGGCAGTGGGCACCTCACCGGCAGGACGGGGCGGCCTCGGTCCCCACGGGCGCCATCCCTGTGGGATAGGGGTGCTCAGCCCCACGCCAGGCCCCATCACGCCAGACCCCATCCCACAGCCCCACTCGTGGCCCTCGCACCACCCGTGACACTGCTGGCTTTCCCTTGGGCAGCGTGGGATTGCAGCTCAGCCCCCAAAGCCTGAAGCAGCGGTTTTATCCTCTCGGCTCTATTTCAGAAAAACCTCAGAAATGCCTTTCCTGGCATCGTAGAATAATAACCAAAAAAAGTCTCTATGCTGGGAACACAGCAGGCTCCTCTCTGCCATCTCCGGCCGCAGGACCCGCACCCCTTCCGGAGCATCCCTGTCTCACAGAAAGCCAGCAAGCACTGGGTGAGGAGCCAGGGCACTGCCACCCCTCACAGCCCGGATCCCAGGGCAAACACTCCTGGAGTGCTCTTTATGCCATCTCTATCCAAAAGGACACAAATGCACGTGTGAAATAACGAGCGCGGATCTTTAGAATCAAAGCAAATCCTCTTCTTTTCTGAGGACGCCACGGTGCCTCTCTCTTCACCAAATAATAGCTTTGGTCTACATGACAACATGTTTGGTTTCCAAAACCATTTCACTCTTATATTTCTACAGCAGAGAAAGAAGTGCCCCGAGGCGAGATGATGTTAGGTAGCTACTGGGGGTTAGCAGGAGTTGGGAAATCCAGAGGGTTTGCACCACCAAGGAGTTGTGCAGCCTTGGATCATGGCTGTGCCTTGTGTACGTGCATCACAGCCGTGCCTGCGCTGTAAATGTGCACTGCATGCATGCACTGTGACCATGCAGCATGGTTTTTTGCCTTGCATCCATGCTCTGTGGTCACACATTGTGGTCACGCGCTGCATGATGCCCTGCATCCACGCGACGTGGCTGCGCACTGCCTTGCATCTGCACACCGTGACCATGCCCAGACATGATCAATCCTGACTGGGAGCGAGCAGCACAGTGGCCAGGCTCGTTTCAAGCTTCATTAAAAATCCCAGCAGGGAACAAAATGGGGCTGAAGGTATTTGGTGAGTGCCCACACCCCGGCCGGGCACCTGGCAGCTCCGGTGCCCGCTGCAGGGCTGGGTGTGATGCAGCTGCGGCCGGTGGTGGTGGGGAGGGCAGCACACCTCGGGGCTGGGCGTGCTCAGTGCCAGCACCCTCTGCACCCACTGCCACCCAAAGGTGCCCCGCAGCCCCCGCAGCACCGCCCCAACGCAGCTCCCCAAAAACGCCCGCCAGCACCGGGCGGAAAGGCTTAATAAAAGGAAAAGAAGCCCCAACGTGCTGTTGTTGGCTAACCCTGAGCCGGGGGCAAACTCCATCTCTCTGTGGTCGATAGGAAAATTCCCAGCAAACAGGTATTTTTCTCCCCGTGTGCCCAAACAAGCACTGACACGAGCACTGAACATGCACGGCTGCGGGCTGGGAGCGGCACGAGAGGATTGCAGCCAGGCTCAGCCCCTCGGATTCCATTATTTGTAGAGAGATCCCCAGCAAACTTTCCCCACGAGTAACTTTGAGCAGCCAAGCAAAGCAGCTGCAAAATCCACACGGCACGGAGGGCTCAGGCTGGGCACAGCTTTACGTTGGTGCTTTCCCTTTGGGAACGTGGCTCATCCCCAAAACGCACCCATAACGCAGCACTCGGGTCCCCCAGCTGCACCATATTATATCAGTACACCCTGCTCATTTGCTTGCTTTTAATAACTTCTGTCCCATCAGCTCTCTCCCCCCCTCTGCCCGTCCCCAGCTTTTGTTTCAGCGCTGCTGAGCCACAATAGCGGCGAACGAAGGGATTACGGGAGGGCAATCGGAGAGGAAAAGCAGAACAAAGTGCAGGGCTGGATGGGAAGATGAATTCACGGGGCAGGAATTTCTTGTTTGGAAGAGTTCAGAGTCGG
Source organism: Tetrao urogallus (assembly GCF_951394365.1). Classification (NCBI taxonomy): domain Eukaryota; kingdom Metazoa; phylum Chordata; class Aves; order Galliformes; family Phasianidae; genus Tetrao; species Tetrao urogallus. The sequence goes on along the minus strand of NC_136819.1, from coordinate 58,248,505 downwards.
TTCTGCCCCACATCACAGGGCGCAGGTATGCGCAAGCTGTTCCTACAAGTTGTAGGGCCGGCGCTCAGCGCAGCGTCTCCGAACCCGACAGCCACATTAATGCACGCTTGCGGTCGCCCCGTAATTAAAATCGTCTCCGATTCTCCACGAACTCAACAGTTTCCTCATAACGAACAGAGGGAGATGAAAGAGCCCTTCAGTGGGAAAAAAGGGCCGGGTTATAAATATGGCATTACTTCATCCACCACAACGCCGCTTGGGTGCTGGGCTGGGGGCCAGCGCTGCCCCCAAAGGACTGCAGGGACCCCACGGCCATCAGCTTGGGGACATCTGGGGACATTCGGGATTCCAAACTGGCCCCCTGGGTGCGTGCAGTGCTCCGTCCCGCGGGACAAAGCCAGCCTCGTTCCTCGGGTTTTTTGGAGATACCGAGCATCGTCCCAAAGCTGCACACAAACCACCCCTATCAGAAACCAAAAATGCATGAGAGCCACTCGGGTCTCCACCAAGGAGGAGCTGCAGGGCGGCTGGCACCCGGCTGGAAGCAATTATCCCCGCAGCAGAGCCAGGAGGAGGAGAGCTTGGAGCTGTGGGTTATGCGAGGAGAGCAGGGAACAGAGGGGCTTTGTGCGCCCCGGCACCTCACGCCTCGCCGCCCCATTCAACCCCCCACGCCTTCCGGGGCCTTTGTGAAACACTCCCCAGCCCTGTTAGCACCAAGGCAGGTGTTCCCAGTGCCTCCAAGACAACACTTCCCAGTGCCACCAATGCAGGATTTCTCGGCGCCACCAAGATCCCCTGGTGCCACCAAGGCTCCCTGTGCCACCAAGGCAGGATCGCTCCTTGCCACAAAAGGAGGATCTGCCAGCATCAGCAAGGCAGGATCTGCCCGTGCCACCAATGCCTCCAGTGTCACCAAGGGAGGATGTCCCATGTCAACAAAGGAAGATTCTCCCAGTGCTCAAGCTGCAGGACAGCAGCTCTGGAGGATGCCCGCAGAGGGAAGCAGTGCCGCCTCCACTGCCATGGGGAGCGAGCCCATGCTGACAGCAGCACCCGGAGATCCTGTGGATCTTGGCCTTGGACTTGCTGTGGGTTCTGCTCTCCAACCACAAAGCAGCCATAGGGAGCAGGGTAATAAAGAGCCATTTCCAAACTATGGAAGTCCCTACGAAAACAAAACCCAAGCCCTACAGCAGCCTCACGCCTGAGCGGTGCCTCAAACCAGGGCGAGCTCCCCAAATGTGCTTTTGGGAAGGCTCAGAGGATTTCTGTACAGAAACCCCTTTTGGGAGCCCCATATCCCGTGGCCGTGCTCCGGGCAGGAGCTGAGCTGCCACAAAGCAGCTGGGGCTCAGCTCTACGCCCCCCACTTACGCTGTGGTGTAGCCCCAGGACAGGGCTGATCTGCCAGGGGAAGGAGATGAGGGTTCATAACCACACGTGGGGAAGCGCTGCCCTGCCCCGAGCCCCAGTCCTCACCCACGGGAGCGGGTTGGTGGTTGCAAAACCGCCCATGTCCCAGGCAGGATGTGCCAAAACAAGCTCCATTTTACACCGAAACGAGCTCCATTTTATGCCAAAACGCACACAATGATGCCTTGAACACCGACAGCCCCGTCCGCTCCCTCCAGAGCTCACAGCATCTCTGTGTCTGGCTCCGGGTTGGGGCAAACAGAGCTGCAGTCCCCCATTGGAACCCCCCCCGGCCACCCCAAATTGCTCCACGCAGCCCTAAAAGCACCGTCGAGGCCGCGCTCGCCCTTCCCCAGCAGGGCCTGAGAAACGTCAGAAAATAAAGCATCAAACTAAATGAACGAGCCAGGCAGATATTTTAACCACAGCCACAATTTGTATATTCCATCTGGAGTCCACAGCGCTGCTTTTTTTTTTTTTTTTTTTTTGGGGGTCTTTTTTTTTTTTTAGCAGGAGGGAGCTGACATCATCTTAATTTGAAATTCGCATTTATTTTTACATCTGGTCTGAATTAATCCTTTCCAGAGTGCCGACTTTTCATGTCGTGGAATAATTGCTTACAGATTCGGGGTTCGGAGAGGCTGAATAAAACCCGAGCTCCAATGAAAGGACCCCTTTACAAATAGCAGCCAAAAGGCAGTGCCTATAACCAAACCCCGGAGCGCCTTCGGGACGTGGGGTTTTACACAAAACATTGCTCTCAAGCAACAGAGACCGAATCAATCCGCTCTCAACCAAGGAATGACAGAGCCTGGTGGAAAAACACCGACGCAGCACAGAGCAGGAGAGCTCCGTGCACAGCCAGCGCGTCCTGGAAGGGCTGTAAGAGTTTGGCTTTAAGGGTAGAACAGCCCAGAGGATGGGGAATGCTCAGCCACGAGTGGGGAAAAGCTGGTTCTGATCTGCAAGATGACAGCAAACACATCTGGCCACGTCCTTCCCGCTGCCACCACCGCGTCCCCACAGCCAGCCCGTGGCCACGGTCACCTCAGTGCCTCCTACGGGACGTCCCAGCGCTGGTCCTGCGGCGATGGCACCCATGGGTGAGGGCATCCATGGGTGAGTGGTGCTCAAAAGCAGGAGGAGCCACAGATAAGAGAACCCACAAGCGTGGCTACCAACACGCACCAGGATCCACGGGCAGATCCCATGGGTGACACATCCCGTGGGGGAGTGCAACCCACCAGCAAGGGGACCCGTGGGTGAGGAGAGCGGCCGGTGATGGGAGCCGTGGGGGAAGAGGTCCCATGGGTGAGTGCAACCTACAGGCCACATGGGAGAGCACAAACCATGGGTGATGGGAGGTATGGGTGGATGTAACCAATAGGCAATGGCACAGTGGGTGAACAAAAGCCATGGGCTATGGACCTACAAAGATCAGCCATGGGTGATAGGACGTATGGGGGGATGTAACCCACGTGTAACGGGACCTAAGGGTGAGTGTAACTCGTGGGGGATGGGACCTACGGGTGAACATAACCCACGGGTGATGGGACTCATGGATGAACACAGACAAGAGAACTCAAGGTGAGTTCTCATCGTCCACAAACGATGAACAAGGACTCACAGGTGAGAGGACCCCATGGTGAGATATCCCATGGGCAATGCAACCCGTGGGCGATGGAACCCACAGCTGGATGCCATTCACTGGTGATGGAACCCATGGGTGAATGCAGCCCATAGGTGATGGGACACATGGATGAATGCAAACCACACGTCACGGGACTTATGACCAAACGCAACCCACACACAAGAGGACTCACTGCCAACAGAACTTAGGAGTGAGGGGACCCAATGGCGATGGGATCCACGGGTAAGAGCTCCCGTGGGCAAGTGCAACCCATGGGCAATGGGATCTATGGGTGAAAGTCACCCATGGGCAACAGGACCCAAGGGTGAATGTAAACCATGAACAAGAGAACCCATAGACAAGAGGATCCACGAGTGATGGGACCCACGGGTGAATGCTAAACCAAAGGCAATGGGATCTACGAGTGAATGCACGGATGTAGGGATGTTGGGTGAATGCAACACACTGATGATTGCAACACACCAACAACAAGACCGACAGACAAGAGGCAAAGGGACCCACTGGTGAGAGGACACACAGACAAGCACGGTCCGTGACCGAGCGTCATTCCCAGGCAGGGGAACCCACGGGCAGGGATCCCACGGGCGAGGGGTCCGGGAAGCGAAGCTGGGGCCGGGGCGGGGGTTTGGCGGAGCAGCCCCGCCGCTGTTAAATTTCAACTCCCTGCGACTGGCCAGAGGAAATGACTCGCATTCCTGGAAAATGAAGCCACTCGCAGTTCTCCGGCACCAACTCAGCTTCCGAACGCAACAAGCCGCCGCGCCGCTCCCCGCCGCCCACCGCCGGCCCGGGCCCACCCGACACAGCCCCAGCGGGCCGCCGGTGCGATGGCTGAGCCGTGGCGAGCCGCGCCGAGCCGAACCGAACCGAACCGAGCCGCGCCGAGTCGAGCCGGGCTGGGAGCGCGCTGCGGGGCGCCGGGTGCGCACCTACCTGCGGCTCCGGGGACCGCGCTCCGTGCCGAGCCGAGCCGTGCTGTACCGTGCCGTGCCGTGCCGAGCCGAGCCGAGCCGAGCCGTGCCGTGCCGTTCCGTGCCCAGCCCAACCCGCCGCCCCCGCCCCTTCCCGGGCCGCACCGCCCCGAGCGGCACCGGCACCGCCTCCAAGCCGCCTCGGCGCTGCGCCGGGATAGGAGGGGGGCAGCGGACAGCCCGGGGGGGCGGACGGCCCCTGGGCCGGGGGGGGCTGCGGGGGAGGGAGTGCAGCCCCGGGGTCCTGGGGGTGAAGCTGAGCATCGCTGCAGAGGGAGGCACGCAGCCCCGGCGCGTTTTTCGCAGCCCATCCCGTGCCATCATCTTGGGAAGGGATGCCCCGTGCCCGGCTCGTGTCCCCGTCGCAGCGCCCTGCCTGTCTCCAGCACCCGTCTCAAACGCTCAGACCCTCTGCGCTGCTACCGTGCCACCGAGGGAGGTCCCAAAGATCCCCACGCAGCCTTTGAGTGGGATTTCCGTGCGGTCCAAACCAACCACTGGGCTTCCGAGCATACGATGTCTGGGACTCATAGAATCATGGAACGGATTATATTGGATGGGACCTTAAAGAGCATCTCGTTCAATCCCCTACTGGTAGCCACCCATCAGATCAGGTTGCACGGTATCCTATCCAAGCTGGTTTGGGGCACCTCTTTGGACAGAGAGCCCTAAGATACCAACCATGCCACCAACACCCTGAGTGAATGCCCAGGAACCATCAGGACCGCAGCCTGATCCTGTGGCAGCTGCCTCTGATGCCCCAGCAGCTGCACCGTGGATGCCCTATGCACACAAAGGACACAACGCGCACCTGTGTGCTGCTCTCCATAGGTGACCCGGGACCAGAATAGCAGCAACAGCCCCATAAATTAGCAGCAAAGCATCTCCACCGCACTCCTTCCTCTGAGGTGCCATATGGCGAGGTTGTTTTGGGAGGAGTTATTTATTCCCCACTTTTAAGCATCCATAGGCATCCTTCGGGCTGACCTGCGAGGCCGCCTCTGCCCCCGCAATCTCTGCATGGTTGTGGGAGAGAACAGCCGCTCGTTCCCGGACCTAAATAAAGAGCAGCTCTGTTGCAAACACCCTGACTCTCCTTCCTGAAATCTGTTTTCAGCCCAACGGATCAAGCTGGGTAATTCCATGATGCGAGTGCACCGTGCTGGCAGCGTGGAAAAATCCAGCCTGGCTTTTGGTGAGGGCTCGAAATCCTCGGGTTCGACAAGGAGGAGTGCAGGGTCCCTACAGCCGGGGAGGAAGAACCTCATGGAGCTGCACAGGTTGGGGCTGAGCTGCTGGAGAGGAGCTCTGCAGAGAGGGACGTGGGGGTCCTGGTTGGCCAACTGTTGACCAACAGCTGACAAATGGTTGACCGATGGTTGACCTATGGTTGACTGATGGTTGACCAACTGTTGACCAACGGTTGACCAACAGCTGACCAACGGTTGGCCCTGAGGCAGCAGCGTGCCCTGGAGGCCAAGAAGGCAGTGGCGTCCCGGGATGCATGGAGCACTGCCAGCAGAGTGAGAGAGGTGCTCCTCCTGCTCTGCTCTGCCCTGGGGAGGCCACATGTGGAGCACTGGGGGCAGTTCTGGGCTCTTCAGTTCAAGACAGACGGCGGCTCAGTGACGTGCACAGGTTCCATCCTGTGGCACAAATGGAATAACTTGTGGCCAGCTCATGGAAGGGGTCAGAGCAAACCTCTCAGAGCCACACTGAAGGCATTTAGATCCTTCCTGGGACACTTTCTTCTAGGGACACGGCAAGGGTGACCCACGTGGCACCGCAGGGTGGGACACGCAGCAGCCAGCATCGTGCTGAGCAGCACCATGGGGCAGCACAGGGGGGAACGAGCTCTGCACGGAGCTGGGGGCTGAAGAAAAAATCTTCTATAAATTAAAACGATGCATAAATTCACAGGTGTCAATGCCAAGTTTCAGCAACCCGCGTTGAGGAACCTCAGCCCCGTGGCGGTTATAGAGGGGTGGGGAGGAGGAGGGTTGGTTGGTAAGGCTCGGATGCAGATATGTTTCCCAACCTTGCTTAGAACGGTGGCGACAGAAATGGGTGTGGATGGATCTCCTACCAGCCTCTACACCAAATCTGGAATACTCTGCACTGGAAGGCAGCCCCTTCCCCACTGCCACCCCTTGGGAACAAGGTGCCCCGCCGCAGAGGCTCTGGCACAGCCAAATAAAGCAGCAGAAAGAAGTTTCGCATGCCAGCAAAGCGATCCATAAACACAAATCTGGACGCAGCGCTGTGGATCCCGTGACAAATGCAGACAATTTCAGGCCAGGGCCACGAGCACCTCCCTTCTGCGGGGAGAGCTCGGAAAGATGGACGCGGGCCAGCGTCCGGCCGGCCTGCCTTCCTCATGGAAGGAAAAGCCCCAAGGACGCAGGCGACAATTCTCTTTCACAATTCTGTGGTTAAGGTTGCCAAAAATCCCAAGAAGCGGAAACGCAGATGGAAAATGTCACAGAAGTGGAGGCTTTTTCTTTCTGTTGGTTTTATTCTCTTGTTTTTGTTTGGTTGTTTTTTTTAAATCTGGGCTACATGCATGGTGAGGTGCGTCCCAGGAAAAAAGGATTTGTGGTTATGAGTGAAATTGCCACTCTCATAAAGCAGGCAGCATTTTTCACAGTGGATGTGTTTACACGGAGAGGATGGGAGACAGCAGCTGCTCGCCACGACCCTGCATTATCTCCACTCGAGTCTCTGTGCACAGCGTTTCAATATCAGCATTGTTACTGGCGGGGATGGCAGCACAGGCATGAGAGCTTCCCTTATCTCACGCATATTTTCCCTACGATTTTGCTGATGGGACCAAAATGGCAAACGAAGCAACAGAGTAACGAGTCGATTCATCCCACCCTCAGCCCCCAGCTCCGTGCAGAGCTCGTTCCCCCCTGCGCTGCCCCATGGTGCTGCTCAGCACGATGCTGGCTGCTGCATGTCCCACCCTGCGGTGCCACGTGGGTCACCCTTGCCGTGTCCCTAGAAGAAAGTGTCCCAGGAAGGATCTAAATGCCTTCAGTGTGGCTCTGAGAGGTTTGCTCTGACCCCTTCCGTGAGCTGGCCACGAGTTCTTCCACTTGTGCCACTCGTTTTCGTAAATGCTGACCCCTCGGGTGCACATTTCCTTGTGTATGAGCCTTATCCCAAAGCACACGCATGGCCCTGGGGTGCACATAGGGACAGGGCTGTCACCTCCATGCAGGGATGTGCGGCACAGCCATGGCTCCAGCTGAAAGCAGGGCACAGGAATCCCCTGCAGACAGCACGCAGACAGAGGTGGGAGGCTGAGGGATGGTTTCTCAGCCCATAAAGGGAAGAAAATAAATAATGAAGCCCTGCTCGTCCCTGTGCAGAGCCACAACAGCCGTGCATTGCCATGAACTCTGGTGTGGGGCTGGGCTTCACCGTATCTTTGCATTTCATGGGGGGTTCCCAAGGAAACTCAACCTGTCTCAGTTCTTTGGTAGGTGGTGAGTGAGCCCAGCACCATCCATCCCAGCACGTCCCAGTGCAACCCTGTGCATCTCAGCATCCCAGTGCATCCCAGAGTGCATCCATGGAGAGCCTGGTGTTGCCTCAGCTCTTTGATAGTGCATCCCAGTGCAACCCAGTATACCCTGGTGCATCCCAGTGCATCTCAATGCATCTCAATGCATCCCAGAGAGAGCCGGTCCCCACCAGGCAGGAACCAGCCCTGGATGACACCCAGGCTTCATGGAGTGATGCCGGGCACATCCTGGAGACACAGGGCTGGCATGGAGTTGGCAGTGCAGTCCTCAAGGCCATTTCTCTCAGCCATGCCAGGAGTGGGGCACAAGGGCTGGCCCTGCTGGGTGCTGGGGTGGGATGGCTGCTGGTGGCACACAGCCACAGCACTGCGGCAGGAATGCCAGCAACTCAGTCACCCACAGCCCCACTGCGCTCAGTGGGGTTCTCAGGGGGGAGGAGAGACCCCCACACCTCAGGGGGTGACCCCCACCCCTCCCATTCTGTTCAACCTGATATTGCTTCTCCTGGGAAGTCAGCATAGCTGAGCAGTGAAATAAAGCTGTTGTTTATGGGGCTGGAAAAGGAAAATCCACCCTGAGCGCATCAAGTGTTGGTAAAGCCTTCAGGCCGGGGCCAAGCTGGGATTTTGGGGGTTTTTTGGAGCTCTGGACTTGTCTGTTGTTTTGGTGTGGGTTTTTTTTTTTTTCCCCAGCCTGCTGGAGCTGCTGGGAGTGGTGGAAACGTGCAGTAATGCAGGAAAGGCAGCAGTGCGGGCAGGAAGGAGCACAGAGCAGGAGTATTTTTAGCCCGGCTGTGCGCCTGCTCACAGCTGCAGAGATGGTCCCATCCGGAGCAGGGACACAACTCCCTGGGGGGGGATCCAAAATGCAGGGCTGGGAGTGGGGAACCGCACTGGGGCTGCGCTATGGGGATGGTCAGGGATTTAGGAGTATGAGACAGCAGAGAATCCACAGCACACAGCCTATGAGACTTCAATCGCAGCCCCCTGCCCAGCGGGTTTTAATTATGTGCTCATATGACAGAGGGTTCTCCCTCACTCGCTCACATCTGGAGGGCAAACTGCAGGAACGGGGTGGAAAGTGGGGTCAGAGAGCATCCTTGCACCCCTGCTGCTGGAGGTGCTCCAGTCTGCTCTCTCTGCTGCAGCTGTCGCATCCCATTTGCACCCATGCGTTTGGACCCACAGCTCTCAGCACCCACAGGTTCAGAGCAGTGCAGGAGGACCTCCCCCTCATGGCAGGAGGAATGTGGACCCATTTGGAGCTGGTCCCCAGTGGGGTCACTGGCACGGCGGTCCCGCACCCAGCCAAACTCAACAGAGCTCTGAAAAATTGGACTGAGAGGTGAATCCTGGCTAATGTTTATCCAGCAGGGTCCCACGGGCTGGTTAATGCCATGCAGCTAATTAGCAGTATCCCTGCAGCCCTGCATCCTTACCCCCAGCTCTGATCATTCCTCTTAGATAAGACAATACTCGGGTGCCTCCCTTGGCACGTGCGCACACATCTGTAACGCAGGACAAGGAGGTGCAGGACCACAGATGCACGTCTGGGGGATGCAGGAGGAGATGTGAGGGACACAGGAACGAGCAGATGGTTTCCATCTGGATTCCTTCAGACAGAGGAAATAGCTTCAGTGGATGCCAAAGGGAAGCTCTGGGATGTGCAGCTCCGGATGCGCCCGGACCACCCGGCAGCGGGCAGTGCAGTGTTGTGGGAATCCCATGGGATAGGATCACACCCAGCACTGACCCTACCTCTTCAGGACAGGCTTTCTTTGCTTCCAGACCCACAGGAAACTCCTTCCCCGGGGCCTCTGGTTCAAATCACTGTGTTCATCCACATATAACCAAAGGAAGAGAAAATGCCCCATCTCCTCTCAGCACTTTGCATCACCACAGCCGCCTGGGGTCGTGTCTCTCGTGCCCCATCACAGTACCCAGCCATGTTCTCTGCCCACAGCACCATGCAGCAGCTGGGAGGGCTGCGTGGGGGCTGTGCACCCCCATCCTTTACTCCTTCCATTCCCCATTCCAGCCCAAGTGCCCACAGCCATTGCTGCCCCATAAGGACTCTTGGGGCTTCTTTGTGACTTGGTGCTGATCTGGCATTGCTCTCACATACTCAGACCATCACCATACTCTTAAACCTCGGGCAGGTTTTGGGAGGCTGCACACAGTTGGATTCCCATGGAGTCCTACCACGTGCTCTGCTCCAGGTCCTCACCCCAAAATTAGCATGGGTTACACCGTGTTGGGTACCACCAGGATGGGGACCACTGGGATGAGTGCTACCAGGATGGGTACCATTAGACTGGTACCATTGGGGTGGGTACTACAAGGATGGATACTGAGATGGGTACAAATGCAGCCCCAAACCCCTCTGGCCAGCACTGCCTGTTTTCCATCACCTCAAATGCAATCCACTCAGTTGCTGGAAGTTATTTAACTCTCCAGAGATATCAGCTGTTGCTGCTGCAGAAGTGCACAGCAGGGATCCTACTAGGAACTCACAGAATCAAGCTGGAGAAACAACGTTCAAAATGCTTTTTTTTTTTTAAGTAGAAGCCCCTACTTTTCAGTATAACCAAGTCAATTTCCAAGGAGGAAAAGGCCTTTTGCATTTCTCCATCACGGAGCTCAGCAGGCACTCCTACCTGCAGAGCAGGATCGGAGGCTTCAGTCACCTGCCCCTGTTTGTGTTTGTGATCATGTTGGATCCTAAGCTGCTGCATTAAAAATACAATTAAAAATTTGCATTGGGCCTCACACCCAGCCTAAGCCGATACCGCAGCTCCTCCTGCCCATGTCCATCAGACACTGCAATTACCAGCACAGCCCTGCAGCAGGGATTGCTCAAAGCTCTCCTGCCAGAGCCTGTGTTTGTGCTGCTCCTTATGATCCAAAATAGGTCACTTGCTGCTGAGAGATGGAGTCACCCAGGGGCATCTCATCTCCATGGGAAAGACTGAGGTCTGCAGGGCACAGCGAGACCAGCAGCCATTCTGGTGGCACCCATCCCAATGGCACCAGCCTGATGGTACCCATCCCAGTATCCATCCTTGTAGTACCCATCCCAGTGGCACCAGCCTGATGGTACCCCTCCTGGTGGTACCCAACATGGTGTAACCCATGCTAGTATCCATCTCAATGGTACCTATCCCAATGGAATCAATCTAACGACACCCATCCTGGTGGTACCCATCCTGGTATCCACTCTGGTGGCATCCATCCCAAAGGTACCATCCCATAGGTACCCACCCCGGAGGTATCCATCCCAGTAGGACCAATCCTGGTGATAGCCAGCTGAATGGCACCCATCCTGGTGGTATCTATCTCCTGGCAGTACCCACCCATTGACCAGCCAGCACAGTGCCTGCTGGTACCCATCCCAGCAGTGCCCATCCCTGCAGTGTGGGAAGCCTCCTGCAGCAATTCCCGAGCCAGCCAGGTGGGGTGAGCATGCAGGAGACATTTAATTACAAGGTGCCTGGTGTTTTTCCAGTTGCAGAGGGCTGGCTGCATCTGTGCTACATGCGCTGCATGGCTTCAGTCCTGCTTGACGACTAATTGGCAATTAATATCTTTGCGTTACGCAAACAGGTTACAAATGTTCCGCGGATCTGTTCTTTTTTTAACGCCTTTGCATTTGCAGTGACGCTCTGAGAGCTGGAATGTTATTCCTTTTTTGCTATAGGCTGGGAAAATGGGTGTTTGAGGATGCAAAAGCACTGCTCCCAGCAGCACCCAGCACAGCTCAGAGCCCAGGGGACGCCAGCACAGCAGCTGACGGAGCACCGGGCGAGGGCTGAGCCAACCCATTAGCTGCAGACACCTCTAATTGCAGTGCATGGAGGAGCTAGGAAGGGCATGAAGGACAGCCTGAATACCCAAGTGTGATTTTGTCCCTGTCCTGTTCTGTGCACGCTCCCATCTGAAGGATGGTGAGGACAGACTGGGTGGTGGTGATGGGGAACAAGCAGAGGTGCTTTCTCTGCTGCCTTTGCCCAAACGTTTTTGCTCATGAGGAGGAGCACATCAGCGAGCACTTAGCTTCCTGGGGTATGCATGAGCTCCTTACAGAAATATCCGTGCTCCTTTGATACACGGTTTGCATTGGAGGTAATTAAACATTAAACAGCAAAGCCAAAGAAATTTAGATTTTTTTTCCACCAGAGATGAGATACAGACCCAGTTATCTATCAGATGGAGACACACCATTAGGGAAATAGCACTTGGCTGTGGCTGCTGCTTGGGTTGGTCTGCACAGGATCACGACACCCTGGGGCAGCACAGGGACATTTCCCAGCTCTGCTTTTCAGTTGCAGAGCCCCCACCCCAAAACAAAGCTGTCCCCCACACAGGGATGTGGCAAACCTCTGCCCAGGTCCTGCAGCCAGCTAGATGGGCGTTTCTCCTTCCCTCTTGTAGCACGATGGGAAAGAATGAAGAGCAGGGCAGAACAGCAGGAAAATGCATGTATTTTCCAAGTGAAATGACACTGCTGAAATCACAGGGATAACAATTACTTCTTGGCTCCTGTCCGCTTTTTTATGCCTCAGCTACAAACCCTTGGAGCTGGAAGCACCCTTCCCATCCAGGTGGGAAGAATGAGGCACTGATAACCTGCTTATTAGCTGGGCCAAATCAGCAGTGGATGCCCCATCCCTGCAGGCAATCAAGGCGAGGCTGGATGTGGCTCTGGGCAGCCTGGGCTGCTGGTTGGCGACCTGCACACAGCAGGGGGTTGGAGCTGGATGAGCACTGTGCTCCTTTGCAACCCAGGCCATGCTGTGATTAATATTACAAAGCAATATCTTCCCTTCCCTCCCCGTTCCCCATCACTGTTCTAATCACCATCATCATTCTCCATTCCCATTCTCCATCCCTTCACCTATGGGACCCTGTCATGCAGCAGCTGGAGAAAAATCACCGTTTTTCCACCAACCCCATTTTTCAGCTGGCTTCTAGCTGAACCCCATGTTTTAGGGAGCATGTGGGTGACTACACAGCTAAGCCACTTCCCTGGGGATGAAAGCTCCCAAAAGCAGAGCGTGGCAATGGAGCAAAGCCAGCCCTGGGGACATGCTGTTTGCAAAGCCACCGAGCGTCCCTCCTCCACCCCTTGCAGCCCTTCTTGCTCCATGTCCCTCTCTGCTCATCACTCATGGGAATGACCAAACAGCAGCACTGCATCCTTCCTGCAGCACAGGGTTCCCCAAACCCAGCTGCTAAATGAGATGAAAAATGGCAGTTCACTTCCTTGGAATGGCCAAATGTGGGACCTGGGGGAGACGGCACTCACCATCACCCTGCCCATAAACAAAGGGAAGGGGGAAGTCCCCAAACTGCCCCAAAACATTACAGGATGGTTTGCAGCCAATGAGGGCCCCACGCACCCACAGCTGTGGGCTCCAAACAGGGAGGGAAGCACATATTTCCACCCCAAAGCTGGCTGATTGCAGACACAGTGGGAAATTCCCCATCGGCAGAGCCAGAGCCTCCGTGGTGGGAGGAGGAGGAGGAGACTGCCATCAGCACAAGGATCCCAAACACAAACAGCAGAGCCAGCGAGCACATCTGGAGCCTTGCATTCCAATCACAAGGTTGACCAAAAGGAGGTTTTTTCCACCCAAATTGAATCCTGCTTGTCTTATTCCCCCAGGAGACGACAGCCTGTTTCCATGGGCGCTTTGGGGAGCTGCGTTCCCCAGACCATACACAGCAAACACCCAATGCCTGGTGCACCACTCCACCATCCCATATCAACCCTACAGCAAGACCCAGTGATGCACTGAGCGCCCATCTCACCCCAAAACCTCCCCACGTGGGGTAGGGTGCAGCAAACTCAGCGTGTTGCTGCGTGCTGGCATAGAAACAACGCTTCCCCCACCTTGCTCCTTCCCCATGACGGTGTGTGATTGCTCCACCGCGGGGATGGAGCAGTGCTGGTGCCCCCCACAGCCATGCAGTGCCAAATCCCATGGGCAGCCCCACACTGCCTTGACCCTGAGGCAGCCCAAGGGGTAACATAAAGACCAGGAGCCCAATGGGCACCACGCAGGAGTGACACGTGCCATGGCCCTGCCTTTTGCACAAAGTTTGCTGTTGCATTTTGGGGTTGTTTTGGATGTTTTTTTTTTCCCCTATTCCCAGAGGTTTCGGCAGTGATTTGTTTTCCACTTCTTACATTTGTTCTCCTCCTCTTGTTTCCCTTTTTTTTTTTTTTTTTTTTAATATCTTAATATTTTCAGCCAACGCGTTGCTGAAATCTTTCTCCTCTTACACAACCCACGCTCCAGGCCAACGCAGATCATTCACAGAATCACAGCACGGCCTGGGTTGCAAAGGAGCACAGTGCTCATCCAGCTCCAACCCCTGCTGTGTGCAGGTCGCCAACCAGCAGCCCAGGCTGCCCAGAGCCACATCCAGCCTGGCCTTGAATGCCTGCAGGGATGGGGCATCCACAGCCTCCTTGGGCAACCTGTGCCAGTGCCTCACCACCCTCTGGCTGAAAAACTTCCTCCTCATATCCAACCCAAACCTCCCCTGTCTCACTTTAAAACCATTCCCCCTTTGTCCATTCATCCGTTATTAAATGAAATCAAAGACACGATTTAAAAACCAAAAACAGCACGCACATAAAAACCAACACAAGGGCATCTCAGAGCTCCATTTGCGGCTGTCTAGAGACTCTCCCCAAGGAAAACTCTCCTGCTTGCCAACGCTCTCTCCACTTGCAGGCCGTGCATCGCTGCGGGGTCCCGAGGTGACAGCCAGGGCTGGGACACCCGACTGGCTGAGCCGGTCCTCCACGGAGATCTGATGGGGAGGGAGGGGCACACGGCAATTACAGCCTCCTCGCCTTAATAACCCTTGCTGCTTCCCCGAGTCCCTATTTACATCGTTTTCGTAAGAGTAGTAATTAACGTCTCTCCACTAAACAACAGCAGACCCTCCTGTTATTAAAAGCAAAGACCCGGAGATGGAAATGAAGCTGATCTTTTGAGTTTGGAGAACCTTAAAACCTTCTCTACAAAATGGCTGAGCAGGATTTAGGGCTGAATGCCCATGGTCTGCTAAGGAATGCATGAGATCCATGGGTTGGATGTATCCACGGGGTGGGTAAACTCCTGGAGAACCCAGCCCCAGCCCCTTCTCACCCCCAGTTTTGGGGATATTTCCACCCCTCTGAGCTGCTCCCAGCAAAAAGCAGCAAATGGGGCTGGGGTCTTAGCAGAGCTCTTCCCCTGCTTTGGAGGAGCTATCAAAAGAAGTTGAGAGAATTAATTACACGCCAAGATGAGTAATTAAGCTGATTTCCTCCATGAGGGCATGGAAGGAAATGAGCTGGAGAAGCTGTAATTGTTTAAAAAGGGCCACCCCATGGATACGAGCTATGATGGCTGGGGGTGCACGAGGGTGGGACACTTTGGGACCATGGATGGTGGCACTGAAGGTGGCACAGCGAAGGCTGCAAGGTGAGAAGCAGGAGTGCTGTTGTCTGACACCAGGGCAAGGATCCATGCCGAAAACACCAGTCTTCTCTGGGGGAAAGGAAAAAAGGAGGAGACTCGGGGGCTCTGAGGGTGCCAGCAAGCCATGGGACGTGCAGAGCTCATCTCCAGCCAAGCCAGAGGAGCACAAAGAGCAGCCAAGTAAAGCGATGTGTGTCGGCATGGAACAGGCTTCATCCCAACCCGTGCAGCTCCAGCAGGTGCAAGCATCGCACCGAGCAGGGATTTGCATGGGGTTGGCTCTGTGCAAGTCCCAAGGTGCTCCCAAACCCAAACCTTAGGCTGGACACACGGCAGAAGCTCCTAAAGGAGCACTGGGGTCCCTGGTCCTACGGAGGGGGCCCAGGTGTTGGGGATGGGAGCAGAGCTGATGGAGAACAAGATGGACAGTGCTTTGGGCCCTACCTTCCCCAGGTACCACTCCAGCCTTTCTTTCCTCCTGTTTTCCCATCGGTGACTCACAGGACACTTTTTTTTTGCCCTTTTTTCCCCTCCTACCTCCTACCCACCCACCCTGGTGCAGCTTTGGGAATCCCCATCAGAGACAATGCAAACAAAATCGGATCCAAGCTGGCTGATCTCAGCCAAACAACCTCTCCCCCAGAGCTTGGTGGGGGGTCTGGAGATGGCTCCATCTCCACCAGATCCCCACTCTCATCCCTGCACGTCCCCTGTTCCCAGGCACATCAATGGGACATGGGGAACACAGGCAACACTTGACCAACCTATTCCTCAGCAAAAGACTTAACACAACAACCTTGTGGGCGCCTCAAGGTCCTGCATGGGAAAGCGTTCACAAACACAAGAACTTAATGGTTGTGGAGTTGTAAGATCGTAGAATTACAGAATTATAGAATCGTAGAATCACAGATCCGTAGGTTACAGAGCCATAAAATCACAGAATTGTAGAACTGTAGGATGGTGGAGTCATTTAGTTTGGAAAAGACCTCTCAGACCATCAAGCCCAACCACTGAAGGCTCAGCCGCATGCTAAGATGGCACCTCAGGACCGGGTCACCCTTGCCACCACCCTTCCCTTCCCTGAAGTTACAAGCACGCACGGGCTTTCCTACCTGCAGCCGGGAACATCTACCACTGGGGATCCTTCAGCAGCTTCATGGCAAGCTCAGGGCTATCTCAGCAGGGCTGGAAGACAAAACCACCATAGGCAGGGCTCAGCGTCCCCATAGGCACGGCCGCTCAGAGCTGGCGGTCGCCGTCCTGCTGCAGGATGGTGGGACTGCACCAGGCTCTCCAGCTCCTGCTGGGAACCGCGCTCTGCTGGCAGGGACCTGCCCTTTTCTGAGTGGCATCCAACTCCCAAACGCGTGTTCTTACCTGCTCCGAGGAGGATGGGGGAAGGTTGGAGCGCCCTTCCGAGAAGCGCATGGGTCTCAGCGAGGTGCGGATCGTGGCTCTTCCCGTGCTCTGGCCAAGCAGGTGTGATGGATGGCAAGGGGAGCCACCGAGCCGGGGCAATGCGGAGGGAAGGGGCCGGCGGCGCGAGGGCTGTGCGTGGCCACGGTCTGCGTGGATCGGCCGGTTGGTTCACAGTGGAGCTCTGATCAGCAGGTACATTGATGTCAAGCTGGGACTTGCCTCCTCGGAGAGGAAAGGGAACAGCAGAGATTACTAAGCGATGCAGGAATGCGGTTTGTTTAAGATGAGCAATCAACACAGAAGAGTACAATAATGACAGATGCGCAATCACATTTCCTGAGTCTCAAACCATGAGATAGAGAATTTAAACACCACTTTTCCCAAGATCAAGAAGAGGAGCCGTTTGGCCAAGAACTCATTTGCTTACTGATTTCCCCGGCGTTAAATCCTGTTTCCCGGATCTCTTGACATACTTTGCCGAAGCGCTCCGAGGCCGGGGCTGCTTTGAAGTGAGGGCAAGCAGGGCTAGAAGGTGCTGTGGAAACATGGGAATGCTGGCCAGCCAGGCTGGCTTGGATCAGAGATTCCTGAGCATTGCTTAATTGGTTTATTTAAATGAAAGATGATGAGATAAATTTCACACGGCTTTTCCTCAGGGAAACAGCGAGTGATGGGAGGCAGAAATCGGGGTCTGGGTTAAACCAACCCTCTCAGGGTGGGAGAGGGGATTGTCCCCAGGAAAAGCCTGGGCACTGTGGAAGGGATCTGTGTAACTTGTGTTTCTCAGTGTACCCCATCGTCCTGCCCCAGTGTTGCAGAAAAGGAAGGGGCCTCCAAAGCCTTGGCGTGGTGTTTGCTATGGAGGAGATGATGGAGCGCCGGAGGTGCTGGAGAGCCACCACCAACGTTGGCACAAGTTGGGTGCATTTCCCACATCCAGGCATGGGGTGGGCACCTTCCACCCCTTCAAGAGCCATGCAGATGTGGGACACAGACAGTAGGTGTGGTGGGTTGGGCTTGGGGATCTCGGAGGCCTTTTTCAACCTGAATGAGTCTATGACTCTCCAACTGGCTTTGGACTTCCCAAATATAGCCTATCTCAGGGAAGCCCACACCAGCTCCACATATCACAGCGTGCAAGAAGTTCATGGACTTTCCTCCAGACAGCATTTAGAACATTATCTGTGCCCTCCTCACTGCTGGCATCTTAGTGCACCGCCTCCCTCCATGGATTTCAACCAGCCCGACCACCCGCCAGCGGCTCCGCTGCTGCTACTCATGCTGCAATTAAGCCTTGCTTTCACCCTGAGTGATGCAGAGCCCGGGGCACAGCCTGGATCCGGACGCATCCTGCAGCCCTGCAGCTGCCATCGGGGCTACCACCTCGTCATCGTTTGCTTCATTAAGAGTCACCCTGGGTGGGATTTGGATGTAGACTGCGAGACGAGCTGAATCACACCCTGCGAGCTGGCCCTCGTTGCAAAGGGAGTCTAGACAGCGGGGAGACATCTCCTCCCGGAGATACCTGCACCAGGCTCCCCACATCAAAGGTCCCTCTGCTCCGCACTGAGGCTGTAATTAACCTCCCTGGGGCAGGAGGCTGAGGGTTTCTCCCAGCACCAGCTCATCTCCCACCATGGCTCCATCCTAGGAGGCTCTTGTTGCTGCTGCAGGGGCTCCTCACCTGATGCATGGAGCCCAGACCTGCAGCAACTCCCTCTCTGCTTCCAGCTTCTCAGCTCTCCTGCAAGGAGAACCCACGGCAGGGATGGAGATGCAGACGTGTCAGGAGATCCTTGTAACCTAGTTTGGTGCTAACTGACCCCAGAATTCAAGGAGAAGGAATAGTGGGAAGGACTGTCCTGGTGGGCAGAGGGAGGCTGAAAGTCCTTGCAAACACTGCAGCCCACCAGCGACTCACATGGAGTACAGCAGGTTGTAATTTTGACTTAGAGAAAGCCCAGGAAAGCAGCCACCTAATTACCTGGAGGATCCTGCTCCGTGTCACTCGTTGCAACGGAGAGTCTCATCCTCAGCCATGCAAAACCCCCAAGGGAATGCATTGCCTGGCCAGGACCTGGAGCTCTGCAGGTGGGACAGCTAGGTGCCGTGTTTCCCTTTCAGAGGGGTTTTTGCTCATCCCACAGAGCCAGCTGTGAGCACAAAAGAACTGAAAGCAGCAAGAGGAGGGTAAGGGCAGGTGGGCAGGGGGAGAGAAGCCAGCTGCTGGTCCCACCTGCCTGCAAGGTGTGTAACGTGGTCTTCATGAAAGCAGGGATGGCAATCCTCAGCTTGCCGCTGAAAACAGAGCTCTATGGAACACAAATAAAGCTGACGTTACAGGATTAAGAATGGGAGAGGAGAATCCAGCACACTGCTGCCCAGCCAGCAGCCCCAGAGGAGCAGGGCGGTGCTGCT
The DNA here is from genome assembly GCF_951394365.1 of Tetrao urogallus. NCBI lineage: Eukaryota > Metazoa > Chordata > Aves > Galliformes > Phasianidae > Tetrao > Tetrao urogallus. Next base: position 58,229,623 of record NC_136819.1, on the reverse strand, counting down.
GGGGGTTTGTGGGACTTGGCACCGTGGAAAGGTCAGAAATCTTTCCGTCCTCTATCTGGGAATTGCCGCAAAGCCGCTGCTGGCAAATCACAGAGTTGTTCTGGTTGGAAAAGGCCCCCAAGATCACCAAAATCCAACCGGAGCTGGGGACAGCAGCACAACTTCCTGGGATGATGTAGGAGCTCACCCTGTGCTCAGCCGTGGGGCTGAGGGGTCGGGATGATCCCCAGTGCAGTGGGCACAGAGCTGCTCCCCTTCCTCCCACGGCTCCTGCAAGCTGCTCCTCGCACCGGTTTGAAGCAGAGGCAACAGGAGTTACCCAACCTCAGTACTCTGAGCAGCTCCAGGGCAATGGGAAAGTGCAGGAACTCGTCAGAGCTGCAGTTGATTTGCAGATATTTATTTGCTTATTAGATGGCATTTGGCTAATAGATCCTGAGACGTTCCAGAGTGTGAGCTGATAAACCTTCCCCGGAGCTCCACCAGCGCCTTGCCCGATGGCCAACTTGCCAGCATCTCTAATTAAACCCGTTTTGCCTTCTTAATGGATCCCTGGGAGTCAGCCAGAGGGGCAGGAGGCGTTCCCTGTGAGGAGGGACAGCAGCATGCAGAGGGCTGGCAGCCCCACGGAGCCCGGTGAGCACATTGTGAGGGTGCCCTCCATCCCTCCGTGCACAGCGTGGGGCTGGGAGGGTCCCCAAAGCGAGCAGAGCACATGGAGGTCTTTGTGCACAAGATTTCTGGAGCATCCTGTGGTCCCCTTCCTCCCATCCCAATGTATTCCTACCTGATATCCCTCTCCACCCTTGGCATTGCCTCTCCTTGCTGCCTGCCCCATCCCACCAGCACAGCCCCAGCTGTCCCCATGTTCCCATCCAGCGGGGCCGGTGCCAGGTATGAACTCAGGGGATGACTCAGCCGACCGGTTCAGATGGAGCAGGGACAGCCCCACGCTTCCCTTCCAAGCCTCTAGCTCAACCCAGCCCAGCACAGGCTGTTCTGGAGCATCCAAAAAGGTTAGTTAACTTGAAATATGGCTTTTCAAAGGGTTTATTACATTGCTCCTCCTTCAGACTGCACTGCGTGGAATGTGCATGCCACGGGGATGGGGGATTGGGATCATAGAATCATAGAATGGCTGGGTTGGAAGGGATCAAAGTTCCACCCCTGTTGTGGGCTGTCTGCCCCTCACCAGTTCCAGCCTCCCAGGTATGGCCTCAGGCACCTGCAGGGATGGGGAACCCGCTCCTTCACCCACAGCTTTGGGATGTTGGAGGGTCCCACAGGGCACAGGACTCGGCCACTGGCTCTGGTGGCCCTGCCATGTCCAAGGCACTGCCAGGTGGCAGCGTGCCCGTGCACAAAGGAGACATCACCACCACGAACGGATGGAGCGCGGTGGGAACGCACAGCGTGGTGGAGCAGAGCAGTGCTGGGGAGGGTGGGCAGAGTTTGGTGCCGAAATGCTTCACTCGGGTGCTTTTCATTTTGTTTGGGTGTTCTCCTGCACAGAGCTCACTGCTTGCAAACAAACAGCGCTTTCTGCTTGGCAGCCAGCCTCCGTGGGAAGGCAGATCGTGCACAGAGGGAGAATCGTGCACAAAGGGAGAGCTCGCCCGACGCCAGCGGCATCAGCTCCGTGCCGGTCCCAAGAGCAGCTCTGGGCGGGCCCAGACAAGGCTTTTCTCAGTGTTTTGTTAAAAAATGCGAAATAAAAAGCCCACAGAAATGTTTTTAGAACTCTAAAGCATGCCGGCCTGTGCCAGCAGCTTCCCAGCTTCTTGGGATGGCCTCTACCCCAAGAGCATCCATGCTGCTGCGGTGTTTCATATACACAAAGCCATTTGGGCTGCTCCTATGCACAGCTCCTGGACACGCAATCCTTCTGCAGGGCAAGTGCTGGCCATGCATGGCAGAAGGACCCAAGGGCTGTGAATTACATTTTGGGTGCTGCTGGTGGACCTCCCCAGCAGGACCTTCTCCAAAAGGAGGATATGCTTTCTAGAAGATGCTTCATGGCTCTGGGCAGCTTGGTCTGGTGGTTGGTGATCCTGCACATAGCAGGGGGTTGAAAGCGTGTACTGTGAGTATTGTGGTCCTTTTCAACACAGGCCATTCTATGGTTTTGACCCATGGGGTGAAATAGTTTGACAGCCTGCAGGCTGAACACGTCTCCAAGAGTTCGGGGTTAGCCAAAAAGTCCTATTTCAGTATGTTCTAAAGAAAAAGCTGTCAACTCTTTCACTCCGACGCTTAGCTGAATTAATTTTAATATACGCATGAGTTAGAAAAAGATGAAACCTGCATCCAAACTTTCTGTCCTTTTCCTCCCATGCCCAAATACAGCAGATCTAAGCCACTCATGGGATTTTCTTCCTGCACCCAGGCTGGCAGATTGCTGAGACGTGTGTGGGCAAGGGAGCCCAGAATGGGGAAAACCAATGGCTGCTGTGTGCTGCTGCAGGAGCAACACACTTGGCTTACCCAGAGGCTTCTGTTTTGGGGTTCATTTGGAGATTGAGCTGGACAACCAACATCTTGGATGCTTCAATAAGCATCTCTCATTTTAAGCACCTCTCACTTCCAAGTGCTTCCCAGAGGCCCCAAAAGTGACATATGCAGAACCACTGTGGAAATCTGCCCATAGACCTGCAGCACGTGGGGATGCACAGGGGGGATGTCCAGGAGCTCTGAGCGCTGCAGGTCTATGTGCTATTGCACACAAAGCTCTCCCCTTTGTCACAACAGCTTTATTTTTGGGGAAATCTGTGCCCAATCCAAATTCTGATCCCCATGGCAATAGCTCCACAGAGCCAGCAAACCTCCTCCACCATGACGGCATGGGTCCAGCCCTTGGATCTCTTGGATGCACATGGACAGCATGGACAGGAAGAGCAGTCATGGCCTTTAATTGCACCAGAGAAGGTTCAGCTTGGATATTAGAATCATCTATGGCCAAACAGCAGGCAGTAGGAGCTGTCAGGCATGGTGTAGAGCAAAAACCTCCCATCACAGCCGTGCTGAAGCAGAGCCGCTGCAGCGAGTTATTCCCTAATTATGTCCCAGTGCATCACTCATCACGAACTCACCAACAGCCCAATCCACGTGGGCAGATTGCAGGAGGCAGGTTTTGCCCACAGACACTTGTGCTCTGGGCCTCCTCCTGGCTGCAGAGCTCCCTCGGAGCGCTCCAAGGAGGGCGGACTCCTTCCTGTTTTCGGGACTCGCAATGACTTCATCGTGTTTTCTCAGCACAGATCAGAGGTTTAATGGAGAAATGTGTTGTGTTGATCCACCGAGTGGGTTTGCGGGGAACGGGAAAGAGCAGCGGTGTGGGAAAAAGAAGGTGGAAGAAGAAAGAACAACACGACAAACAAACAAAGCAAAGAAGTCCTTCTATTCCTACTCCGGGATCCACAGCCTGGATTTGGGCTGGAAGTGCAGGATTTGAAGAATTTGCTATCCTCAGCCCCAAAAGGAGGCACTTTACTGCTCCCTCTTAATTAGGATGCTGCTGCAAGAGGAGCAAGGACGCGTCCCTCGCCCCAGCCATCTCCGTGCCATCTATCTCCCAACAGCTCGTTTTAATTATGCAATTAGAGTGTGTACAAAGCTTTCCGCGAGCATTAGTGGGTAATTAAAACAGATGGTGAGCTTAATGGGACTGACTCCTCTTTCTTCTCGTAATTAATGTGTTAACAGTTTAGGGGCCAGCCTGCGGAGATGTTCTGTTACGCGGGGTTGGACACAGGGCCATGGAGGTGGTGGTGGCTGTGACAAGTAGGACAAGGGGGAATGGCTTTAAACTATAAGAGGGGAGATCTGGGTTAGATGAGGGGGAAATTCTTTACCCAGAGGGAAGTGAGGCCCTGCAGTGCCCAGAGCTGTGGGTGCTCCAACCCTGGAGGTGCCCGAGGCCACTGTAGGGGTTGGAACTGGATGATCTTTGAGGTCCCTTCCAACCCAAATCATTCAATTAATCGGCTTTCCCAATCCTCACCATGCTGATAAATGCAGATGGCAGCAAAAAGGACACCAGCAAAGAGAACGTGTCTCATCCCATTACACTGAGACCATATGAGTCCCATTCCTCTTGAGCCCCTCTCTCCGGCCACGGTTCCAGCCCCTCCATTGCACAAGGAGTTTGTTGCTACAACAGAAATTGCAAAAAAACATGGAAACTTCTCGCCTCGGCCAAACCCAAACTCAACTGTATACACAGCATAAAATTTAGTTGCTTTAAACTTGCATTTTTTGGCTCAGCTCTCCCAGCCACATCCTGAGCCCGAATGGATTGAATTACCGAGCGCAAAATAAATTCCATCTGAGTGGGCTGCGGCTGTTTTCTGCCCAAACAAAGGCCGAGGTGTTTGCTTTGCCTCTTTTCTTTTGTTTTTTTTTTTTCTTTTGTTTTTTCTCTTTATCTCCTGAAAGAAAATGAGATGAGCTCATCTTCTTGGAGGAGGAGAGGCCAGGTGCAGCTGCGCTATTGCCCCCAAGTGCTGCCGCTTCCTTGTGACCCGCCGTTGTGGCGGTGGGACGTGGGTTTGGTTCATTGCATCCATCTGCATGTTGGCAGGGTCAGCACCTCCCAGCTGTCATCAGCCTCTTGGATGGGTTTCATCACTGGTTCCATCCACCCCTCCATTGATTCCACCTCCATATGGGAAAGATGTCACAAAACTCTGGCACAGGGACCGGAGAGGTTGTGGAATCACCTCCTCGGAGATCATCAGAAGTAACCTGGTTGGGCACAGCTCTGGGTGTCCCTGCTGGGGCAGGGCTGAGCCAAAGGGACCCAGAGGACCCTGCCGACCTCAACCATTCTACGACTTGGTGAAATGGTAGCACAGCTTTAGTGATTTGCTTCTGGAGTAAGCAGGCAGGGCCACAGAGGACAGCGTTGAGGGTAAAAGCACATAGGGTTCACAAATCACAGAGTGCTTAGCTTGGAAGCGACCTCAATGACCATCCAGCTCCAACCCCTGCCACGGGCTGGGTGCCCCCCCAGCTCAGTCTACCCAGGGCCCATCCACAGCCTGGGGCACCTCCAGGGACGGGGCATCCACAGCTCTCCATGTTTTCTTCTCCTCCTGCTGCTGCCCCATTCAACGTGCTCTGAGACGTTCAGCACAAGCTCTGTGCATGCAGGCTGCAGAGCCACCAGGCAGGAGCAGAGATGCGCTATTTGCAGACCAGAAGCGCGCCGGATGCGCCGTGACCCCTCATGACACAGATTTATTTATGGGATGTCTGAAGAGCGCTGCACATATTTAAATAATCCCTTCAAAGGGATTGGCAAAGAGAAGTTGCTGAAGAATTGATGAGCCGAGCTGACACGGGGATTTGATCTCGAAGCATTTGTGAATTTTATTAATAACTTCAGAGTGGGCGTGCAACACCCTGCACTGCACCACGGGGCTCCCCAGGCCCCATCCCTGCCCATCAGGATGAGCCCAACACCTCCTGCCCGACCGAAGGCAAAAGTCTTCCCCAGAACAGGTGCACAAAGCCAGTGGTGCCATGCCAATGCTGCCCTGGGAAAGACACGGATGCCAAGGGGAGGGCTGCAGAGCTGCAGCAAGTGTCAGGTCTCAGCACCAACAAAAGTTGCTGAAATCAATGCAGAACTCCTCATAGGTAAGGAATTTAGCCTTGCAAAGCACCAGGAAGGTAAAACCATCCTGCTGTGCCCGTTTTACAGGTAGAGACAGAGGCTGTGTGAGTCACTTGGGAGGCTGCAGCGGGACGTGACCTCCCTGTGCTTGTGTCCTCACGCTCAGCTCCTCTCTCTCTCCAAGAAAATGTGCCCAGGACCCCAAAATTCCACAGATGTGCTGGAGGCAGCGGCCAGCCGAAGAACCCACAGAGGTCAGCACCCAGAAAGAGCAAAGCCCCACGTGCAGTGCTCACCACCAAGCGGGTGAGCAGCCCAGTGCCAGATGGGAGCTGGGCATGGAATTATAGAATCATAGAGGCTGCAAAAGCCCTCTAAGATCACCCAGTCCAACCCCCAACCCACCAACCATCAGCATGCTCAGGGCTGCTGTGATGGGCACACATCCCGTGGGATGGGAGCAGCACCAGCACAGCTCTGCAAGGGAACAGAGCAGCACTTTGTTCACGGCCTCGTGGGAAGCACAGCTCCTCCGCCTCTTCCTCCCCATTTATCCATCCTTTCCAAGGCAATTCCTGGGGCTGGTGGCCGTCCCCTTCAGCTAATTAGCTCACATTTTGGAAATGGGCTGAGAGCCCTGACAATGTCAAGCTTGTGGGTCAAAACCTGCTGTTGGTGAGCTGGCTGCTGCACATTTAACACAACCTCTGCGAGGCAATGCATCTCGCCCTGGGGGCCCTTGGTTCTTCATTCTTCAGCAAACAAACCCTGAAGCCAATTGCACCAGCAGCTCCCATCACTCAGCAATGGGGCTGCCTTAAATCACATCCTGCTCCACGGGGTGCTCAGCATCACAGCATTGGCCAGGATGGGAACTTAAGGTTAAAAGCAGTTTCCAAAGGCACTCACAGCCTTTCTCCTGGTCCAGATCCAAACCCCTACAATTACTGAATCCTTAACACTGGAAAAGATCTCTGAGATCTCCAAAGGCTTCTGGCACTCAATTCAACACCGTGCATCAGCAGGTGTCAGATTGGACATCAGGGGGAAGTTGTGTGCTGTGAGAGTGGTGAGGTGCTGGAACAGCTGCCCAGAGAGGCTGTGATGCCCCGTCCATCCCTGGAGGTGTTCAAGGCCAGGTTGGATGGGGCCCTGGGCAGCCTGGGCTGCTGTGAAATGTGGAGGTTGGTGGCCCTGCATGGCACAGGGGGGTTGGAGCTTCGTGATCCTTGAGGTCCCTTCCAACCCGGGCCGTTCTGTGATTCTATGATATGGGGGGAAGTTGAGCTCCAGCACTGACATCCATTGCTCTGTGAAATTTACGGCGCTTGTCAATGCTACAGATGGTGCAAACCCATCCTGCAGAGAGCAGATGGCCAGCCAGCAAAGCAAGGCTGGGGCAGCAGACAGCATCAGGTCGGTGCAAGTGACGTGTGCATGTCACAGATGGTGCTTTCACTGGGGGCATTCACCCAGCCCTACCCTGCCAGCGTGCTTCCTGCCCTGTGCCATGCAGGGTAACTGAGACATGGCCCCCAGCACTCAGCAGCTGGAGCAGCAGGTGTGTTTGTGTGATGGGAGCCATAGGGCCAGACCGGCACGGCATCCATAGGGTTAGGATGCTCCTGTCCCCACAGACAGCCAAGGTCAGGCTGAGCACCTGATGGAGCCACGGGAGTGGGACCAGACGGCCTTTAGAGCCTCGTTTCAACTCAAACCATTCTGTGATTCCATGAGTCTCTGGATATGGGAATCCCTGCTCACCCATTTTGGGTTGGGCAAGAGCATCACCCCCATCTGTCCAGGTGGAGAAAAGCCAGCTGGTGGTAATGGGGTGCCGACTTTGTTTGCAGTGATCCAGTGGCCTTCTCCTGGAGGACCTGCTGCTCTCAGCTGCATATTTTGACGTTCCCAAAGGAAGAGCAAGGCCTGAGGGTACAACTTTCTCTCTCCCAGCCAAACTCCTTCCCTGAAATGCTGCATGGAGCCTGTTTCTGCGCTCTGCACTCAAGCAAAACCTCCCGCTGCTGCTATCCCCTGCCTAGCAGAAGCTCTCCTAACGGGGATACTCACTCCCTGTGCAGCAGAGATTTACTCTCCGCACTCCTCCAGAGATTATCTCCCAGCGCTGTTATTCCCTTATCAATAATTCACAGTGCAGCCGCGTTCTCCGCATCTGCGCTGCCTGCATTGCCCTGAGTTGGCTGTGATGGAGGAGCAGCCGTGAGTAAGCGCAGCCCCGCTCAGATCTCTCCTGCTCTCGGCGAAGCAGAACGAGTAATTCACACTGCAGATGACTCACGGCCTCAGGAAGGCTCTCGTTTTAGCATCCCGTGGTGGAGAGCAGCACAGCACGCACCCCAGGGAGGGAGAAGTGCCAGCGATGGATTGGGAACTGCTGCTGCTGCTTTGTGGAAGGAGCTGAGCCGCTTCGTTGGTACGCAGCAATACGCATCTCTGAGCTGGAGAGGTGGGGAAAGGGGAAACGTTGGGAGGAATGAAATCCTTTTTCCTGCTTCTTATGCTAATGGAGAAAACCAAGCTGATTTGCAGGAGGATGACACTCAGAGATACCTAATTCATCAAAGCCTCCATCTGTTCCCATCCTCACGCTGACTGTCAAAAATCAGCTTTCCTTCAAGCAACGCCCGCGTCAGTTTGAACCAAAGAGGCCAATTCTGGAGAGATTTGTAAATAAACAGCTTCTGCAGATCCAGCCAGAAACAACAGACGTGGGCTGGGCCCGATGGGCAGGAATACATGTCGGGACTGGGAGAGGCAGAGAGGAGAGAGAAGGGACGGATGAACCAGCCAAACGCAGCAGCCCCCAGCCCGAGGGCAGCACCGCAGCTCAGTTCTCCCCCTGCCTTTCCAAAGCCCCAGGCTGTGCAGGGAGCAAACCCTGACAAAACCAGCTCTGCGAGCAGCTCCTCGCACACCGCACGGCTCTGCTGCCACCAGCTGACTGCTGCTTCCCCAGCCTGGCCCTGGCCAAAGGCAATACGCAGTGTGAGAAGCAGCGCGGAGATCAAAGAATGGTTGGGTTGGAAGATCATCTCTAAGATCATCCAGTTCCAAACTAGGGTTACCAACCACTGCAATAGGTGCTGCCAGCTCAGGGTGCCCACGGCAGCATCCAGCCTGGCCTTGGGCACTTCCAGGGATGGGGTACCATACCGTAATGTGGCACAACTTGGCCCTGTACCCACTGTATGCACATCTATCAACTAAAATTACTTACACTGGTCTGTTTCATGCTTTTGCCATGCTCTGTTAAGCTATGAAATTATTTCTGGTCTTGCTGTAGCATCTCCTTCAGGAATAACACCGGTCCAAGCAACCTTTAAGTGCATCTCCAAGGCTGGGTATTGGGAACAATTTCTTCTCCGAAAGAGTGGTGAGGATTGGCACAGCTGCACAGGGAGTGGTGGGGTCACCATCCCTGGAGGTGTTCCAGAGCTGTGGGGATGTGGCACCGAGAGACGTGGTGGGATGGGACAGGGACGTTGGAGGTCCTCTCCAAACTGAATGGCCCCACGATTCCCTTTGGTTGGTTTCCTTTTTACAACCCAACAGCTTCTTCCACCACCTTCCAGGGTAAAAACTGGAGTAAACCACGGTGAGACATGTTCCAAAGTCCTTTACAAACAGATCTGTGCTCCAAATGGAGCAGGTCTCTGCCTGGGACGTTTGAGCTTTGGTGAGGAACATCGGTTCATGGCCAACTACACAACTGCAACAGACAAACCCAAAGAGCACATGGCCAGATACATCTCTCAAGATCCTGCCCCAAATTTCACAATTTTGGAGCTGAAATCACTGTCGTGGCAGCAAGGTTTGTGATTTCCTGGGTGAGCAGAAGACAAATGAGGTGTTTCCAGAAGTGACCACAGGACATCAGGATATCATGTGCTCTACATAAATCTAGCCAAGGGTTATTTAGTCAGCAGTTCCTAAAGAAAAAAAAAAATGATGTTTTCTTATGCCTCTGACTTGGCCCTGTGCTCCTCCAGCCCAGCAAGGTCTCTGCAGCACCATGAGTGGGATTTGGGTGGATTTAGTCATCGCTCAGAGCTCCAGCAAAGCACCGAGCCAAACAGCTCTCCCCCAGGGGCCAGCAGACCCCGGCAGGGCTCTTTCTTTTCATTTTTGCCAAAGAAAACAGAGAAACCTCCAAGAAAAGCTCAAATCCTGCCCAGGAGATGAGGAGAGGAGGACGTGGTTCCTTATCCTCAGAGCCAAGACGCTTTTCCAGTCACCTAAGAAATCAGCTTTGCAGCCCAGTAAACAGCAAGGAAAATTCAACAAGGGAAATGCGTGACATTTTCCTGGAAGCCTCAGGGGTTGAACAGCCCACATGAACACGCCAGCCAGGCTCAGTGATAAGGGAAGGCTTCACTCAGCTCTTCCTCACTGCCACGGAGCAGCGGCATCACACCTGCCTGAGAGCCAAAAGACAAGGCCAAGCACATCCCCACTCATTCCTGCACTCCAGCTCCTCCAGCAGCGCAGCTGTCAGCCCCGACCCCATCCAGCTCACATCCTGCCCATTTCTCTGTGCCAGCACTTCTGGGGGCTCTGGGCTCTTCTCCCCTGTGACTTGACAAAGCACATCAATGGAATTCAGGCCATACAAACACAGCCCTTGGCCTCCTCGAGTTTTTCTCTTTGTTTGGCAGATTCCAAGACAGATACATGCTGTGATCTGTCAGCAGTGTTGGACAGCCCGAGGAGTCAGATGGCACAGATCGATGCGACTGTGCTCGTGGCAGATCTGAGCCTCACCAGTGCAAAACAAACCTCGTGCAATGGCATCCACAGGGCAGACAGCCTCACTGTGCTGTGACACAGACCCAGACCTGATGCAGAAAAGGGGGCGAGACAGCGTCACCAGGCACATTCTCTCACCTCTAAGTAAAAAAGTCTTCAAATTACTATCAGAGTTGCATGCTCTTATTTCTAAACACAGAAACACTGCTACAACATATTGAGTTTCCCCCTTTCCTGTTGGTTTTTGTCACAAATGGAACTCTGCCCATTTCAAAACCAGGCCTAGGGCTAACTGACAAGCTGGCAAACACAAACTGCCAGACAGCTACTTCATTGTTTCTCTTGAAGCTAATCCCAACTATTTTAATCATCCATTTCAGCTCAACTTTTAGCTGTTTTCCCTTTGGACTGGCTATTACTTTCTGTTATACATAATAAATCGAGTGGAAGAGGAGGGAAGTTGGGCTTGTGTGAGCATTCAATCACTCCCCAGGCAATACAAATTCCTTGTTCCTGTTGAGGAGAAATTGCAGTGAGCGTCGCTGCCTTTTTCCAGCTAACTGCACACGCACCAAGAGCAGCCACAACACTGCCCTGCTCTTATGCTCTGTAAGAGAAGAGATGGGGGAAAGACCAAGGAAGCAGAGGCAAAACAGACACTCTGCTGAGAAAAGCCAGCAGTCAAACGCTGGCTCAGGCTGCTGAGCATACCTTGTGTTGATTTGTCCCCCCTGCCAAGGATCTTTCATTGCAGAACTCGGCCAATCCTCATTTCAGCTTCCTACTCCAAGATAAACGCACCGGCGTTGGCCACCACGGCTGGTAGGGTTTGAAATACTGCGTGTAGGTGGACAAGAGGAGGAAGCAGTCTGTAGCAGAGATGATTTGCATCCATATGCAGCAGGATTTTTGGCAAATGCAACGAGGTTACAAAGAACTGAATTTTAAACATCGTTTGTCAACTGGCCCACATTCTTTTTGCAACACAAGAATACATCCCCCCACCGCCGGCCATCACTCAAAGCCTGGTATGCATGAAAGCTCTTTCCCAAGCCATAAAAATCATCTAACCCAAATGACTCAAACGACCATGAGATATGCAAGGCAGTCCCAACTAGGGACCACAAGTATCTCAGTGCAGCTTCAGTCCAAGGAATTATTTGAACTCGTCTTTTCACAGCAGTGCCTCACTAATGGCTCACTCACTATAGTGTTACAGCGTTCTTTTTTTCCATGGAAACAGCTGCAGTTTTGCTTCCCTGCTATAAAGAACCCCTGAAGTGCTGCTGAGTAATGCATCCGAGGCTCTCAGGCCGGACAGCAGTCTGGAAAGCAGTCAGAACCCAGCCCAGAGAGGCATGTTGATGATACAGGGAGTAACAAGCACAGGGAGGGGGCCAGTCGGGGCACTGCATCAGAACCAGTGCCACCAAAAAAGGGCACAGAGTCTCAGTAATTGGGGACTCCTTGCTGGGGGGCACTGAGGCTCCCACGTGCCAGCTGGATAATATCTCCAGAGAGCTGTGCTGCCTTCCAGCTTAGAGATGCCAACCTGTGCAGCCTGCTGCAGGGAGCTGCTCTGCAGGGGGTTGGACTCGATGGTCCCAATTCTGTGACACTTTGCCCCTCAACAAGAGACAAATCCCCCAACTCTTCAAAACTGAGAACTCCAGAAAAGAAGGCAGTGACTCAACGACTTTATTCTATCTCCCGTGCACTTCACAACTTGCAGGAATGAAACGTGGTATTTTTCTATCACCTAAAGAATTATCTTGAAGAAATAGTTTACTATTAGCTGCATACACAATCCCAATATAAACCATGAAAGGCAAGTAGCTGCAGTTAAAGAAAACACAAATCACACGTGAAACTTCCTTCTGTTCTGCAAGCACAAGTTATATCCCCGTTTTTATTAAGATTTACCCAACAGCTTCACTGAACTGGAAGCACACAGTATGCTTACTTGAATAAGGGCACTGTGCTGGCCTGTGTTTTTGGAAGCACAGAGGCAGTCTGCTAAGAACACCATTATCTGGAATGGAAGATAAGCTTAAACCATAGGCATGCAGCAGACACAAACTGACCTGCTTCAAGTGGCTCACTTACAAGCTGCAGGATCAGTCCTGAGAAGAGAGCGGCCAACAGGAACGCAGCGTACGAGCCCCAAATCTGCATTCCAATGCTTTCTGTTAAATAACCATGGCAATGCTACAACAGAAGGCAGGAGAATCATTTCAAGAGTGACTGAGTATCATAAATGTTGAAATAAACATGGAAATCAAGTCAATAGAAGCACATACCCTGGCCCACGCTGACATCTGTCACAAAGCTGACACACTGCTCGTCCTGAAACAAAGCAGGAAAGTGGATGTGAAAATACCCACGTCAATCAGAATCTACTGTCTTCTGATTTGCCTGATGAGTCATTATTTAGTTGCACTTTGAACAACTGCTCATGCCTGGTTTCCCTCTGGATTAATTTGCTTTTAGCTTCTATTCTGTCTGTTGTTCAGTAAGCACCCATTTCCCATGAAGCACCTCCAGAACTGACATCACTCTGTACAATATTCCACATAGGACAACTACCTTGACAAAATCCCTTGACTTGAACCTGCTGACACAGAACATGAACAAAAGTAACTGAAATTCGTCAGTTATTTATGGCCCAACAACTGGAACTCTATTAAGGATATCACTAATTAAGCAATTTGGGCACTTCCCAAACCAAAGAATCAGCCTAGTGAATAAAAGGTATAAGAACTGAGAGAGATTCAGACAGTTGAGTTTAGCTGCAGTTTACACACAAGCAAAGACCAGGCTATCTGCCATGTATATTCTGCTGGTTCTGACATTTCCCTGTTATTGTGAAACTTCACCATTAAGTATTGATTATCCTTATAAAAAAAAAGAGAATTCTAAACATTAAGACTACATAAATTTCTAAAGACTGAGTTGCAGAAGTGGACATTCACCAGTCCTGCACACTGCTTCAACATGCAGAAAGGAGCTGGTACTGTACATTCCCAATAGAAAACTTATTGATCCTAAAATAAGCACTTCATTTCATGCATTTCTTGGCATGGAGTAACAGGAAAATCGGGTGCAGGAAATCAACTGCACAGTTTCAAGATTCAGGCAGTGCTGTAAGCAGGCAAAGTAACAACGCCAGGCTTCCTGTAAGAGCCACCAAAAAAAAAGTAACATTTCAATCTAGCATAGCACTTCAAGCATTTGAAACCTAAAAGTAAACTTTGCTCAGGAAACTGCACCAGGTGAGGTGCACACACGGGCTGCAGCTGTCCCACCTGCCCTTGAAGTGTGCCTGCTTGACAACAAACAAGCACAGGAGGCATACCAAACCTTACAGGTAGAAGGAAGGATGAAACCATGATGAAACTGGTTCAGTGGATTTCCATTCCTGGTCTTTGATAAAGTTTATGAAATCAGTTTTCATCGTGGCACCCTGCTATTTCCCAAACACTCCATCTTTATAGCTGTTAACAAACAACAACAAAAAAGTCCATTATTTTATGCAGTCTAAACATGCAACATTTGCTTACACTCAGCATCTGCTCCTACATGATTTTGCCTTAATTTTTCCTTTAGATAATACTGGTTCTAAAATGTTATCTAACGAACTTGAACACAACCAGTTCTAAGAATGTAGGCTTGTTTCAGGTTGCAATTCCATGGGAAGATAAGGATCTGCCTCATGCACTTGCCACACAACATTAATACAAAATACATTAATAATGTTAATACAACATTAATAATTAATAAAAAACATTAATTAATAATTAATAAAAACCCACAGAGAAAAAGTTGCAAAACAGAAACACCCAGGAAAAGGCAGAATAAATATGGCCTGAAGGGAAAAGGAAAAAAATAACAGTGGCATTCATTGTGAGCTCACAGTAGATAAAGCAGTGGTTATCTCAGGGTCTCACTCTTCAAGAGCATGGCAAATCCCATTGGCTTGTATCAGAAAACAGAGACGTTTCCTCTCTCCTCCAAAAACAGTCACATTGCATACTCACTGATAGATGGTAAGAAGAGCTGTTATGACAAATTGTCCCCTTAACCCTGTAAGTGAACAGTTATTGTCATAATAGCAGTCATACAACTGGCATTATACACCCAAATAAAAGCAAACATGCCCAAGTAAACTCTCACCAAACACAAACTCGTGCATATCAAAGTATGGCACAATCCAAAAGAAGGGCACTTGGACAGAAAGGGAGATTTCCCTGTGGGTAGAAGTGATGTCAGGTGATAACCATTGCCCTCAGTCCCTTTGGCTGGAGCACTTTAGAGAAAGCTACTTTTATTTTTAGTTTGATTTTTGGGCCACATGACCTGCAGTTTTCAGCCCAACAGACCATGCTGGGTAATCACATGATGTAGGCTGGCAGAGGGAATCTGACACATTGCTGGCAGCATAAAAAAGATCCAGCCTGGCTTTTGGTGAGGGATGGAAAACCTTGGGTCCAACAAGGAGGAGTGCAGGGTCCTACAGCTGGGGAGGAAGAACCTCACGGAGCTGCACAGGTTGGGGCTGAGTTGCTGGAGAGGAGCTGTGAGAAGGACATGGGGGTCCTGGCTGAGCAACGGTTGACCAACAGCTGATGAACGGCTGTTGAATGGTGGTCTGTGGCTGGCACTGAGGCAGCAGCGTGCCCCGGATGGACGGAGCACAGCTAGCAGGGTGAGAGAGGTGATCCTCCTGCTCTGCTCCGCCCTGACCAGACCACTCCCGGAGCACTGGGGGCTCCTCACCGACGGCCCTGGCTCCGCCCCGCGGCAATTCCCACCGCGTGCCGTCCCACAGTTCCTTCACCCGGCTCGGTTTGCGCAGCGCGCCCCAAACCCGCAGCCGCCCCGCAGCCGCCATCTTGCGCCGCGCCCTCACAACACAACTTCCGGGGACGCTGAGCATGCGCACAAAGGTTGCGCCCTGTGACTGCAAGGGGGTGGGGGCGGGCTCAGAGGGGGCGACAGCCTATCGGGAGGCGAGTTATGTGGGGGGGCGAGCTCGTCGGTGATGGATTTGGCCAATGGGGAGCCAGCGTTCCGCTTCCGCTGCTACGGGCGGTGCTGCCGCCATGTTTGTTGTGGGCTGCGTAAGGGCTCCTTTCCTTCCCTGCATCTTTCCGTGGGGTCTTTGCGATAATTTCATATCGTAGAATCACAGGATGGCCTGAGCTGCAAAGGAGCACAGTGCTCACCCAGTTCCAACCCCCTGCTGTGTGCAGGGTCGCCAACCAGCAGCCCAGGCTGCCCAGAGCCGCATTCAACCTGGCCTTGAATGCCTGCAGGGATGGGGCAAATACCACATCCCACCATTTGTAGCCTTGCCAGGTGGAGCAAGCTAGCCCGCAGCACCCATGAGAGCAGTTAAAAAGATGATTATTATTTCAAAGGCACGCCGAGCTCCTTATGGAAACAGCTTGACAGACCCCCAGAAGGATGAGTGCACGACTTCGTACCTCCTCCGCCACTTCAGGGCTCAAAATTACCGTGCGGTCACCGATTGCTGATCTGCTTCCATGTGCTTTTTCAACGTAGCCACAGAGGGGCAGAGTTGAGGCTGCTTCGTGGCAGCGAGGAGAGCGAACCGAGCCCTCAATCGCTTAGAACCGATCCTCACGTCCCGCTAGGGGCGTCCTGCTCTTTACCCAGGTGCTCAACAGGAAGGCTCTTTTGTTTGATAACAGTCCGCCTTCTTTCTAGGTTGTCTTTCTAAGGAGCTGAGGGACAGGGGATGTTAGGGTCAGCCTACGTTTCTTCCCCCCTGCACACAACCACAAAACTTGTGGCCGTTTTGGCCAAAGTTGGGCTCACATCCAGTCAGAAAGGAGAATAAGTATTGCTGATGCACAGAAAGAGCCTGAAGCACGCGCTTATGAGTTATTAGAGACAAAAGAGGAATCACGAGGCTCTGAACTGCACTGAATACTGATCAGAGAAGGGAAGATCCAGCCATGAGACACGGAACATTGGAAAGACCAACGCATTGCTGTGGATGCCCCATCCCTGCAGGCATTCAAGGCCAGGCTGGATGTGGCTCTGGGCAGCCTGGGCTGCTGGTTGGCGACCTGCACACAGCAGGGGGTTGGAGCTGGATGAGCACTGTGCTCCTGTGCAACCCAGGCCATGCTGTGATTCTTCTCTTGATGACATCTGCGCCTCAGACAAATAGATCCCACAGGTAGGAGTGGGAATAGGAAGTGTGGGAATAGGAAGTGTCCTCCTTTGGGGCTTCAATTTCTTTTCAACTGGAAATGGAAAAAAAAAAAAGACCAAACAAAGCACATGAACATCTCAACGTTTTGCCCAAAGATGAAGCTACAGAGATGAACAAGTTTTGCCAATTCAACCAGTTGTGTAAGTGGTCACACATGGGGAAAAAAAAAAAAATATATATATATATATATATATACACACACACCTTATTATACATCCTTGTTCCTGCACTTATTTTTTTATTTTTATTTTTCCCCTTTTAAGTACCCTTCCACGTCCTGACAAAAAGAACAAAACCAGACAGATGATCATAGGAGCACTGTGGCTGCCCACCTGGGGCTGACTCATTTGACAGAGCAGAATGCTGGCCAGGTAATTATTCCAAAATGTGGACCAAGCTCTGCAGTCCCTGGACAAGGTGCAGCAACAGAGCCCTGACCTCATTTACCGAGCCTGCATTTATGAAATGCTGAGAGATTATGCAGAGTGCTCCTATGAGTCAGGAGACATGCAGTCATTGTCCCAGAGCCCAGGGTGAAAGCAGGCTGACCCTGAAAGTCACAACAAGCCTGGGGCTGCATTCTGTACCGCTGTAGGAAGACAAACTGATCTTGCTTAATTTATTTGGCTGTTTCTGAGCTTTGGCCTTATGGGAAAATTGGCCGCTCTGAACAGTTTTATGGGCTTCAGCATCTGAAGAATTAAAGTCAAGAGCTAATTGCTTTTCTGCAGCTCTGCATTTCATTACAGGAAAGCAGTCTATGCATCAGCACTTCCTCCTATGGGGAGTGCTACCTTCCAAGGGGAAATAATGTGACCCTATCTATCTACACTGAGCACACAGAGGGTGCTGTGAAGTCCCAGGGCCAGGTGGGACTTGCTGCCTGGGAGCGAGGCTTTCACACTGAGCACAGCTGGGGAGGTTGAGCAGATATCACCCACCTCCACAGGGGACTGTGCTGGGAGAAACCTGTTTGGAAAGCAAGTTCCCATCTGACAGCCTCATCCTCTGCTCCCCAGTCCCTGCCTCAGAATGGTGTTCTGGGGCTCGGATTCCCCAAAACTTCATTCTAAGAGCTGCACTGCCTCAGCTTCTGCTGTTATGCAATTCATTCCTGACTGCAGTTTGCATCACAGAGTCATAGCAACATAGAACGGCCTGGGTTGCACAGGAGCACAGTGCTCATCCAGCTCCAACCCCTGCTGTGTGCAGGTCGCCAACCAGCAGCCCAGGCTGCCCAGAGCCACATCCAGCCTGGCCTTGAATGCCTGCAGGGATGGGGCATCCACAGCCTCCTTGGGCAACCTGTGCCAGTGCCTCACCACCCTCTGGATAGAAAACTTCCTCCTCATATCCAACTAAATGCGATGCACAGTAAGGTCTGCTGCTCTCACCTTAGAAAACTGCTTGAAAGACCTTGGAATTGCAGCAGCCCCTCTCACAGCCATTACCCACAAGCCTGTTCCTCTCTGTGCTGAGGAACTCCAGTAACTGCTAATTATTCAGTAATTAAGTGTCTCTCTAGGGTCGTAATTGTAAATCTGGCCTCTCCCAGTCACTGTTTGCTCATTAGGTAGCAGTTTGCTCAGCGCAAAAGCAAATTCTCTTCTTTACATTTGATTGGATTACAAAATTGCTTTAAACTCAGTGGAGATGATTAGGAAAAGTGTGGTTTTGCGCAATAGTTGCTATGGGAACTCAAGTAGAGAGATCTTTATAAACCGAAAGTCAAGCAGATTGTGTTTCAGACAATTAATACCGTCTCACTTGTTTATTCATTTGCTTTAACTGCTTTCTCGCAGTATTCTGAAATAGCTTTTATCTCTTTTTTAGCATCAAATTCTGTGTCAATGAGATTTGCTCCCTTGGAGGGGTGAAACCCTTCTCTTCTCTTTGCCAGGCTGGATGTGGCTCTGGGCAGCCTGGTTGACGACCTGCTCATAGCAGTGGGTTGGAGCAACCCAGGCCATTCCAGGATTCTGTGATTCTCTTGAAGGCCACTGGAAGCCCTAATTAGCTTCATTCCCTCATTGGCTTCCCCTCGTGGCTCAGGACATCTCAGGGGGCTTCCAGGTCGATTGTGGTGTGGGCATGGGATGCACCCAAAGAAGGGCAAGAATGCTATAAGAGTCTGGAGCACAAGTCTTATGGGGAATGGCTGAGGGACCCAAACTGCTCAACATCCAGTTTCCAGTCTGATCAACCACCAAATTTCCAATCTGATCAAAGTCAGGGATGAGTGCGATGACCTCATAGAAACACAGTGTGAGGCAAACCTCCTTTTCTTGGTAGCTTCGGTCTTTATCTGCTGAACTGATTTGAGCAGAAATCTTCCAGAATATTTGTTCCATGGCCTGGAACACGTCACTGTGCAAGATTGCAGCTTGGGAAGTGAGAAGAAGCTGAAAGTTTGCAGTAGGAAATGTCAGGCAGCCAGAAATGTAAGTGTTGCTTCCTCTGCTGCTTGATAGCATGTTGCTGTGAAAGATGCACAAACCAGGACTTACATAGCAAAGCATGGAATGAGGCTGGGCTGACTATTATATTGCACACTCCTCTGCAGAGCCATACTCAACACAACCATCTCCTGCCCTCCAGGTATTGATTTGCTGCAATAATGTAAATCCTTCACGGCCTGACGGTTTGGCATCGCTTTGCACCAGTCTGAAAGCTCCTCGTGGTTCCAGGAGATAGGGACCATTTTGCTTCTTGAAACTCGTGTGCTGTATTTTAATGACAAGAAACCTGTTGCCCTGAGGCCAGCACAGGAATCTGCCTAAGGGTGTCCAAAGGCATACGAGGGAAAATGATATCCAGGTATTTTTCTTTCACAGTGCCTCTTTTGCAAGGGGAAAGGCCTGCGCAGATGTGCTTGTGCTGGTTTAGGAGCTCCTGCTAATGCTTGTTTGAGCAACAGGGAAATAGGGCAGCTTTAACTGTGAAAGACATGAAATATGGCAATGAAAACATCCCAGTTTGGGCCCAGTTTCTCTCTCTAAAACATCACAAGGCCAGGGAGATGTCAGCAGGGCTTACATCTGTGCTGTCACTATGAGAAATGCCTTTGTCATGAGAGAGGCCGGAACCAGAATATTGTCCCACCTACGACTCAATGATTCTCTTTGATTCTATGGGATTGGATTCGATTCTCTTCCCCAGATACCGAGGCCAGAAGGGGCCATGGGGAGAGGGGGAAGTGGTCCCATTCTCTGCATAACCCCTGGCATCCAGATGAGCTGCAGCCACACTTCAGTGCCTTTAGAGAGTCGTGTTGTTCTTCCCTTCACTGCTCTGCACCGTGGCTGCTGGCCCGAGAGCTTACACCGAGCTGCCTGCAGGGGAAGAGCTGGCCAAGCTTGCGTTTCTCTCTGCTAATTCAAATAGAAACCTATTTACACTAACAAAGTATGGATCTATTCATCCCTTTGCAAAAAAAAAAAAAAAAAAAAATCTGGAGGCATTTTCATATGCTTTAAGGGAATAACTGAGTCAATGATTCCATAATAAGAGCTCTGCCCTTTGTTCCACAGAGGGTGTTCTCTCTGGCACGCATATCTGCATTTCTGTTTTGAAGAGCTGTGTATGATGTGCCCACACGTTACTTACCGAGGGTGCTGTAACTGCTGTGTAGGCTGATGCAAAATGTTCCTTCACCCACCGGTCCCTGCCTGCCTCTGCCTTAAAATGTCATTGAGAAACCAAGCAAGAAGCCACGCTTATTAGAGAATCTTCTTCCCAGAAGTCCAATCCAGCGAGTGCCTCACTCACCTGCAGGCAGCAATGGGAACAACAGGGCTAAAAAAGGCATTTTAGAACAAAGTGTGTTCTTCTGGTAGGGCTCTGCCTGCCATCACAGAGGGAGATGGAAGCAGGCATGAGGAAGCTTCACTGCAGTCATCACAGATGCTTTCTCCAACCAGAGTATGCTGAATCAAACTAAACCAGGGAATCACAGAATCTCTCTGGTTGGAAAAGACTTTGGAGATCACTGAGTCCGACCCCAACCCGTCCCCACCATGCCCACTGCCCACCCTTGGGGTGAACCAGAAACCACACAGAGCCTCTAAGTGAAAAATGGGGGGGGGATTTGATAAGATGGGGTCACAAAGAGCGTTCTTCCCTCTCGCTCACTACTCTCATTTTCATGCATTTCTGCTCTCCTCCCATGTCTACAACTGCCCACTTTGAATAGCCAATACTACACTCCCCAAGAGAAACTGTTTAATTTCCTTGGTAGTGCAATGCGATGCAGTGATAGCGGGGAGGTGATCCGTCACTGCCATGGAGGTGAGCTCTGCTCTTTAGCAAGATCTATCACTGCTGATGAATTGCATTGCAGTGCCCAACTGCAGCCCCGTGAATCTGCTGCCACCGTGCCTTCTGCAGCAGCACCTCCTGCTCACAAATTGCACTGTGCTAATGGCAGGCACGTTCATTCCCAGCCCTTATTCATGCAACGCTTGCTGTGTTTTGGGAGAAAATCATTGCAGGATGTACTTCCTCTTTATAAAGACCAATTTCACCAAATTCAAAGCAGATACGAGCTGCTAGAAACTCTGTGCAGAGAGTGTGCATTATGAAGAGTTTCAGGAGGTGTTCCTAGAAAGCCCCAGCACCACGAGCTGACTGAGCTGCCAGAGCTCAGAGCACGACACGCTGCCTTGCACAGCTTGTCACTGCCACGCATGCCCTGGTGTGAGCAGCTGGCCGTGCGCCGACGCCACCAGCAAGCTCCCAGAGTGCGGCGGCCAGCAGAGAAAATCCACTCTAATGAAATGCTTCCCTGCAGTAATTGGATTTCCACTGTAAACGAAGTCATTATGCTGCACGTCCTTGCGCTCGTGGAGATGAAGCAAAGCCAGAGAGCCGCAGCCTTGCTGACGGAGCGCTGTCTGCAGTGGGCAGCACAGAGCTGCTGATGTAGAATCGGATCACAGAGTCACAGCACGGTTGGGTTGGAAGGAACCCAAAGCCCCATCCCTGCCTTGGGCTGTGTGACCCCCAGCTCAGCTTTCCCAGGGCCCATCCGTGGCCTTGGGCACCTCCAGGGATGGGGCAACCAGCCCACGGGGACAACCAGCAATCCCTACAGGGGGAGATTTAAGGTCCCTTCTAACCCAACCATTCTTCAACTCAGTGATTCTATCATCTTATACCCCTGGAATGGTGTTCTGCAATAGGAATCTTCCAAACTGGGCATTTAGAGACCTACAGGTGTGAAAACAACGGGCTGCACACATCCGGCTTTGGTTCAGTTCACCGCTGTGAGCATCTGTTTGCTCAGTGACCCAAGATGCAAAATCATCACACATTAATACAGGAGAACACGGGCTCAGGGAATACACTTCTAACACTGCCATTTAATTTATGCACAACAATCAGATTAGTAAATGAATATACGCTGAGCCCCATCAGCCCTTACACTCCATGAATGCTTCTCCATTCTTGCATCTGGATGTCTGACAGTTTGTTTACATGAGCACCGAGACGAAAAACTCAAATCATTTGGCTTAGCATCAAGAGCAGCTTCTAGTTGAGCAGTGGCAGCTCCCAATGAATTTTAATGGGCTGTTAACAATGCACACGTGTTCTGTTGTTGTCAGTGGAAGCATGTGAAGGGACAGATGACACACGCGTGCTGTGCGCTCCTCTTCCGGAGACATGAAGGCTCAGGGGAGACCTCGTCGCTCTCTACAGCCCCCTGAGAGGTGGTGGTGGTGAGGTTTGGGTTGGCCCTGCATCCAGGTAACAGCGATAGGATGAGAGGTGACAGCCTCAGGTTGTGCCAAGGGAGGGTCAGCTTGGATATTAGGAAGCATTTCTTCTCCGAAAGAGTGGTAATGCATTGGAAAGGGCTGCCCAGGGAGGTGGTGCCACCCCGTCCCTGCAGACACCAAGGTGAGGGGATGGGCTGTGAGCACTGATGGAGCTGTGGGTGTCCCTGTGCACTGCAGAGCTGTTGGACCAGATGGCCTTGAAGGGTCCCTTCCGTCTCGAACCATTCTGTGACTCTATGATCTCACCATGTAAATGCTGGAGCCCTGCAGCCCCAGGGGAAGCAGAGCCCATGGGTTTGCTGGGGAAGGGCACATTACTCAGCACAGCTGCTCCTGGGAGACGCAGGCTGGGACACGAGCCCACCCCAAATATCACCATTGCTCCTCTCCTGCCTCCACCTGCCTGAACCTGAGGAGATTCTAAAACAAATACCAATGAGCTTTGCCACTCATTGGTTAGGTGTTATCCTATCACCACCCCTTAGGGCCCATTGCAGGAGAAGATAGGAGGGTGTCAGTGTGATGCTGCTGGCTGCTGGCCCTGCGGGAGTGCATGCAGAGGCCGGGGAGGAGCAACTGAAAAGGGATTTGCACCTTCCTCTATTTTAGGAATGCTTTAGTCAGAGCAGCACGTATTCCTTGGGTATTTTTATGTGTTTATCTGTTTGGGAGCACATCTTCTGGGTGCTCATAGCTGGGGTGTGGAGCAGTCCTCTGCATCGTCCCACAGTGCTGTGGGCTTTGAATAAAGGCAAAGTAGTATTTATTCCTTACTTGGGTAAAGGTTTTTCCTGAAGCAGGTCTTGTTTCCTGCCCCTGCTGTGTAAGTCAGGGCACCCTGTGCCAATGGAATGTTTGCAGCCGGTTATTTATGTCAGGGTAGATAATTACAGCCGTTAATTGGGCATTAATGAATCGTGTGCCATCCTTGAGCTGCCTTCTCACTGCATAAAGGCAGAACCACAGCTGCAGTGGGAGAGAAGGCCCTCATCATGCTGCTCGGAGCTGAAGAACCTCTCTGATGTGGGATTTGAGAGCCTGTTTTGAAAGACAGCATGAAGGTGTTTGGAGCCATTGGGGGAGGAGATGGGCTGAGCATCCACAGCACTTGGGAAATATTTCCAAAACACAGACCAAGTGAGAGCAGCTTGAAAACCTTCCTGGCCCTTTCAAGCCCATAAACCCTAAGTGAAGTGAGGGGGTCAGGACAACCCAGAGCAGAAATGGCCCAAAGTGGGGCACGGTTGGTGGCTGGTGAGCAGAGCAGGGCTGTACTGCCCTTCTCTTACATGGAACACCTCCAGGGATGATGACCCCACTCCCAGGGCTGTCTGTGCCACTGCATCACCACTCTTTCAGAGAAGAAATGTTTCCCAGCATCCCTAAACCTGGCACAGCTTGAGGCCATCAGCTCTTTCAACTCTTTTTCTAGCAGTTACCTGGGAGCAGAGACCAACTCCATCTCTCTACCTCCTTTCAGGTAGGAATGCTAAATGCAGAGCTCAGGTGTCCCAAGTGCTTGCTTATTTCAAGGGCTGCACAAGCAAGCTGGCCCCGGGGCCAAGCACACTCCATGAGATCCACCTGGAGATGCCTAAATCCTCTCCAGTCAGCCCTGGAAGCCCCAGACAGCACAGCCTGGGGTGCAAAGGTTCAGAGCAGCACCTGATACGCAGCTATAAATAGAGAGCTTGCTTCCACTGGGAAGTGGCAGAGCTGCAGAGATGGCTTTGCTCTCCTCGGATGGTGCTAAATTTTCCCCAGCTGAATAGCAAGGAAGACAATGAAGATCTCAGATGCTCGGATCCTATTCTCTGTCTGCCTTCGCCTTGGTGATTTTGTCTGCCCACCTCCTGCTCCTCCTCCAGCAAACCTCCACCCACGGGCACAGCTGCAGCATCCTCCAGAGAAGGATGGAGAGCAGGGGAGAGCTGTGGAGATGCTGCTCCTGCCCTGAGCATCCCTCATCCTGCAAACCTGGCTCTGCTCCATCCCCAGCTAGCTGCCAAGCCTTCACAGGCCCTGCAGGCAAAGCACCTTGGTTCCAACCCAAACCCACGCTGTGCCCCCCTTAGATTTTCCCCCAGTGTGAAGCCCCCAGCCCAGGAGGACACATTAGGGCCCTCTCGTGTCCTCACATGCCCTCACTTTTCCCTCCCCAGCATCTTTCTGTGCCGATCCCTTCTGTGCTCCCAGCACGAGCAGATGTTGGAGCTTTTTAAGTCTGCTGCAGGCAGGATCATTTGATCTTCAGATTTCTGAGTGAAGTCAAGTCAGAGCTGGCAATTTCCTTTCAAATCCATTAAGATCCTGCATAATTTTCAATTCACTCCTCTTTTGTGGCAGATGAATAGAGCAGGGTGTTCTCCATCAAAGACAGTTTATTAAAATGCAAATAAACTTCAGGCTGAAGGTCCATCTGAGCACTGGAAATCACATACATCCAAAGTAAATGCAACTTCTGGTCCCAAGAAGAACTCAGGAGCAGAATACTTTTTTTGTGGAGGAGCCAATGAGCCACAACAACAGTGCCCACCTCCTCCTACTGAAGGATCCTCCATGGCATCACCCAAATGCCAGGCAGCCCGAGCTGGCATTCCCCACACAAGGTGACCTCAGGACTGAGTTGGGCATCTCCTCATGCCTTTGGGACCTGACTACATCCAAAGCACTGATGGGCCCAGCAGGGACATGGCTCAGTGGGCACAGTACTGATGAGTCAACAGTTGGACTTGACGATCTGAGTGATCTTTTCCAACCTTAACGATTCTGTGACACCCCAAAATGCTCGAGTTTGGCTGCAGAGCATTCCCAAGGGCTTCAGAGTGAGCATGCCAACTGATGAGCTCCAGGAGTGCCTGAGCCCCAAGCATTGCCCCACAGCACCCCAGTGCCACCTGCTTGGGCTCAGCGAGAGGAGTCCCTCCACATCCCCATCGCACAGAAGGCAGCACTTCTACACTCACAGCCCTGGGAGTTGTGATGCTGGAGGAGCTCATGGATGCTCTGGAGGAAGGACCTAATTCAGGTGGCTTGGGGCCTGGTCCAGGGCTTCCTCATGCAGGAGAGGTGTGGCTTAGGTTCCTGGCTGTGTCTGCATGGGACTGCAGTGCCAGATCCTATTACCCAGCCCTATTCTAAAACCTGGGCCAGCTGCAGGCAGAGGGAGCGGGGAGTGGGACCAGGGGAGAGCTGTGCAGCCTGCTGAAGAATTCCTGTCTGCAGGGGTGTCCCCAGGGCTCTGCCTGCCCTGCTGGGGTGTCACTTGTTGATGGATGTTCCTGTGGCCAAAGCCGTGACCAGAATATGTCGAGGTTGCCATGGCAGCAGGAAGAAGAAGGAAAAAAATGGAAAGAAAGCAAGGAATAGGTATGGGAGTAGTGAGCTTTAAAAATGAAGACAAACAAAAAGCCAAGAGCATCCCAATGCCAGCACTGACCTGGTGGAAGTGCCCAATCCCCCTGGGTCCCCCTGGGTCCTGATTGAGTGCCAGTTCCCAGGGCAGGTGGGCAGCAGCCCTTGAAGCCATCAAATCTCCAGTGGCATCCTGGGCAAGGTGGGTGGACACAGAGCAGCAGTGGGAGAAGGAAGCCTAGAGCCTTTGCAACGCTCTTAGAGCCAGACAGGAGCAGCTCCAGGACATCCATGAGGCCATCAGAGGGGATTTGTTCCTAAATCTTCTTGTGTAAAACCCCACTGCATGGCCAACACAGGACCCTCCGAAAGAATAGCATCAGCCCATGCCAGTGAAGTTGCAGTGAGGACAGCTCAGCCCCCAGTGAATCAGTGTGTCAAGTGACGTCTCCCAGTAGATATTTTCTTTCCCAGTCCTCTCCCACACAGATCGACTGTTCATCTGTGCCAGCATCTGCTGCCGTGCCTGAGGTGGGTGGGTGGGTGCACATCTTCTTGCAGCAGGGCTGGTTCTGGATCCCCTACATGCACATGGGGTGTAGGGGTAGTAGATGGTGCTGCTTTGGAATCATAGAATATGCTGAATTGGAAGGGACCCATAAGGATCATGGAGTCCAACTTCTAAGAAGACCCCAAGACTCCTCAGGCCTCAAGAGACAAAAATCAGACTTTTCTGAAGTTAACCTTGGTGGCAGAAGAGCAGGATGTAGCTGTGGTGTGTAGGGGAATCATAGAATCATAGAATGGCCTGGGTTGCAAAGAACCACAGTGATCATCCAGTTTCAACCCCCTGCTGTGTGCAGGGTCCCCAACCACTAGAGAAGCACTGCTGGATAGCTGTAAACATATATTTGTTTTCCAGATATGGGCCCAAACGAGGACAGATGTTGCCCTCTGTGAGCCTACCTGGGAGAATATGGATTTCTCTCCACGCCACGTTGTCCATTTCTTGAGATGGAAGACGGAACTTTGTCAACCTGATGTGTCTTAGTGAGGGTTGGTTCCAGGGCTGGGAACACGCCTGGCTCACTTCTCTCAACATCTCCTCAACACTTCTACCCTCTTGGTCCATTTGAATGTGTCACTGCATGGCAACAGGCATGGAACACCCACACCAGGGGCTGGGAGCAGCAGTTCCCCACAGGCAGTGAGTGCAGGACCTGCACCTCTGATCCCACGTGGGGCTGCAGCCCACCCACCCCTACGGCCCAAAATGAAGCACGGGGTCCCCTCGCTGCTGTCCTTCACTGTGGGGCTTGTTGGCTCACTTAGCAGCACCCCAAACCCACCCAGACCTCCCCCCAGGGCTCAGTGGGTCTTTCTGGCCCAGCTCTCTCGCTACCCCATCAACATGGGAGGCGATGCTATGGTGGGTGCTGACACTGGATGCCCTCTGTGAAGGCATCTACCCCTACACCAGGTTCCCCATGTTCCTTTCCAAGCTTTCCAAGCTCCTTCCCAAGGCTCTGAAGTCCACGTGGTGCTGCTACCTGCACGGGAAGCCTTCCAGAAGCCTGGATTTCACCAAGGCTCTGGGTGATGGTTACACAGAGATGATGGTCAGTGGCACCAAGTTCCATGAGGGCCGCGTGTGCATTAGCACGTAACAGATCCGAGTGATGTGAGCAGCTCTGTTAAGCACTGGTTATCATATCAGTGACACAAAGAACGCAGGGAAGCAGGCTGGCTACCTAAGTTATGCAAAGTGCCTTACCTGGAGACAATTTTCCCCTGCAATTACCTTCATGTTAAACACCGTTACATAATGATCACAGATTTCAGGTCAAAGACTCGGTACGTCACGAAAGCATGGTGTGTTTTGACATTTATGGGAATACTTCTTATTTTTAGTTAGTTTGGTTACCATGGCAGCGTGAAGAAGTCTGCACCAGACGCAGCTATACATTAGATTTTGGCCTCCCACTTGATACATCCAAAAACTTTTAAAGTGATTTTCCTCCAGCTCTGAGCCATAAGCCACCACGGGTGGAGCGAGGCTGGGAAGTGAAATAACCTGCATGCTGCTCTTTAATAATGATGTTCCTGAAGCCCTTCTCTGCATCGAACGTAGGCGCTCGTTGGGATATGAAGTTTTATTTGCTTGGGTATCACAGCAAAGCTGACTGCACTGCAGAGGTTCGTAAAGGTGGAGTGGGTTTACGTGGTGATGTATGAGCTAAAAGCAAGCAGAAATTGTTGGAAGACAGGGATATCATAGAATGGCTTGAGTTGGAAGGGACCCTAAGGATCATCAAGTTCCTGCCAGATCTGCAGGACTGGAGAAAGCTTTGCCAGCAGGGATGTGAGCACGGAGCAGGGGGAATGGGGGGCTCCAATGGGTGCTCTGTGCGATGCAGAGGCAGCACTGTCTGCAGGGACGCCGCATCTCCAGCCCTGAAAGCTCCCAGCAGAGTCTTCAGCCAGCAGAGAGCGGGGAAGAAGACAGAGCCAGGCTGTGGGAGGAAGGACAGATTGCTCGGGTGGGATGAGTTCAGTGTTGCTGTTCTCTGAGATGAGTCACAGGTTGGGAAAGTGGGGCATTAATCTCAGGGGAGATGAGTAAGTGGGCAGCACAAAGGCAGCGGTCAAAGGAGCATCGCAAATTATCCCTGCAGCTCAGCTCTTCCTGTGTATTAGCAACAGCTAATGAAATCAGAAACCGTCCGATAAAACCCGAAGAAAAATAGGATGGAAAGAAATGATGTCACCTCTGAAAGCACTCAGCAAATACAGGATGCTGATGTGCCACCAGCTTGGATGTCAGTCCGGCTGACTTACCTGCCAAAGTGTACGTCCAGCAAGTGGTGCTGGAGGTGATGGGGAGGTGTTGTCACCATGCTCACTGCCAGCATCTCCAGTGCAAGCCCTGCCTGTTAAAGGAAACGGCCATCAAACACCTGAAATGCTTACATGTTAATGGTCCCGTTGGTGTTTCTCAGGAGGCCGTGTGGCATCAGGTCCTGTAGCACCAACAGGCCACCCAGATCCAGAGCTATTGCTCAGCAGCCAGAGAAGCTTTGTGTCATCGTTTTGGGAACACGGATGGGACAGATGCAGTCAGACGCTGCCTGTGATTCAAGCAGCTCTCAGTGACTCAGAGCCACTGAAGTCAGCAGAAAACCTTTACGTGATGCTGCTGGGCTCAAGAGTCAGCCCTGACCCCAAAACTGGTGAATTTCATGGGACCCCATGGATGCTGCTTGCCCAGAATACGTGACACAGTTGTGATGGCACTCATGCCACCACCTATGCATGGAGGAACTCCTCAGGACCACCTGAGTTCAGTGGGCTCCAACACCTGCAGTAAGATGGCACCTTTCCTTGCAGACCATGAGCAGACAGGAGGTGTTTCCAACCTCCAGAGCTTCTACATTTCAGAAACAGAGCCACAGGGCCAGAGGTTTCACAGAATGACAGAACGGCCCGGGTTGGAAGGGACTTCAAGGATCACGAAGCTCCAACCCCCCTGTGCCATGCAGGGCCACCAACCTCCACATTTCACAGCAGCCCAGGCTGCCCAGGGCCCCATCCAACCTGGCCTTGAACACCTCCAGGGATGGACGGGGCATCACAGCCTCTCTGGGCAGCTGTTCCAGCACCTCACCACTCTCACAGCACACAACTTCCCCCTGACATCCAACCTCCGTCTGCCCTCCTTCAACTTCAAACCATTTCCCCTTGTCCTGCTAGGGGACACCTTTCAGAAGTGGTGGATCTTGTGCTGGTAGTCCCTGTTTCAGTGCTGGGATTTCAGACCTGGGATGCTGTAGGACATCTCAGCAGGCATTTCTGCTGGAGGCCTTGTCATCAAGCTTGGGCTCCATGACCTGGAAAGGTGAAATGAGGATGGGATGAGGAACTAAAGGTCAGGTGTGCACACAGGGACAAATCAACCAGGATTTCTGCTGTCAGCCATGAGCTCATCTGCTCAGAGTGGCTGAGAGGAAGAGGACCAGGTTTTATTCATTGAGTACAGGATGAATTGTGGGCTGCCAATGTCTTAAAGGAATAAAAAAAGGCAACTCTCATCCAAGGACATGTCCACTGAGATGGTTCCAGTAGGCACGGGGAAACACGACACAGAGACCCCGTGCAGAGCTCACTTCTGTCCATGGGGCAGGAATGCCATGCATGGGTAGAAGTGTCCCTCTGGAATGAGGGGGCCCTGAGCCCACCGACTCTCATTCGTCTCTTTGAGATGTTACAGGAGAGCCATGAAGCCTGCAGAGCTCTCTGCCTCACCTCATTCCTCTCTGTTATTCCTTAGCTCCAGCACAGCTCAGAGCCTCACCAATCAACCCAAACCCACCCTCCTGACTGCCCATTACCTGCACAAAATCCCACCCAGGACCGAGGAGCCCACACAGCACACAGCAAAGGTGGGAGCAGCCAATTTACCACCTCAATGATCCGCTCTGGGAATCCACCCATGGGGGGAATTGAGGCGGGCTCCTTTCTGCCCCACAGATCAATGTGCTGCGATGATCCCGGCAGATTAACTAGCGACAGCCAGCCTTCAGCATCACATCCTGCTGCTCCTCGCTCTGATCTTAGATGAGAAACCCATCGATTTCCCCAGCCCTGCCTTCCTTGTGTCCTACAGCCCGGCTGGAGGATGCGGTTGGGAGGAAGGCTGGGATGAAGGCTGGAGGGGATACGGGAGCGCATCCCGACCCCCAACCGCTGCCATTTCCCGGTGGGTCTTAGAGCCACCGCACCGTCGTGGTTTTTTAGCACGGCCCAGCATCCCGCCGCGCTCCCGGCGATATCTTCACGTTCGATCCCGATTTCAAATCGGCGGCTCCCGCAGACAAAGCGAACCCTCCCGCAGGCTGCCGGGGTGCAGAAGGGGAGCGGGCAAGCGACGGTGATAACATCACCGCCATCTTGGGGGCAACCCGCAGGGCTGGGCGGGGACGGAGGGCGGCCCGGGGGGCGGCGGGGCCGTTCTCTAGGGTAAAACCGGGACTGCGGCGGAGGCGGCCGACCGCCCCAACGCCGACCCCGCAGCCCCGAGAACGGCTCCCCCCCGCGGTGCCAGCGGACGGACGGGAGGGGCAACCAATAGCGGCGCGCCGGCCGCCTCCCCGCTGTCAGCGGACCAATGAGAGGGCGCGGGGCGGGGAGAGGCGGGGCGAGGCGGGGCGGCGTGCGGGCGGCGGGCAGTCGGCGCCGGGACGCGGTGCGGTGCGGTGCGGTGTGTCGTCGGGCAGTGCCGCGGCCGGCGCCGCGCGTCGCCTTTTCCCCTTATGGAAGAGATGGAAGAGGAGCTGAAATGCCCGGTGTGCGGCTCCTTCTACCGCGAGCCCATCATCCTGCCCTGCTCGCACAACCTGTGCCAGGCGTGCGCCCGCAACATCCTGGTGCAGACGCCGGATTCGGAATCCCCGCAGAGCCGCCGCGCGTCGGGCTCGGCCGTCTCCGACTACGACTACCTGGACCTGGATAAGATGAGCCTGTACAGCGAGGCGGACAGCGGCTACGGCTCCTACGGCGGCTTCGCCAGCGCTCCCACCACCCCGTGCCAGAAATCCCCCAACGGCGTGCGGGTTTTCCCTCCCGCCGCCCCGCCGCCCCCCGCCGCCTTGGCCCCTCCGCCTCCGCCGCCCCGCAACGCGTGCCTGACGTGCCCGCAGTGCCACCGCAGCCTGGTGCTGGACGAGCGCGGGCTGCGCGGCTTCCCCCGCAACCGGCTGCTGGAGGGCGTCATCGATCGCTACCAGCAGGGCCGGGCGGCGGCGCTGCGCTGCCAGCTGTGCGAGAAGGCGCCCAAAGAGGCGGCCGTCATGTGCGAGCAGTGCGACGTCTTCTACTGCGAGCCGTGCCGCCTGCGCTGCCATCCGCCCCGCGGCCCCCTGGCCAAACACCGCCTGGTGCCGCCCGCGCAGGGCCGCGTCGGCCGCCGTCTGAGCCCCCGCAAGATCTCCACGTGCACGGACCACGAGCTGGAGAACCACAGCATGTACTGCGTGCAGTGCAAGAGCCCCGTGTGCTACCAGTGCCTGGAGGAGGGCAAGCACTCCAGCCACGAGGTGAAGGCGCTGGGGGCCATGTGGAAGCTGCACAAGGTGAGGGGGCGCGACGTGCGATCGCAGCGCGTTGGGTTGCGAGGGCTTTCGCGGCCCGCAGTCCCTCCCACCCCTGCCGAGGGCCGGGTGCCCCCCAGCTCGGGATGCCCACAGCGCATCCGCGGCCTCGGGCGCCTCCAGGGATGGGGCACCCGCGGCTGTGAGCGGTGCCAGGGCCTCGCTGTGCTCGGAGTGAAGGATTTCCCCTTGGCATCACAGGACGGGAGGTGATGCCTGATGTTGCACCAGGTTGGGTACAGCGGTGCTGCGGTGGCACGGCTGCCCAGGGAGCGCTGGGGTCGCTGCGGTGTTCCAGAGCTGTGCACATGTGGCACTCAGTCCCGCTAAGCCCTGTCCCTGGTGGTGATGGGTTGACAGTTAGACTTGATGATCCTAGAGGTCTTTTCCGACCTCGTGATTTGAAATCCACCCTTTTCTATGAATGGTTCACAACTAGAATCCTAGAATGGCCTGGGTTGCAAAAGACCACAGCGCTCACCCAGTTCCAACCCCCTGCTGTGTGCAGGTCGCCAACCAGCAGCCCAGGCTGCCCAGAGCCACATCCAGCCTGGCCTTGAATGCCACCAGGGATGGAGCATCCACAGCCTCCTTGGGCAGTCAGGGCAAAGCCAACCTGCAGCACACTGATGGTGAGAAAGGGCTGCCTGCCTCCTGCACACTGACTCATGGGGGGGAGGAGGAGGAGGAGGGTGGCATCCCCTGAATGCTGATCAGCTCCGGAGTGCAGTCACTCCCACACAGGGCCCTGCTGGAGCTGGGGACAGAGCTGCCATGAGCACACAGCCCAGCCTGCACCAGCACTCACCTCCCCCTTTGTTAGGTGCAGATCCAGCACAGGTGATGGGCAGTGCTGTGTGCACTCAGCTGCTGTGGGGTCAGCCCTTGAGAGCCTGGTTAGCATGGCTTGTTCTGCAGGGAGCGCTTTGCCAATGCAGTACCTCACTGATGCTGCCAGGCATGGAGCTGCCGTGTTGCTGCTGCTGAGAGTTTCCGTGCATCTACCTGAAAATCAGACTGCGAAGTCATGCCTGCCTTTCTGCGGGTAGTTGGTTTGGTTTTGGGATAGGACAGGGCCTGAATTCACTGCCGTTTCCCACTGCGTGTTTGTTGGGGGAGCGAAAAGAGTTCTGTTGGCATTAGATGTGACTTATTTATTTATTTGTTTGTTTTAATTTGAAGGAATGATTTCACCTTCAGTGCTCAGGAGCGCTCCTTGAGATACTGTGTAGTGAAACTGCCCAAGCTTTGGATGAGTTTGGCTGCGTCCTGGGTTAGGGCTGTGCATCTGGAGCCAACAGCCTGTGTTTTGGGGAGCACGGCCCTTAGGCAGCGAGGCAAACCTGCAGGAGAGGTGGCTGCCCCTTTCTGCCCCACCTTCCTGCTGTTGTGAGTGCCTGTAACACACCTACAGACCATGAGAAGGGGCAGAGGTGTCAGCTGTTGCCTTCTCTCTTATATCACAGTGCTCTGTGCAAAGTAATCCTCAGTGCTCATCGTTTGTGACCTGAGATGAATGTGATTCTCACTGGAGCCCAGGTTGACCTGAGCATGGCTTGCTGGGCTGCTGCTCCATCAAGTGTGTCAATGCAGGGTTGCCAGGCCTTGTCAATCACTGCTGAGTCAGCGGGTGGTCATAGCATCACTGCATGGCCTGGGTTGCAAAGGAGCACAGTGCTCATCCAGCTCCAAACCCCTGCTGTGTGCAGGTCACCAACCAGCAGCCCAGGCTGCCCAGAGCCACATCCAGCCTGGCCTTGAATGCCTGCAGGGATGGGGCATCCACAGCCTCCTTGGGCAACCTGTGCCAGTGCCTCACCACCCTCTGGCTGAAAATGGGGTGGAGACCAAAGGGCTTTTAGCACAGCTTTTTGGGAACTGCCTTGCTTTTTGCTTCCCTCTGAAAATGAAGATGATCATTTCAGAATAATCAGTGCTGAGACACAATGTCATACAAGCAGGGAGCTTGGATTTCTAAGCTGGAAATCCTCTCTGTTCCTATCTTCCCTTCAGGACAGCTGTTGGGAAGAGGGGTAAATGTTCAGCGAAGCAAAGAAGGAAACAGGTTTAATCTGAAGTGTCTGAGTTTCGTACACATGTCACAGCTGTTTGGGTTTTGCCCTGGGAAGATGTGGTGCTGCTAGTCATGTCAAAAGCAGAAGCACAAGATGGAGCTGGCTCATGTATTCCTCACACATCTGAGTTCCTCTTGTGCTTGCATGGTGAGGGCAGGCCTGAGAGCTTGCTGATGGTGAGAGAGAAAACCCCAAAATGAGGGAGCTGTTGGGTTGGAAGGGATCTCACACCCCCTCAGCCCCAAAGCTGTGCTCAGGTCGCTGATTCCTACAGCATCTCTGCACTCCTTGCAGCAGAGGCCAGCCCTGCTGGCTGTAGTTGCATGCTGTTGAATTTGGCTGTGATGATGGTTAGCAGCTAATTAGCAGCTGTGTTACCTAGCCCCCAGCCCATGCACTGATGCAGCCAGGCTTAGAGGTGCAGGGGAGCTCTGTGGATGCTAAACCCGATTGCTCTGTACATGTAGGACAAACCAGAGGCTGGGAAACACTGCATTGCCCGTTAGCTCCTGCCTGGGGAACAGTGGGCAGCAACAAGGAGGCAGTGTTATTCATCAGCCTGCCTGGTGCTCGTGGGAAACCCCAAGGGATTGCTACCAGACAAAGGTCTGTTTGCGTTTGCAAAAGGAAATATTTGCTGCTGAGATAGAAGCAGTGAGAATCCTTTAGCTTTTACTACTGCGCTTTCCCAAGCCTTGCTCTGCTGTCCTGGATTCCCACATCCATCCTCCTTTGGCCGTGCCATGCAGCTCCCTGCTGCTTTGTTCTCCTGTGGCCGGGAGCTGGGGGCGATGGCAGCTGCTCTGAAGTCAGAGGATGGCCAGCAATGTCACTGAGGTCAGTGGGTGTGCACAGCTTGTCAGTCACACAACCACAGAACCACAGAACGGCCCGGGTTGGAAGGGAGCTCAAGGATCACGAAGCTCCAACCCCCCTGTGCCATGCAGGGCCACCAACCTCCCCATTTCACAGCAGCCCAGGCTGCCCAGGGCCCCATCCAACCTGGCCTTGAACACCTCCAGGGATGGACGGGGCATCACAGCCTCTCTGGGCAGCTGTTCCAGCACCTCACCACTCTCACAGTAATGAACTTTCCCCCTGATCTCCATAAGTCCCAGTCCCAGATCTGGGAGTGATGCTGCCTTCTCACGTGAGCATTTATTTAGAAAACAGCTTTCTGTCAAGCAGCCCTTCCTGCTGTGCTTAACCTCAGTTAACGGAGGAACAAGCATCCAAGAATATCTCATTAATCAAAGGCAGTGTGGTACAGCAAGTTCTACAAGGCATTCTTGGAGCCAGCGCCGTGCTCGGTGCCAGGAGATGCCCGCTTAGGTATTTGCAAGGAAAATGGGCTCTGGGCCATCTTGGAGCAGGGGTAAATCTCTGTAGCTTTGTCAGTTCCAATGGGAAGCCCTGAAAATGAGGCTGTGGATGCCCCATCCCTGCAGGCATTCAAGGCCAGGCTGGATGTGACTCTGGGCAGCCTGGGCTGCTGGTTGGTGACCTGCACACAGCAGGGGGTTGGAGCTGGATGAGCACTGTGCTCCTTTGCAACCCAGGCCATGCTGTGATTCTATGAAATGCTCCAGGACTTGAGAGGACAGTGCTGTGTTGCGCTGTCTGTGCTTGGGCGTCCCAAAGACATCTCAGCACGTGGCTGGGGTCAGTCCTTCTCCCATGGACTGGTTCTTGTCCCTCTCTCCTGGAAAGAGGAGGTAAGGCAGAATGGCACCCAGGAGTCTCCTGTCAGCGCAGCCCCAGCCTGAAAGACCTCTGAATTAGCAATGGGAGCAAACGCTGAACCTGGTGGTAACGTGGCTCACAGGGACTTGAGCATGGGTCCTTCTGTGGCTCAGGCAGTGCTCTTTAGGAGGCTGTTTGACTCCTTTCCTTATGCTCTCGGGAGGAATATCCTCTTTCCTCCAGCTCTGAAGGGAGTTCAAGGAGCTCTGCCTGCAGCTGTCCCCAAAACCTCACTTGAACCCTGCTTGTGGTTGACCCGGAGGTGCAGGCGGGTCGTGTGGCCCATCTGCTGTGAGAAGCAGTGCAGGTGGGTTTTGCTTTGAAACAACCTCCTTTCTGCAGAATGCTTAGCATCCTCCAGTCCTGCAGGGGTTTCTTGCTGCTTGGGTTCTCTCCAGTTAATGACAGGAGACTCCCTGCTGCAGAGAGCAGGTAGGTTATAGCTGCAGCCTGTCATTAAGTGCTGGGAGCATCCCTGGCCTGGGCAGCCCACAATGGGAGATGAGAGCACCCACACGTGATGGGCAGATGAGAAACATGCTGGCAGTGGGTAAAGGGCCCTTTGTGCTGCCCAGGGGCACAGCAGCCACATGTGCACCCCCAGCACTCGGTTATAGAGGCAGCTCACCCCTGCCTGCCTGCTCCTCTGAGCAGGGCTTTGAATGAGAGCTCTTGGGCATTGCACTGCTTAATGGCTTTGCAAAGCTGAGGTATTTTTGGAGGGGTTGTTTGTTGCACCACAAAATGCATTCCTGCTGTTTCAGCCCATCCTGGGTGTGCAGGTGCCTTTCCAGGGTGGAAATGCCACCGTGGTTCTGCTGTGTTTGCAGTTAGTGCTTTCCGCTGCTGCTTGGCTGGGAGCCTTGCAAGCAAGGGAGGGAAGGAAGGACAGGCCTGGGTAGCTTTGCTAATGAGCTGCTTTCCCCTTGTGTATTCAGAGCTAGTTGTAAGTCTAAATAAAAACACGATTCAGTCAAAATCTCCCAGCATCAAATCTGCAGCCCTGAGGAATAGGCCCTGGTGTAACTTTACCCCGTTGCCTTGCAATCTGAACAAGCTCCAGCTGATGTTCTGGAGTTATCTGGGATGCTCACACTGTCCTCTGCTCCTCCCAAGGTGCGATGTGCAGCCACAGTGCTGGAGCTGGGACAGACCTGAGGTAGTTCCCTGCCCACACGGGGCACAGCAGGGACATCCAGGCTGCTAATGAAGAGTCAGGGCTGACGAGCTCCAGCAGATCACTGGGTTAATCCCACTAAACAAGATCTATTCATCCATCACTGCAGGGTGGGTGCCTTCTCCTCACCCCATATAACCAGCCCACGTTGGTCAGGCTGCAGGCAGCTCCTGCTGGCACTCTGTGCTGAGTTTGCTCTCTGCACCCAGCAGCTCCTCTGCCGTTCTCTCCAGTGTTTGCTTGCATCACCGCAGAGCTGGAGTGGAGCTCCTGATGTGCTGTGCATTGCTGCTGTGAGCTGCCTGCCTTCATGCTCGTAAAGATCAGCAAAGCACCTGGTCTGTTTCCCCAGGATCCTCAAGCTCTGAGAGTGCTGGGAAAGATTTCTTTTCCCCTTACATCAAAACAGTGACTGAGAAAGAGCCCTTCACCCAAATGGGGTGAGTGCTGCTCTTCAGCTCTGGAAAACAAGAGGCTTCTCTGCCTGTAAAACCCATTGCACCAGGTCTCCCAAAACTCTTTGACATACATGTTTTCTTTTAAAGAAGTATTGAATCTATCGCTTCTTGACCTTTTGTGGTGTGAAATGGCTCTTGTGGAAAGTTGGAATGCTGCAAAGCATGGTCTGAGTTTGGAGATGCCACCTGCTATCCTGAGCCTGGCTCTGTAACATCTGTGCTTTAAAGCCATCTCTCATTGCCTCCTTCCCCTCCTCCTGTATTTAAAGAAGGTGAATTTATGTGAAGGCACCAACGCTGACTCCAAACCCCTTTGGCTGTCTTTTCTTTAAGGTCTTGGGGTCACTCCTTTCTTTCCCCTAAGAAGGCGGTTACTGGAGCAAATGTGAATGATTCCCCCCTCCTTTCCCTTGGTATTTCCTGAATTCTTCACTTCATAAATAATCATAAATGATTCAGTGAGCCCATTAGCTGCTTTCCTCGTGGCACAGAGATGTATTGCCTGGCTCCAGCGAATGGAGATCCTTCAGTGCTGAGCACCGGGTCCCCTTTCCTCCTTTCTCTCTGACAGGTTCCTTATTACTTCCTAATTAGCCAAACATCCTTTCCTATTAAAGAATAATGTTTTCAAGGCACTCCTTAGCCCAGCTCCTGGTGAAATTCTGACTTATTCTTCCTCCTGTTTTATTAATGGCTGTGGGATCTTCTCATAACCCATCCAGTTTGTGTGGTTAGCCTTCCCAGTACCCACCCCTCCCCATGCCCTTCCTACTCATGTTGTCTTTGAGTGTTTTTATCATCCATACTGCTCTCTTTCTGCTTTATTTGCACTGAAAATCTTAGTGGGGCTCTCAAGAGGCTGCTTGAAATGCATCTTCCAAGTGCAAGGGGATGGACTTGCCAGAGAGCCCTTCTTGGATTGCATCAGGAGAACTGGGAGCTGCAGTCCTTGCATGCTTCACACCTGTGTGCCTGTTGAACTCATACCTTTCCACCCCAACCTGTGCCTCTGCTGTGGGCCTGTCACATCTTGAGGCTGACAAATGCCCCCAGGCACATCCCAGCTGGGGGTAAGGAGCAGGAACTCCTGGTTGTGCTTAGGCTGGACACGAGATTCTTCCCCACAAGTCCTATTCCCTCCTTATCCTGAAGCCTTGGTGATCCAGGCTGCTTTTTGGCTACCCGCAGCTGCACACATCACCTGGTTCCTATCCCAAATAGGAGTGTGGGAGTCATCCCAAATCCAGCCCCTCCAACATGGGACGCTCCCTGGCATGGAGGCTGGGGCTGCTGTGCAAGGTGAGGTCTGAGCTTGCTCGCTGTGCTCTGAGTGCTACCCAAGCACCTGCTGCAGCAATGAGCATTGCTGTCCCCCTGCTCTGGTGTCCATGGTGATGGGAATATTTCTACAGTGATGCTTCAAGGAAATAGGGAACCCTGCTCCTTGGACCTACCTGTTTGTCTGTCTTGTGTCTGCCCTTGGTTTTCTCCAGGAAGGACAGTGTGCAGCCCAAGGGCTGACAGTGGCCTCGCTGTCCCATGGAGCAGTGAGCGGCCGTGTCCCCACCTGGACACCTCAATGGGCAGCAAGGTGGGAGCATCCCCACTCAGGGACGTTCACAGAGGGCAAAGCTGCAGCCCCCAGGGCAGGGAGAGCTCCTCACCTCTCCCTGTGCTGCCTGCAGAAGGGTCCTGGCACAGAGCAAGGCAGCTGGTCTGGGGGAGCAGCGTGCTGTGCTGCTGCAGAGGGAAGGGGTGAAGCAGAAAGGCCAGTCGATCTGCATGCATCTTTGATTTCATTCCCTTTCCCCCCCCTGGCTCCTGCTGCTGTGTGATATCAGCAATCTTATTAAAAGCAGAAAATCAGTAATAATTAGCTCGTGTTCTGTTGCCAGTGAAACTGCAACTGCCAGTAAGGCAGCAATGTCCTGGCCTTGATGCTGCCTGAGCTGAGCAGCAGAGAGAAAGGGTTTGATGCATCCTTCAGGAACAGTTGAGGTTTGGGTGGGAGAGGAGATACCTGTGGTTGCTTTAGCTTAGCTGGGGAAGGCAGACTAGCGCTGAGGCACGTTAGCTCATCTTCAGATGAAGGATTCATTAGGAAGTGGCAGCAGATGGCTTGTCTGTGAGGGCACGGCGCAGCCCTGCTTTGCGGAGATGCTCGGGGGATGTGAGTTGTCCCCATCGCAGGGAGGGCCTGGGAGCCAAAGGGAATGAGATGCCATCTCCCATCTGTGCCTATGAAAACCTCCCTTCAGCAAAGTGTGTGAGCGCTTGCTGATGTTGGTCAGCAGCCAAAGAGGCACAGGGCTGTGAAATGAGGATCTGCTGATAAAGACAGGATCTCCCAAAGCCGGGCTGCCTGGCTCTGCTCAGCTCGGTGGGCTCTTACCTTGGGGCAAAGCCACATGGGGACCATCCTGGGTAGCATGGTGGGTTCGTTCAGCTCACTGCATCACTGTCCACCGTTGTGGGACGCAGCAGCCACCATCAGCAGGGTGGTGATGAGTGGCTGCTCTTCTCATTTGCATTTCTAGGCAATTAAATGTCAAAGCAAAGTCAAGATGTTGGCTAGCTGTCAAGCCTATTTATGGCCATACTGGGCTGCAGCACACAGATGGGTGTTGGAGGCTGTAGGACAAGACACAAGGATGGTCAGTGCCCATAGTGCAGAGGGATGAATGACCCCATGGGGCTTGCAACCTGCTTTCTCAGATGCCCCTGCATTTGGGTTAGGAGAGGGAAAATTCATCGTCGGGGCGGTTAATCAGGTTTAAATTTAACTCCAACCAAAGTAATCAGATTTAAAGACTTAATGCAGTAATGGGATGGCAGAGCTTAAGTGCGAGTAACCATGGAGGCAGCTGAGGGAGGTGATAATTGGATTGAAGGCAAACGGGGCATCATTTTAAGGTGGAAAGCATCAGGGCTGCAGCGTGCACCTTGCTGGGCGTAGGTGGTGCCCATAGGGCTGCTTGCTGCATAGAGGCACCAGGGGGAAAGGAAGGATGGCACTGGCCAAGTGGGAGCCTTATTCCCACCCTTGGGCCTGCTGTACCGTGGGAAGGGGTACCTGAGGCTTGGAGGCTCATTCAGAGCAAAGGGAAAATGCCACAAGGAGCAGTGACCTGAGGAGGGATCATGTGCTGCAGACATTAGCTGCTGAGCAGACCTCCCAGGAAATGCAGTGTCTGGCTTTATTAACTGCCTCGCTCTCTAATTAAGGCTGTGCAATGAGTTTATTACT
Source organism: Tetrao urogallus (assembly GCF_951394365.1). Lineage (NCBI taxonomy): Eukaryota > Metazoa > Chordata > Aves > Galliformes > Phasianidae > Tetrao > Tetrao urogallus. Next base: position 58,189,015 of record NC_136819.1, on the reverse strand, counting down.
CTTTAAAACAATAGTGAGGCTCTTGCAGTGGCTGCCTGAGAGGCGGAGGATCTTCCCTGATGAGCTGCTTCCTTCTGACCTGCAGAGCCCTCCAGCAGGTGAGCTCTGCTGCCCTGATTCCATGCACCCCTCAGCCTCAGCTTCCCTCCCGGGTGCTCGTTCAGAGGTGGTGCTGTGTTGGTGGGGCTCTGAAGGAGGGCAGCATCCCCATGTACCTCCCTGTCTGGGCAGCAGCAAGTCGATGTCCTGCAGTTTCCCATCAGCACAGACTGATGTCAGTCCAGGGGAGGCCTCTTCCAGCAGGGCTCAGTGCAGCCACAGGGTGACCAAGCATCATGGAGCTGCATCCAGGCTAATTAGCCTGAGCACTGGGCGTGCTAACGAGGACACCAAGCTGCACTGCCTGGGAATCTGCCCTGCTCTCACCTGGAGATGTGCTGTACCACCACTTGGTGCCCCAAGCAGAACCCAGTGCACTGACCCCCTCCTCTGCCATTTTCTTGGCACGAGGGCACACTGAGCTCTCTGCTGGGTCCCTGCCCAACTCCTCTCTTGATTCCGGCCCCCAGCTCAGCTCGTTCCATCTCCCTGCTCCTGTGCTAGCAGCAGCTGCAGCCAAATGCAGAGAAGCCATGCAGAAACTGTTCCCAGCAGGAGCATCCCTGTGCAGGTGAGGAGGGAATGACAAAAGTGTGCCGACATCCCCAGGAGGAGCAGTGCACAAGCATCACAGCCCACCACCAGGCTGCTCTCTGCCACGCAGCAAAGGGCATCCGACCTTCCTTTGTGTGTGAATGCAGCAAGAGATGTGCAAGATGGAGCCTCTCCAGCTTCTTCAGAGTGCAATGTGCAAGCAGTGGTGTGGTGTGGCTGCTCTGTGCTGTGCAGGGGAGGGGAGGGAGCCTGGAGAAGTCATTGATCAGCTGCAGGTTGTCCTCAGCCTCTTACCAGCCTCATTCATCTCTAAAAGCATAGCAGCACTGACTCAGCAAATGAGCCCAGTGCTTCCAGGGGGGTTGGAAATGCCACCAGCCTCACAAGAGCAGCTGTAGATCAGAGTGCTGGGCCACGAGTGGCTGGAATCAGCCATCATTACGGCTGCCTTGCTCAAGACAAGATGTGCCTTGGCTCCCCATTACAGGAGCTGTGCGTTGCTGCTGCTCTGGGAGGCACCAGCTTGCACCAGGATCTGGCCAGAGCGTCCCTGCTTCCTCCTGTCTGCCTCATGCAAACCAGATGGAGCTGCCCGTACTTCCTCACCATCAGCCTGCTCTGCAGTGCCCAATATTTGGCCTTTTTTAGCTTTTCACCCCGCTTCTCCTTGGGATTTCTCAGGGATGTGCAGTAGGTTTCGCTGATGAAAAGCAAAGGTGATTTGTTGTCGAGCGTTAATGAAGCAAGACAGGAATTAATTGGCAATATCAAAGGGCTGTTGGTAATATCTCGGTGCTCATTTCTTCTGCGTAAAAATCAAAGCAGGGACTGCATCCTGTATCAAAGCAGGGGCTGCACCTTCACCACATCACTCGGGCTGCTCACAGACCTCCTCTGATTCACACTGGGAAGCACAGGGTTCAGATGGGGACTCCCAGCAGGAACGGGGTGCTGTGCTGTTCTGCTGCAGGCCCAGGTTACTCATCACTGGTTTTGGCACAACGTTTAGGCGCATTAAAATCCACGCAAAGAGCATAATTGCTGTTTTTACCCAGAGTGTCTGACTTCCAGCAGAGTGCCCAGTGCTGGCTGACGTGCAATTCCAGGGGCTGGCAACCAAGAGGCAGCAGGTGGTTTTCAAAACATGAGAAACCTGCTTTCAGAGAGGCTCCTGGCCCCGGGGCTGAGCGGAACGCTGACCCCAGTCCCTTCCATGGGCAGACTCTGGGCAGCAGCTGCAGTGAGTCACTGTGCTACCATGGATGGGCTGCCAGGCAGTGCCAGCATCACCAAGGTCTAAGTGGAAAATGCAAGAGACTCGGTGTTCCTCGCGGTGAGGCAGAGCAGTGCGTCTGCTCCACAGAGCAGGGCACCCTGGAGCCGTACAGGAGGCAATGAAAGGGCTTCAGCGAGGTCATTGTGCTTGCAAAGAATATATTCCCTGTCTTATTTCCAGGCTGGAGCTTTTGAATCCCTTCTGCCTGCTGAGGAAATACACTGCCCCAGTGTCTGCCTGAACAAAGCCAGCGGCTGGGGCCATCTGTGCACACAGTGATGCTCCGGGCTTTGGCTCCTGGCTGCTGCTTGCAGTCAGCTGAGTGTAGGTGGGCCAAACAGAGCAGGTATGGGCTGGCAGGGGGATAAGAAACAGCTCTACGAGCTGATAAGGCATCGAAGTCCAGTCTGCCAGAATTGATTTCTGCTCTGCACTACAGCACCCAGAGCTGCTTTGCTGTTCTTTTATCAACAAATAATTGGCTTTATCCAAACCTTAGCAGCTGGCAGGCAGCAGCCTGGCTTTGGGGCTTGCCACGGGGCTGCTGAGCATTAACATTCACATCTCATCCTCCTCTGCATCCCCCCATAACTGCAAAGAAGGAGGCGGGGGGTTGCTTCTTGCCTGCATTTTGAACCCAGGAGCTTTGCTCACAAAGCCAGCTCTGTGTGCTGGGTCAGACACACAGCAGTGGGGGCTGCACCCCTGGCCCTGCTTCCTCACCAGGGTCAGGATGCCGTGGCTGGAGCAGAAAGCCAATTAGCAGCTGTTTAGCTTCATCAACTTTCTGAGCGAATGCAAGTTTTAATTAAACATCCCATTTTAATTAGTCAGGCATCACGTACAGTAAGCTTGCCACAGGATTCGAAGGCTGTAGGTCCTGTGCCTTAATTAAAAGAATGAAGCACATGACTTCAGCTCCAGCATCTGTGGCAGCTCCTCATCCTTTCGGGGGTATGAGCAGAACACTGGGAGCAGATCTCTTCTTGCCTTGGCTCACTGTGCTGCTCTTCTAGCTCCCTCACCCCTCTGTGAGTGCCCCACTGCCCATATTGAGTCACACATGATGTGTGACAGCTCGTGTCCCAGCAGAGGATGTGCCAATGGAGGCTGTGTTAAGGCTGTGGGAGATGGGAAGGTGATCCAAGACAGCCAGCATGGCTTCACCACGGGCAGATCCTGCGTGCTCATCCCTGATTTCCAACAGGAGGGAGTCAAAGCCCAACAGAAATCCCTTTGTCAGCCAAGCCTGGGAAGGGGGGCTATTAGTGAGCACAGAAAAGGGATGGATTCTCTCCTAAGTGCTCCAGGGACAGAGATTTAAATGCTTAACTCCCATTAATGCTAATGTGAATTATGGAGGTCTCCTCTCGCTGCTTTGAAACGAGAGCATCAGGAAAGCAGGCCAGCTATGTGGGAGAACAAATTCACTTGTTCTTAAGACCGTGCTGAATAGGATGTTTCTTCGTTTGAAACTCATTCAGTCTCCCACTGATGCTGGTTGTGGTGGGATGCTGCTCTGGTCACAGGGGACACCAGAGGATGTTGGGGGTTGGATACAGGGAGAAAATTGCTCTCCAAAGAGCAGTGCTGCAGTGGCACAGCTGCCCAGTAGTGGTGGGGTCACCGTGCCTGGAGGTGTTCCAGAGCTGTGGGGATGTGGCACTGAGGGATGTGGGCAGTGGCAGGGTGGAGTGGGCTGGGATGGGACTTGGGGATCTCGGAGGTCTTTTCCAGCCTGATTCTATAAGTGTTGCAGTGCACACTGGAGCACACACTGGGTCTCCATCACCTTTCGTGTTCTGCTGAGGCACAGCAGTCCCAGAGCAGGCTTCCCAGCCCTGAGAAACCACAAGAATCCCCAGAGCTTTTCCCTGTCAGTCTGTTTCCATGCAGAGATGCACAAGCCACCATGCCCATTCCCCCACACCTTGCTGCAAGCCTTCATCACCTCATCCTCATCCTGCCCCCTGCTCACACCCATGCAAGCTGCTGCCTTCTTTTCTTAGGGCCAACCTGCGACTGCCTCGTGTGCCTGGTGATCCAACCCATCTCTGGAGCTTGGCTTTGCTCCAAGGGCAGTGGCCTTTCAGGAAGGCACCTGTAGGATTGACGGCCCCCACTCAGACATTTAATTTCTCCCCGACTTAGAATAACACAGAACCAGAAGGGCTTAGTTTTTTTCTGTCCCCCACAGCTATGAATCATGTTGTCACTGTGCCCACAGTGCTGCCCTTAATGAATACATTCAGGCATGCCTGCAAGTCCCCGTGCACATTCCCACATGCGCTCCATTGTCATCTAGCATTAATTAACAATGTTTAATGGGCTAACTGCTCCGTGTCCCCAGCTGGGTGACTCTTGCCATGAGCAGCAGGGATGCAATGGGATTAAGAGCACAGTGGAAACACTTCCCTGTTAGGCATCTTCCTAAATCTGAGAGTGTTGATGATGGCTACCCCTCCTCTTCCCTTCCTTCTCCCAGGGCAACAGGACATCTCCTGCCCCAGGAAGGCAGTGCAAGGACCCCAGTCCATCCCCACCACACTGATGTCAGCTCCTGCAGCGAGTCTGGGACATGGAAATGATGCTACTTCTTCTTCCCCCTGCAGAGCCAGCTGTCCCAGGCCTTGAATGGGTTGTCAGACAGAGCCAAGGAGGCAAAAGAGTTCCTGGTGCAGCTCCGCAACATGGTGCAGCAAATCCAGGTACGGTGCTCAGCCCTTGCTGGGGGGATGAGCTGCTCTCTGGGATCTTCCACCCCATCTCCTCAGCTTGCTTTAGGGGGATCCTCTCCGAAGGGGCCCCCATTCAGCAGCTATCTCTTTTCATATGATCCTTCCCAAAACTGCACCTCCTGAAGCTGAGTGATGCGGTGAGCAGACCTCACTCTGCCACAGGCACATCCAAGGATGCTCACTGCTGCTCTCTTTGCCACGAGCCAGGGCTGTACATATGCTAACAGCATGGATTTGTGTGCTGCCATGGCTGTACACATCAAGATAACCCTAGTAGACCCCAGGAGGAAAGTCATGCTGTGATGCTTTGCTCTGCTCTGACCCACAGGAGAACAGCGTGGAGTTCGAAGCCTGCCTGGTGGCCCAATGTGACGCCCTCATCGATGCCCTCAACAGAAGGAAAGCCCAGCTGCTGTCCCGGGTCAACAAGGAGCACGAGCATAAGCTGAAGGTGAGCCCCAGGCTCAGAGGGCTTCCTGCAGGGCTGCCACCAGAGCGGGGTGAGATGCGCTGCTGTTTGTTGGGCTTGCTGCAAAGCTGCTTCTCACATGCTCAGCTTGCTCTGATGGGTCCTGAGCAGAGTGGTGCTGCCTCTACTGCATTACTTCCCACTGCATTACTCTGTTGCTGCACCAATTAGAAGTGATTGGGTTGTTAGAGCCCTCTGTACAGTATCCAGAGGCTGTTAGGTGACCTTGTTTGTGTCCCACGTTGCTTCTGAGCTCCTGGTCTGATCCTGCAGGATGCAGTGCTGTGAGTTCTGCTGGTTTCAGCAGGAGCTGCAAAGAGCTGGGGCACCTGGGGCTGCGAGATGCCACTTTTGTCATCAGGCAGGAGCAGGAATCACTCTGTGTTCTGTTCTGCTTGATGAGCACCTCAGGGTGATTGTTTCACCCAGCAGTGAAACATTGGCACAGAGGGAGCTGAGCTGCACATCTCAGTGTGAGCATCGAGGTCAGCTGAAAACAGGCTGAGCTCTGCACACACCTCCTTTAGGCTCTCCCTCTCAAGCATTTCCATCATGTTCACTGTCCTACACTCTCTCCTCGCTGCTGCTTCTCCCCAGCCTCCCTCCAAAGCCCCCAGCAGGTTGGGCATTAGACTCTGATCCACAATTAAAACCCGTGGGTCCAGAATAGGTCCATCCAAGCCTGGGAGTTGGACAATAGCAGCATTGTGGGGCTGAACCCTGCATCAGGGCTTGCTGTCCAACAACAAGCACAGCCCAAATAGGCAGTGCCACGTTGCTGGCCTGTAGATACAGAGAGGACCCCTGCGCCTGCGGGCTCTCTTTCACTCTTGCCCTTCAGGGCATGGTTAATTAAAGCATAAAACATTTTCTTGGCTCAGCACAAACTACAGAAGCCTTTCATATTTTGGCCAGGGGAAGAAATCTGCTTCCCACGGCTTGCTCATCCCATATTGCCTGTCCCCAGCACATTCATCCTGCCTCATCCACGCTTGTTACCGACTGGCCTTTGTCATTAGGCAGAAGCAGCCACACTGTGAGTGCACTTCCAGCCCCTGGGTTTCAGGCTGGGCTCTTAAATCAGCCCTCAAGTCTCCCTGCTTGGAGTACTGAGTTTAGCAGCCCCCTGAGCTGTGTGGGAAGGGATGCTGTGTGGCAGGAAGGGCTCCATGGAGTCAGCAGCATCACGGTGGCTGCTATTTAAAACCCAGAAGCTGCTCCCTTCTGCTTTGCAACCTGTGCAGCGCTGGTCAGACTTTTAGCCTGAAATTATTAATTTTCCCTTCTAATTCCTGTGAATTAGGAGTGAACAAGAGCTGCTGCTGTGACCCACCTGAGGGCAGCTGAGTCCTGCACTGTGAGATGTAACCTCAGTGGCTGAGACGTACAGCCCAGCTCAATGCATGTCGTGGGGCAGGGACAGAGAGGGTCTTGCCTGTGTTCATACATGGAGGTGAAGGCCTGCTGGGCACCTCCCTGCTTTTCTCCCTGCTCAAACAGGGTTCCCTCCCACGTCACACCCCACAGCCCTGTCCCCACCATGCTCTGTGACCCAGGGGATGAGGCTGCCTGGATCATCACTGCCTGGAGCAGCTTTTTCCTTTGCCCCTCCAAGGAGCCCCCAGACAAAGACAGCACCTGCAGCCCCCAGCTGGGCAAGCATTGTGCCTGGAGCAGCTGCACCTCCCCGGTGTCACCAAGGCTGCAAAGGCTGGCACTGCCTGCAGGGGACGATGACAAAGCCTGCAGCTTTTGCTTGGAGGCTCTGTGGGGCTGAAAGCATTGCAAAGGGAACAGACATCCCTGCAGGGTGTTAGAAAAGACAGCATGCAGGGTGTCTGGTGGTGCATGGAGGGGCTGCCTCCGAGTGCCCCCATGCTGTGTGCTCAGTCCATGGCTTTCTGTACGTTCTGCTGTACTGCTGGTCCCATGGGATGCCAGCAGTTGGGGTCAGTTCAGCTTCAGGACTGACCTACTTTAGCTTGACACACATTTCATGGAGACAGGCACCAGGCCAGGACTGCCCATGGGCCAACACTGATTGTGCCAAGGAATGAACTTGGAAGGGACATCTCCCTGCTTTTCCCAAACCTCCCCTAAACTTAGATTCATAGTAAGAGCCAGGCTTTAAAAAACAGGATCTGGAGGAGCAGTGGGGCCAGGTTTTAAACTCCATACCCAGGGCAGACCTTGTGTGTTCTGCTTCTCATGGATGGCTTTGGTTTCCAAAGGACTGATGTGGTGCTCCCAAAGGAAGATGTCCTATGGCACAAACACTGAGTATGGGACATGCATTCCTACAGGGTTGTCCCAGGTAGAAATGAGACACCTCTTGGAGCTTCAGCCCGTATCACTGGACATGTTGGCATCTCCAGAGATGAAGTGCTGCTCTGTGACCCTTCGTATGGCATGGCAGCCCCCAGCAGGGCTCATCCAGCCAAGGTTTGCATGAGGCTGCATGCCTTGAAAAGCAGAAATCCAGCCAAGGGCTAAAAAGAGGAGGGAAGACGAGGAAGACAGGTAGAGCTGAGTGCAGATGCCTTCTAGGAGCTATATTAAAATGTAAATTATAGTTAATGTCATCTTGCAGGAGAGAAAAGCTCTGGAAATAAATTTCCTATTTTAAGGTAGTAAGGAGCTGCTGTGAGCACGCAGCAAACGTCCTTTCTGCAGGCTGCAATTAGTAACCAGGTTCTGGCTGTTGCCTCCATCGACGTGCAATGGGAAAAAAAGTGACAAAAGCAACCAGAAGGGAAATGTGTGGAGCTGCCCCAACCTCCTTGCCAGCTGAGCTGGTGCTCTGTGTCCCACAGGCCTTTTCCCAGAAGATGCCACCATTCAGTGCTTTCAGCAGAGCTTTGCAAACCATCCATTCTATGCTAACGCCAAGGCAGTTGGTGCTGCTGGCTGTCTGGTGAGCACTGCAAGCCTTCAGAGTCCTCCTAAAGCTGTATGGCTGCTTGCCTTGCTCCCTTGTACAAGTCAGAGGAGCTTCCAGTTTTTCCTTTTGGCTCTTAACATAAACCCCCATTATTTTGGTGTAATGAGGAGCTGAGATACCCCACCAAGTGGGGACAGCAGCAGAGGAGAACCACTGCAATTAATCTGCTGTTTCATGCTCTAGTTCTCCAGCTGAATAGGTTCTCAATCCCTGAGCAGAATCACAGAGCTCCAGAAGGGCAGGAATGCTGCTGAGGGGCAGCCCTGGTGGGATGGATGTTCTGAAGCTGCTGGGACTCAATGCACAGTGCAGCCAGAGCTGATTGTGCCCTATGGCAAGGAGCCTGGGCTGGGTTGTGAGCCTGATGGTGACCTCTCAGCCTGTCCCTAAGCATCCTCTCTCCAGTCAGCAGCACTGTGAGCCTCGCTGGGATGGGGGCAGCGGGTGTTTGGCTCATTCCCTGCAAGCACAGACCTCCCTGCTGCTCCTGGTTGGGACCAGACCTCTGTTAGGGACCAGACATCAGGAATCAGCCTTACTTGGATGGGAGGAGCCTGCTGGGGCTGACTGTGCAGCCAGGGAGCATCGCTCCCCAGCCTCGGTCCTCGCTGGGTGACCGCTGCTTGTCGGCAGCACATGTAGGGCTGCTGCTGACAGATGGCCATTCTGCTGGTAATGCTTCAAAAGCATCCTTTGGGGCAAGGAGAGGGCTGCAAATTCATTATGCTGGCCCAACCCGATGGAGATTTAAGCTGCAAAGAAGATAAGAAGATTGTTTTCCCAGTCCCATCTTTGGATTGGTTATCTGTGCCCGGGATGTGCTGGGGATACACAGCACGTCTTGCAGCTGGGAAACGCGGCGTCCAACCCTCTTGATCAGGAAAATCCTCCAACACCCTGCGCTTTTTGGGATGGAGGACGAGGTGGGAGCTCCCCCTGTTGTCTCTGCAGCTCGGCACACGGTATGTGCTGCTGATGCTGCTGCTAACGATGCTGACACAGCCCCAGCAAACAGCAAATCCCCCCCAAACCGAGAGCCAGCATTTCCCACTGCCTCACAGAAGCAGATACATTGCCCCAAGCTGCAGAGCCGTTGATTCGTTTCTTCCTGCTAGGTGATTAAGCAGAGGTGATTAAATTATAATTAAGCAACACGTGATCTGATCGATTGCCCTGCAGGAGCTGTTGCCCCCCTCTGCAGCCCAGGTTTGCTGGCTGCAGGAGGCTGGCACGTGCCCAGGTTCACCTCCATCCCTTTGCATAGCTCGCAGAGGAAGCACTCAGCACGGCTTATTTTATTGCTATCACTGTGCTGAAGATGGGGCTGTGATGTGTTCGTTCCTCCTGGAGATACCAGACTGCCAGGTGTCGCTCCTGGCTCCAGCACAGCAGCCCAGCTGCACTGAGGATGGGAGGGCAGATGGAGGATGGAGTCAGTGAGCTGTCCTGGAGGCTTTGTCCCCCTTGCTATTGATCACATCCATGTGCCAACGCTGCTCTCCTGGTGTCATTGCAGGTGGTGAGAGACCAGATTTCTCACTGCACGGTGAAGCTGCGGCAGACCACGGGGCTGATGGAGTACTGCCTGGAGGTCATCAAGGAGAACGACCCCAGCGGCTTCCTGCAGGTCAGGGCTCAGCTCCCAGGAGCAGTGGGAAGGCATTGCGCAGCCAGAGCCCTGGGGTGCAGCACAGTCAGAGGAGATGCAGTGAGGGTGGTGTCTCCGGCTTTGCCAGCCCTAAAAGCAAGGGCCAGACCCTCATCATAGAGCCATAGAATGGCCTGGGTTGCACAGGAGTACAGCGCTCATCCAGCTCCAACCCCCTGCTGTGTGCAGGTCGCCAACCAGCAGCCCAGGCTGCCCAGAGCCACATCCAGCCTGGCCTTGAATGCCTGCAGGGATGGGGCATCCACAGCCTCCTGGGGCAACCTGTGCCAGTGCCTCACCACCCTCTGGCTGAAAAACTTCCTCATATCCAACCTAAACCTCCCCTGTCTCACTTTAGAGCCATTCCCCTTGTCCTATCACCATCCATCCTCACAAACAGCCGTTCTCCTGTTTATTCACTCCCTTCAAATACTGGAAGGCCACCATGAGGTCTCCCCAGAGCTCTCCCAGAGTTGGGTGGAGGGGAATCCAGTGAGGGCAGTCATAGGGCCGTGCACCTGGGCAGGAATGACCACCAAAAAAACTCCAGCATTCGGGGCCAGAGGTGGCAGTCTGGAAGGCACAGGGAAGGGGAACAGTGGGGTGGGGATGAGGCTCAGCATGCCCAGGTTGCCCTCGTTAGCTGAGGCTGCTCCCTGCCACCAGATCTCCGACGCTCTCATCAGAAGAGTGCACTTAACGGAGGACCAGTGGGGAAAAGGGACGCTCACACCCCGCATGACCACAGACTTTGACCTGAACCTTGACAACGGCCCCCTCCTGCAGTCCATCCATCAGCTCGACTTCGTGCAGATGAAAGGTAAGGTTATTCCTCTGCTGTGCTGGCTGCTTCTGTGCGACTCAGCACAGGTGAGGGGCAGCAGAGAAGAGGTTCCCATCCCTACCAACAAACAGAGTTTGGAAGGTCGGGGCTCAGCCTGGCTTCACCAGGTCTCTGGGTCAAACTTGCTTCTGTTTCTCAATGGTAAAATGCAGATAATGGCTGTCCCCTCACTCCCCATTGTGAGTTTTAGGGCTCTTTTTGGGAGCAGAGGACAGTCCTGTGACAGCTGTGTCCCACTGCAGCACCTGCAGACAGGGCAGGACTGGGGCCAGCTTTGCACCGTGCAGGTGCACATGTGCAGTGTGATGAGACCTTCCAAGAGAGGGCCTTTGCTACTCATTTAAGACAGCCAGCTCCTGTTTTCCATCTGGGTGGCCCTGGCAGCAGTGGCAGCACTCCTTTAGTCCCCAGGTGTTGGGATCGCTGTGGGTCAGACACCACAGGAGATCTTTGGCTCAGCTCCACGCAGTGAGATGGATGAAATTCTGCTTTTAAGCATGAGTAGAAGCTATTTTTCTCAAGGGGCATCCCTCAATTGCTGCTGGCACTACCAGCATGGCTGCTGCTGCCACGGCTGTGCCAGGAGGCCTCGCTGCACTCTGCTGCAAGTCCAGCCCAAGGCATGGAGGAGTCACAGCAGGATGTGGTGAATGGGGAACCTTTGCTGTTGAGTCCATCTTCTCTCCCAAATATCTGTGGCCTCTCCACGTCTTGTCTGGGTTCTCCACCTCTTCTCTCCCACTGGCCCCAATCAATTTTGTGGGAAGAGCATGGAGTATGAGTGGTTCAGATTTGGGAAGGCTCTGCGTGGGACACCGTGGGAGGACCGTGAGCCTTTTTTTGGCAGATTGAGGGCCATCATTCCCTGAAATAGCATCACTGGGCAATGCTCATCTCTTCTTTGCAGAGTCCTTTAATTCGTGCCGTATCCTCCCATGTAAAGAGAAATCCAATCTATTCTGCAAAGCCCGGCAGTTGCTGGTATCTATGGCTCTGGCATCACTTTTGCAGAGCTGCCTTGGCCCTGGGGCAGTGGGTGCATCCTCCATCCTCCAGCTGCACGTGCACGGCTCTGCCCCACTCCTCCCCAGTGGTGCTAGCAGTCAAGGTCACCCTAATTTGTGTTTAGTTTCCTCCCCAGTGCCGGCCCCCCCAATCCTGCAGCTGGAGGAGTGCTGCACCCACAACAACAGTGCCACGCTGTCCTGGAAGCAGCCCCCCTTGTCAACGGTGCAGGTGGAAGGCTACATCCTGGAGCTCGACGATGGCAATGGAGGGCAGTTCAGGGTAAGTGCTGGGGGCACAGAGCCAGCCCTATGGCACAGCACAGCCATAAGGCAACCAGCAAGCTCCCCAGGTCCTTGCAGGCACTCTCCTGCCCTGCAAACGTGAGACTTGCCCAAGGAAACCAGTGGTGCAGACAAGCCACAGGGGCTTTCTGGGGGCTGGAGTTACTTAAAGGGGTAGAAATACCTTTCCAGTGACCAATATGACTTGCAAATGTAAAAGACCAGTTTGTAGCTCTGTCTTTTTTAGGTTGCTGAATATTTCCTGCAAGGTATGCTAATTGCCCTGAAAGTCTCCCAGCTTGCCAGCTGCCAGCAAGCAGAGGTGTTCGAGGCCTGAAGGCTTTTAAATTGCTGCAATTACACAATTAAAATATGATTTTGCTCTGATCCGACACGCTGATAATTACCCAGTCACTGTGACTGCCCATCATCATTTCTCAGTACATCCCTGAGAAACTCAGCTGGGCAGGAGCCAGAGCAAAGTCAGGGCAGGAACCCTCACCCAGAGGGTGGTGAGGCACTGGCACAGGTTGCCCAAGGAGGCTGTGGATGCCCCATCCCTGCAGGCATTCAAGGCCAGGCTGGATGTGGCTCTGGGCAGCCTGGGCTGCTGGTTGGCGACCTGCACACAGCAGGGCTTGGAGCTGGATGAGCACTGTGCTCCTGTGCAACCCAGGCCATTCTAGGATTCTGTGATTCTATGACAGGGAGCCTGCAGGCTGTCCTATGAGCCTTGGGGATAGACACACACCTGGGAAAGCAGGGCTCAGCTTCAAGTACTGCCTCTTCAAACAGCATCACAGGAAGGTCTGGAGTGAGAGCAGGGCAGCCAGGGCAGCAGAGCTTCCCCATGCAGGTGTGCTTCCCAAGCAGAGCCTCCATCCACACCATGAAAAATGGAGCTCAGCTGTGGGATCTGCTAATTACAAGTCAGTGCTTTGTGAGCCAGGTGTTTCAGTAGCCTGTAGACATGTTTGCTGTCAGCTTACACAGCCCTGTTGCTTTGAACAGGAGCAGAAGCATGACACGATGGTGAGTCAGCACCACATGGGTGAAATCACTTTGTTTTCTTTCAAGGAACGCTTTGATCCTGCCATCCAGGAGCATGCAAAATTGTTTTCTGCAAGGTTTTTTCTGTGTCCTAGGCTCTCTGTGTTAATTCATCTCTCTGGCAGGTTTCCTCTGGGATTCAGTGGGAGCTTAGCTAGGACTGGTGCTTTACAAGTTGGTCCAACATAAATAGTATGTCTTTTCCCTGTAGAAATTGTACATTAGTGTCAAGGAACAAAGCACAGAGTCATTCTGCTCGGCTTTAGCAATATGCATGCCCATAAAGCTGCCCCAAGCAGCATGGAGTAACAGGAGCAGGTGGGCTGCTCCCACCCCTGGGGTTGGATGCTCCGGGCACTGCCACCCCTGCTAACTAATCCCCAGCTGTGCTTGCTCTGCAGGAGGTGTATGTGGGCAAGGAAACCATGTGCACAGTGGACGGGCTTCACTTCAACAGCACTTACAGCGCCCGTGTCAAAGCCTTCAACAAAACAGGAGTCAGCCCCTACAGCAAGACCCTGGTGCTGCAGACATCCGAGGGTAAGGCACGGCCACAGCCCCAGCCCTGTGCGCCCGGCTGCTGCTCATACACACACGTGGGGCACATCACCACCACAGGCTTGGCACTGCCATACTGGGAATTCCACGCTCGCTGGGTCTCTGGTGTCTGAGCAGCCATGGCAAGGAGACAGCACTGAGGGGAGGAGGAAGGGCTGTGTCAGGAGCCTCGAGCGGCGCCCGCAATGCTCTCTCATCCCCTTTCCTTTGCAGAAGGTGACATCTGGAGAGGAGTCGTGGGAAGTGTCCCAAAGGGAGGTGTTGTGAGGTTTGGGTTTGTGTTACGCCCAAGGGAAACTCATGGCTGCGCTGACTTGGTTTAAAACAAGACACTGAGCATTGCTCTTCAGGCACTAAGGGCTGAGCAGGGCTGCAGAGTGACGTTGCCATACAGTGTGCCCTTAAGCCCCTGGGAGGGCAGGGACTGTGCAGCTACAGGAATGTCCTTGCAGACCCCACAGACAGCACCAGCAGAGCCGTTCTGAATATCAAACACTCTTGCAGGTTGCAGGGGAGGCTCCTCGCTTGACTTTTAGTGCATTTGTCACAGCAGGTGCTTAATCCCTCATGGAAAATGGGCTTGCTTCTAACACGCAGGTCACAGGGTTAGGGCTGTGGGGGAGCAGGCAGCAGTGCTGCAGCTGGGCAGGAAAGGCTCAGTCCCACCAGCACACCCAGCTGCAGCTGGGGACAGAAGGAAGCACACAGCTCAGGGCTGGGGATGGGGGTGAACCTCTTCTTGCTGCAGAGCACAGTGGTGGGTTTGAGCAGGCAGGAGAAAGGGTTTCCTGCTGCAAACTGGGTTGTGGAGTAGGAGCAGAGCAAGGCTATGCAGAGCACTCCCATTTGCTGCTTGCACTCATCCCTAGCAGGAAGCTGCTGCTTCTGTGAAGCATGGGCCAGGAATGGAACAGTGTCTGACAGTGAGGTGGAGCAGAGAGCAAACCTGTGACGAGCCCTTCTCATCCAAGAGGATCCCAAAGCAAATCCCAAACCACACATCCATCCGAGAGCTGTGTGTGCATCTGCAAAGCTGGACAGCAGCAGCAGGGAAGCCGTGGCGTTGCTCTGGAGGGCTGAGGATGGCACAACACAGAGCAGCCCACACCGGGGTGACTCCTGAAGTCAACAAATATCACTTGCATCGCTGCCTGGCTTCACTGGGCTTTGCAGGAGGCAGCAGGGCTTTGGCTTCCCATCAGGTTTGTGCCTCTTTTAGGCTGCATTTGAGACACAGCATCCCGCAGTTGGCCTGTAGGCAATCCCAGGAGCTCTAGAATACAGAGGAAGCTGGAAGAGAAAACGGCTGTTGGTGGTCCCAGCAGGCTGGGTGGTGCTTGGGGCTGGTGCCCAGCTCAGGAGCACACACAGATCGCTCATCGGTGCCTCAGATGAAAGCTGGCTTTGTGTTGGATGGCCTTCGGGGCGTTCCTGCACAAAAGAAAGGGGCAGAAAAGGTAAATGGACCCAGAGTGCTTGCTGCTTTCAGAGGCAGTCAGAGCTTTTTGGACTCAAAGTGCCATAAATTGCAGCTGTGTGCAGCTTCCAGGCCCTGAGCGATGCGGTGACTGGGCTGCCTTGCACGTCATTACCATCCATCTGGGCTTTTATGCCTGTACAGCAGCACCCAGTTTCTAAGTGCTGTTTGCACTGAAATAGCTCTCGGGTTTGGCTTTCCCCTGCAAAGTGCTCCTGTGGGAGAGCAAGGAGGGACAAAAGAAGAGACACGCTCTGCATGAGGAGGACATTTCTCAGAGCACAGCTGTCCCGTTGTAAGTCCTTATCAGATGTTCTGCTTAGATGCTGATAGAGAAAAGCTTCAGGTCCTGGCAGGCAATGCATGACTGCTTGTGTTGTCTGATAGCGATAGGACAAGGGGGGAGTGGCTTTAAACTAAGAGAGGGGAAATGTAGGTTAGATGGTAGGAGGAAATTCTCTCCTCAGAAGGCTCAGAGCTGTGGGTGCTCCATTCCTGGAGGTGCCTGAAGCCATGGGTGGACCCTGGGCAGCCTGAGCTGGGGGGCACCCAGCCCATGGCAGATGGTCTTTAAGGTCCCCTCCAACCCAACTATGCTGTGGTAGCTGAATGCAAAACATACAGGAGGTAGCTTCTGCCCTCTGCATGCAGTCAGATGAGCTGTGGGGAGCAGAATGCCCTGCAGGGTGCCTGGCTTCTCAACAGAAGAAACCAAAACCTCCTCCATAGACTCCGAAGATGGCACAGCGTAATGCCTTCCCTACCTGACATGGCATCCATCCCAGCCACAGAGTGACCTCCAGCAGCAAGTTTTGAACCAGCATCATTTGGAAAGGGCTGAACAGCACAAGGGAAAGGCACTACAAGGAGCCGTAGGAACATCAGGTGCTATTAAGAGAGCCATGAGCCTGCCTGCCCACAGCGGCCTTCTTGCTCCTGGTAGACATCAGAAGGCACATCCCCACCTCAACATGAGCTCCATGTATGAACACACCACAAACAGTGGGTTACCCAAGCCGTTGCTGAACCCACTGATGCTCTTTGCTTCCGTAGCCTCACGCAGCAGCAGGTCCCAGAAATTGGCCCCCACCATGCAAAGAAATGCTTCCTTTTATCTCTTTGGACTCACAGCGAGCTGGGAAGGCTGAGGTGACAGTGTCTGGGAGTGCAGTGTGTGGAGGATGGTGGATTCTACGTCTTAGCGATAGAGCAGCCCTTGCCAAGGTGGCAGGGAGGAGGTGGCAGGAGGTGACCATTGGTGCCAGCAGGGAATGGGATGCAGTGGTGCAGAGGTTCCCTCCAAGCTGTTTTCTGTGAACCACACAAGTTCAGTTCTCACTGTGAGGCTCAGATGTGCTTCCACTGGTGCAAAGAGATACCGAGGTCACACCAACCGCACAGCCTTTGAGTCAGGTGGGTGCCTGATGGCCCTTAGGGCAACAGAGCTCAGCCCGGCCCTTCGAAATGCCTCTGCAGCATTACAAACCTTGTAAGCCAAGTGATGCATCTCACTCCTCTGCCAGGCCATGCCGTGCACGGTGCCCTGCCCCGCTCCCCATGCCCCCATGCACTCACTGCAGCCGAGGTCCGGGTGTGGGCAGCGCGTGGCCCTGCAGAGCTGATGTCTGATCTCCGCTTTGCATTGATCTCACGTTTAGAGACGCAGTCAGAAGAACAGACCCTCCCTTTTCCAGTGCCTTTGGAAAGATTGCAGCTTCGTAGAATGAGTCCTTTCTCCTCCACCCTTAATCTACAACCCAGCTTCCCGGGGAGATCCTACTTTGAGCTAAGATCTTCGGCCCACCAGCTGAGCTTGCATTCTTCCTTACAGTCCCTGAACTCAGCCGGTGAGCCCAGCACCTCTGGCATTTCTCTTGGTCTGTGCTTCTGGGCATCTCCAAAGTCTTTGTTTTGTTTTGTTGCGTTCTGTTTGTTTTTCCCATGACATGCGGATGGCAGGGGGAAGCTGTGCTGTTCGTCAGCGCAACCCGGAGGGGATTTTGGCGGTGTAGCTGTGGCAGTGTGTCCATCTGTCCTTAGCAGTGCGAGGCGTGGGGCGATGCCGGGAGTGCTGTCCTCAGCAGAGCAGATTCCTCATCTCTAGTTGGCATCGATCCTGTGCTGAGAACGGGGGCAGAGCAGACCCCCCCCCCCGGGAGGAACCCCTGGGTGCACTTCCACTGTTTGCTTCCCCTATGGAGGTGGGCTGGAACCAGGTGGTCCCTGAGGTCCCCGAGGAGCGCAGGCGCAGTGCACCTCAGAGCTGTTTTCTAACCAATCTTTGCACATCCTTTGTCACTAATGAATCCTGGGCCCCGATTCTTCCACCGGTGGGTTTACGCCGCCCCAACAGAGCCATTGGCAGCTTCCTCCATTGTAAGCCCAGGAAGAATGGGGGTCCCCGATTGCTTTCTTTCCATCTCATAACCTGGAATGAGGAATGCTGCAGCATGACCGTTGCTGGAATAACCAGGGGCCTTGCAGCTTTTCTTTTCTTTGTGCTTTTTATGTTCCTTCTCATCGTACCGCTGTGCACTGATGCCTTCCACTGTCTCGTTACGGACGTTTCTGACTTTGTGTCCACTGTACCAACACCTCCTGCAGTGGCTGTGAGCATCATGTGTGGAGAGATGGGGCACTGGGACGGGGCGAAGCTGGGCCGTGGTCCCCACCTCTCTGCATTGCAGAACTTGCATTGCTGCAATGCAAAACAACCCCTGCAGGTGGGGAGAGCCCCGTGGGTCTGGCCTGGCTGCATGGCAGCGCTCAGGGGGTGCTTGCAGCCAGCAGGAGGGCTGCAGCCTTTGGGGCTCCGAGGGCAGGAATCACCCCAGAAATCCCCGTTGTCA
This sequence comes from Tetrao urogallus, assembly GCF_951394365.1. Lineage (NCBI taxonomy): Eukaryota > Metazoa > Chordata > Aves > Galliformes > Phasianidae > Tetrao > Tetrao urogallus. Next base: position 58,171,222 of record NC_136819.1, on the reverse strand, counting down.
CCCATGCTCCCAGGTTGTGCTGGGAGCCCCCTCCATGCTCTCTGGCTTTCAATGAATCAGGCCTCCCATGGCTGCTCCGTGAGGGGCTAACTCCTCAGCAGTGCTTTTCAGGAGACCAGTTGTTCTTTCTTAGCTGTGATGTGTGAAATGCAGTATCTCTTTATAGGATGCAATTTTGAGACACAAGGAACGCCTTACTCTCAATTAGGCAAGTATCTCTCTTACAATTAACCGGCACCTACTCCATGTTGGTCATCTTTTTTGTTTGATTGTTAACTTGGGTGGGTGAGCAGCATTTCTCATGCACACCCTCCTTGCAGGGCGTTCCCAGATAGCAGTAGGCAAATTTGAAGGTCGTGACCATATGCTGTAAAGGCATTTTAAGTTTTCCCCCTGTGAAGAGAAACCTGAAGTCAGCTCTGTGCCAATGGCCTCTGATTAAAAACCCAGCCTTCTGCTCAAGGCAATCCTGTTCATTCAGGATAGTTGAGCGTGTGCCAGACCACAAGTAGATGATTAGCCCTCCTGCAGCTAATTGCAGTGCTGGGGTAGACATGCATCCATCAGGCTCACACTGCCTTCTCCAGGACAAGTGGCACTCACAGCCTGCAAAGCCATCCTAATGGCATGGGATGGGGGAAGGAGTCCTCTGGAGGGCCCATCTTTATGGGGTTGGATGGGATGGAGGAGGAAGTCACCCGCAGGTCCCATCCTAATGGGATGGGATAGGGAAGGAGTCCTCTGAAAGGCCCTCCTAATGGGATGGGATGGGGGAAAGAGGCTTCTGAAGGGCCCATCCTAATGGAAAGGGGGAAGAAGTCCTCTGAAGGGCCCATCCTAATGGGATGGGATGGGGGAAGGAGTCCCTGGAGCACTCTCCATGCCCTCCAACCCACACCCCACATTCCCTCCCTGCATTTCAGTGTACGCACAATGCTGAAAGCCAGAGAAGCAGGCAAGCAGAAATTGTTTCTGGTTCCTTCTTTGACCGAATGCCAACTTTACGCGCTGTTTTCTTTCCTGCATGCCTCTCCTTGGGAATGACCACAGTTGACATTAAAAAAATGGTGGCAGGTACGGAATCGCTTCTGTCGGGCTGCAGCAGTGGGGCACCCGTGTGCATGCGAGCTGTCCTGTGACACCATCCAATGGGGAGAGGAATAAATCTCACCAGAGCGTTCCATCTTTAAAGCTGTGTTTTCCTCCTTCGGGTGGGAGAACGTTGGTGGATGTGTCAGCCTTCGGTCCAGTGACCGCTGGAGAAAAACCAGCTGTGAAAGCAGGGTGGTGGTTTTGCAACCCTGTGCCTCTGTCTTGTTGAGCACTGCTGTGTCTGTCGGACTGCCAGCGACCGAGTCTGTGCTTATAACCAGGCGTGGAGGATTTGGGGCATCTTTCAGCATTCCCATGGGCTAGCTCTTGTCTCCTGCATGGCTGGTTGCTCTGTAGGGATGTGGAGAAGCGTTCCCATAAATGCAAACCTTTGGACGTGCTTTGGGTTGCCAGAGCTGCCAGCTTTCCAAGGCACACGTGTGGTTTACCTGCTCATCCTCAGATTAGTCTTCCCACCCCAAGCCTGACCCTGCACAGAAGAGTGAGCATCTCCCCCTGTGTTAGCCAGCAGCTGGCCAGGATGGCACGTGTTCTTCTGCTAGTGCCAGGCTTTAGGAGATGGTAATCCTGAGCTGCAGACAGGCAGGGACCCGAGGAGCAGCAGAACAGAGCTCAGCTCATTGGGTCCCAGCCAAAAAGCCTCAACCCACCCTGTATTCCAGCAGCCCAGCCCTCCCTGGCTGTCAGCCCTGCATGGAGCATGCACTGTCTGTCCGGTCCCCACGGCTCAGTATGGGAGGTGAGGTTCCCATTGGCCTAACCCTTCGCTCTTCATTTATTCCAGTAGCTTGGTTTTCTTTCGATCCTGCCTCTGCACACGCTGACATCATCTTTTCTAACGACAACCTGACTGTCACCTGCAACAGCTATGATGACAGGGTTGTGCTGGGGAAAACGGGCTTTTCCAAAGGGCTGCACTACTGGGAGTTGTCCATCGATCGTTACGATAACCACCCCGACCCGGCCTTCGGCGTGGCACGCATCGACGTCCTGAAGGATGCCATGCTGGGCAAGGATGACAAAGCTTGGGCCATGTATGTGGACAACAACCGCAGCTGGTTCATGCACAACAACTCTCACACCAACAGGTAGGCACTCTGCACCTGGGCGCTGCTCCATTGCAAGACCGTGGCTTGTCTGCCTGCAGGAGGGCTGAATTGGCTGCTGGTCACCTTTATGGGAGGATGTGTGCCCTTGCCCAAAGCAGAAAACAGCCCCTGCTGCACTGGCTCGTTGCTACAGCCACTTCTTCCCTACGCTGGCTCTTCCATTGGTACCCAAAGCCTTGTAGTTCCTGCTGCAAGAAAGTACGTGGTTGCATTTGAACTGGTAGATAGAACAAGGGGAAACAGTCTCAGAATAAAAGAGGGGAGATTTAGGTCAGATGGCAGGAGGAAATTCTTCATGAGAGCACTGTGGTCCTGGCACTGCCCAGAGCTGTGGGTGCCCCATCCCTGGAGGTGCCCAAGGCCACGGATGGGGGCCTGGATGTCCTGAGCCAGTGGTTGGAACTGGGTGGGCTTTAGGGTCTCTTCCAACCCAACCATGCTGTGATTCTATGACAGGGGCTTGGAACTGGGTGGGTTTTAAGACTCCTTCCAGCCCAAGTGCTCTGTGATTCATTTATCCCTGTGCCAGGAGCACGAGGGACACGATGCCACGGAGATGCTGTGACTTTTCGCTTTGCTCCCACAGGACTGAAGGTGGGATAACAAAAGGTGCCACTGTGGGAGTGCTGCTGGATTTGACCAGGAGGACCTTGACGTTCTCCATCAACGAGGACCAGCAGGGCCCCGTCGCCTTTGAGAACTTGGAGGGCCTGTTCTTCCCAGCAGTCAGCCTCAACAGGAACGTGCAGGTAGGTGCTCCCTGCAGGAGCCTCACCAGCTCCTCCATCTCTCCAGGTCCTAAACGAGAGCATTACCAGGGAGAAGGGCATCTCTTAAAGCCTGTTTTCCTCTGGGGATTTTCAAACCCCTCTTTTCTCCCTCTCTCTCAAGCTCTCTGCTATCCTGAACATCACCAAGTGGTGGCTTCCTGGGCCTCTCTGGTATTTTCATCTTTCATTTCCCCTTATCACCAATCTCATCCCTGCTCTCATCCACCCCAGTGAGTCTCCACGTTCCCTCAGCGTGGCTGTGGCACATCCCTGTGGTCACTGCTTGCTCCTCCAGCACTGCACGAGCCCATCTGTCTGCACTGCTTTTAGGAGATGCCTATTGGCGTGGTACAAATGTCCTTCTCCACAGTGGGTTTAGTTCTTACCACACTCCTTCGCACTGCCACAAGAGACAGGCACGTTTCTAGAGCCCTTCTGGTTTCTGGCAGCTCGGTGTGCAAGGGAAAGTTTGAAATCCTTCAGCATTAAGGACATCCCAGGGGATCATAGAATCATAGAATCAAAGAATGGCCTGGGTTGAAAAGGAGCACAATGCTTATCTTGTTTCAACCCCCGGCTATGTGCAGGGGTCACCAACCAGCAGACCAGGCTGCCCAGAGCCACATCCAGCCTGGAATGCTGATTAAAGGCTGCTAATAAACCCAAGCTCTTCATTATCCTCCTTCAGAGGCACGTGAGTAATTACAACGACTCCAATCAGGATGGAGGTAATTGTATCACAGACAAAGTTTTCTATAAATCCATACCTGAAGGGGAAAATGCCTTCTCAACAAGGAATTGTGCTTTCCTTCCAAATCAAAGCATTTAGGGGGGGAGGGGGAGCTGAATTACGCCGCACAGCAGCTCTGCACACCTGTGTGTGTGTGCTCAGGACACTGCCCCTCACCTGGGACGGCCCCAAGCAGTGAGCATCACCCCCAGCATCCTTTACCCTCACCCCGTCTCCTTGCAGGTGACGCTGCACACGGGGCTGCCGGTCCCTGAGTTCTACGCCTCGCGCTCGGCCATGCAGTGAGGATGAGGCAGCACGGAGCTGCGAGCGCCGGCACTGGGGGCAGCCAGAAGGGAAGGAGGAACCCAGCTTTGGCAGTCTTCATTCTCCACCCACCAGCGCTGTCCTGTGTGTGTACGCTTCGCTGTTTAGCTCTTTTTGGCTGATGAAGTACCTAGGTAGCCCGAGATGTCCCTGTGTCCGCTTTTAGGTTCGGTTTTACTCCTTTGAGTTGGGGCCTGGAGTTGTGATGAGAGCTTCCCATCCTGCATCCTGCTGCAGCTGGCCAGGCTGTGGGAGGGACCCCCCAGAAAGCTTTCGCCCCCTCCAGCCCCGTTCCTTCGCAGGATGTTTCTTTCCCCGTGGCCTTTCTTGCAGAGCACCTCCCTGCCACACACCGGGGTCAGCCCTGGATTGCTGCCGGTCCCCATGGAGGGATGCCCCATGTGCTACAGCAGCCCCAGCGGCACCCCCACTGCTGTTGGGGTGTTGCAGCTCCCAGTGAAGGCAGCAGCACCCCGGGGCGATGCTCCGTGGCTGGGGTTAAACCACAGCCACCTGCTGGAGCAGAGCTGCATCGTTGCTGGGGTCAGCGCCAGCAGAGCGGAGAGCAAAACCTTTCCCACCACTGCGCCCCCAAGGCTGGGCACAGCAGGGGCAGGATTTGGGGCAAACCCAGCACCTGGCTCCCCACAAACCAGCACCACAGCCATACGCCGTGCGGCTCCTTGGAGGCAAGCATTTATTTTTGTAGAGCCTTAAATACTGCCCGATAGCATCCTTCCCTTGGCAGGAAAACTCACTCAGCAAAGAGGTTCTGAAGGGGAGCCCGGGGATGGGGAGCACGGAGAGTCGACCTGCACTCAGGAAGCCGTGTCCCCTGCCATGCCTGCCCCGTGGCCGTGCCCCAGGGGCGATTCAGGCTCTGAGCAGCACCATGCCTGCTGCCCACACACACTGCTACCCAAGGGCCATGCATGCGCTCATCCCCACGCTTTGCTTTACGGTCCTTCGCCCTCGCAGCGGCGGCGCTGCCCGTGCCATCAGAAAGCTGCGGCTCAGACCCGGCAGAACAACTGTATATAGGTCACCCCCTCCCTTTCACCCCCTTATCCCCTCCGTCCCCGCGTTGCTCTAGTACGAAACTCACCTAATTTATTGACTGGGTGCTATCTTGTTCATTCACACCAACGAGTTCCTCCGCTGTAGGAGAGCTGTGTTGCGGGACAACGCCGAGCGGCTCTGCGGTGATTGCCCGATGGGCTCCGTGGCCGGGTCACGGGGTGCCTTCCTCAGCCCTTCCCCCCCTTCTTTAGGATGTTCATGGTGCTTATTAGGCTCCTCATGGTCGTGCGGTGTCGTCCCCACTGTCCCGCAATGATAGCTGCCTGCAGCTGCTCTGCTCCTGACGAGTGTCACGGTTGCTGTTCTAATAAAGGACTTTTATCAGATTAAAACTCAGCTTCCCTGAGCATCTCTGCACCACCGCAGCCCCTGCAGCATCCTCACCCTCAGGGTTGGGCATTGGCTGTGAATAGAATCGTGGAATCGTTGTGATTGAGTCTGAAATGACACAGTGCTGGCTCTTAGATGGGCTGTGCACAGCTCCCGCATCCAAGGGCTCAGCTGCTGTCCCAAAGTGCCTTTTTCCAACCCTTCCCCTCTCCAAGGACACTCATAAGTGTGGGTTATTTCTGAGCACATTCAGGAGTGATTTCAGGAAGGTCACAGCCATCCAGGCTGGGATGTATGGAATCACAGAATGAAAAATGGCCCGGGTTGGAAGGGACCTCAAGGATCACGAAGCTCCAACCCCCCTGTGCCATGCAGGGCCACCAACCTCCCCATTTCACAGCAGCCCAGGCTGCCCAGGGCCCCATCCAACCTGGCCTTCAACACCTCCAGGGATGGACGGGGCATCACAGCCTCTCTGGGCAGCTGTTCCAGCCCCTCACCGCTCTCACAGCACACAACTTCCCCCTGACATCCAACCTCAATCTTCTCTCCTTAGGGAAGGAGGGAAGGCACCTGGTGGGATGCAGGGAGGGGAGAAAACCAACTAGAGATGGGGTGGTGTCCAAAAATTCCAGAAAGTCACTTACAAATCAAGTGGTTTCAATAAATTCAAGACGATAACCTGGAAATTAAACGTTTTCTAGAAATAAAAGTGGGAGCTCAGCATTCCACAGCAGTGCTGGTGAAAGCCCTCTGAGCTCACCAAGTCTAACCACTGACCATCATCACTGCGGCCAGCGGTGGGGTCAGAGGGGTTGGAAAAGAAGGGAACTACAGGGGCACACAGCAAACTGGGAAGGAGAAAAGCAGGGGGAAAAGGGGTATGCCCCATCCCTGGAGGTGTTGAAGGCCAGGTTGGATGGGGCCCTGGGCAGCCTGGGCTGCTATGAAATGTGGAGGTTGGTGGCCCTGCATGGCACAGGGGGGTTGGAGCTTCGTGATCCTTGAGGTCCCTCCCATCGCGGGCCGTTCTGTGATTGTGGGTACGGGGAAAGGGGGTCTTTGGGGGAGGTTGCGGGAGATGGGGTTGTGGGGGAGTCCCAGGCGTAGGGGTGCAGAGGAGATGCATGGAAAAGGGGTGCGGGGGGAGGCAGAGGGAGCAACGGGGCTCGGCCAGAACAGAGCAGCACAGCCTGCCCGGCCCTCCCCTCTCCGGGCCCCGCTCCTCCCGCTGTCCCCTCCCTCGGGGGCGGCCCGGCCCGTGGCGGAGCTCAGCCCCAGGGCGGTGCCAGCCCGGACCGAAGCGGAACCCCGCGGCCGTCGGCGCTCCGTTCCCCGCAGCGATGTCTCGGCCGCTGTCGGACCAGGAGCGACGGAAGCAGATCAGCATCCGCGGCATCGTGGGAGCCGAGAACGTGGCCGAGCTGAAGCGGGGCTTCAACCGGCACCTGCATTTCACGTTGGTTAAGGATCGCAACGTGGCCACCCCCCGCGACTACTACTTCGCGTTGGCCCACACCGTGCGGGACCACCTGGTGGGGCGATGGATCCGCACGCAGCAATACTACTACGAGAGGGACCCCAAGGTGGGTGCGGGGGGAGCCGGGCTGTGGGGCACGGCTGGGCTCGGGGCGCTGCGTTCCTCCTCCGTGGGGCTGCGCCGCTCAGCATTGCAAAGTGTCCCGGGTGGACTTTAGCGGGCGAGGCCGCTGCCCTTTGCTTTGCAAAACAAACAGAGCGCTTTGGTTCCGAGCATGGGAACGGCGGTGTTGTTCCCCTATGGGAATGGCGCTGTCCCGTATGGGAATGGCGTTGCTGTCCTCTATGGGAGTGGCATCGTCCTGCGGGGGAGCGGTGATGTTGTTGGCCCGGCCCGGCCGTGGGAGCGCCTCGGGGAACGTTCCCGTGGAGGGAGGATGAGGTTCGCGGAGCAAATGGAGCTGAAAGGCAGCAACAGAGCTCGTTCTGCACCGCTCGGGACCGAGGGCGAGCCGTGTTGGGGGGTTTGCACCGGGCTCTGCTGGGGATTAAGCTCTAATCCTCTCCTGGCACCCGCAGGGCACTGTCGGCTCCAATTTATCCCAATTTATCTATTAATGGAAGCTGGAAGCCCGCTGCTCGGTGCAACTCTGCCGCAGGGCTCCAAATGCGGGACCGCCCCCCACCCCCCCCCCCCCAGATGCCACCCGCCCAGCACCGATCCCATTGCATCCCATGGTGTGTGCAGTCAGCACTTCTGCAGCCCCAGTCCTCCCTAAACCCATTGCTGCTGACTCCGCAGGATGGGCAGCTCACAGAGCCACTGCTCTTGGTGCCCTGCTGCATCACACACCTGGGGGGTCCACAGCCCTACAAGCAGTGCTCCCACGGCCAAGCCCATGGGATGGCAGCACACAGGGAAATGGGATGCGCCCGGTTCTGCTTTGCCACTTGGTGATGCTGAGCAACATTGGGAAATGGGTCCTCTTTAAATTTAAACTTTGTACCGAGGTGACTCAACTCTTGGAAAGGGGAGATGACAGCAGGACAAGGGGAAATGGTGTGAAGTTGAGGGAGGGCAGCTGGAGGTTGGATGTGAGGGGGAAGTTGTGTGCTGTGAGAGCGGTGAGGTGCTGGAACAGCTGCCCAGAGAGGCTGTGATGCCCCGTCCATCCCTGGAGGTGTTGGAGGCCAGGTTGGATGGGGCCCTGGGCAGCCTGGGCTGCTGTGAAATGGGGAGGTTGGTGGCCCTGCATGGCACAGGGGGGTTGGAGCTTCGTGATCCTTGAGGTCCCTTCCAACCCGGGCCGTTCTGTGATTCTGTATGACCTTCCCATCCATACAAACCCTCTGTGCCCTCCTCAAAAATAACATAGGGGCCAAAATGGGGTGAGGGCAGTGGACCTCCTCCAGATCCTAAAATCCCCACTCCAAAGCGTGCTGGGAGGTGGGGTTTCCCATAGGAGCTCTGCTTTGGGAGCAGCAGCCCATGGGGTTGGCTGAGCACTAAGCCTTCCTCCTGCAGAGGATCTATTACCTCTCCCTGGAGTTCTACATGGGCCGGACGCTGCAGAACACCATGATCAACCTGGGGCTGCAGAACGCCTGCGATGAGGCTGTGTACCAGGTGAGCACTGAGCTCTGGGCCTCATGGCCCTGGGGTGACACTCGGGCTGATGGAGGGCTTTGTTTGTTTGTTTGCTTTTCTCTCCTCCCACCCCTCTGCCCCGTGCAGGGCAGCCACTGCTCAGCTGGGGCGGTTGCACAACAGCAGGAGCAGCTTTCAAGCAAATGACATTCAAAGGGAGGGCGATTTATCTGTCGGGCTTTTCTAAAGCTGTAAGCACAGTGAGGGCAACAGCCCGGCCAGGGGCAGGCGGCTATAGGAAGAGGTTTGGGTGTTGCATGGTGATTGCACAGCTGTGCAGCAAGCTGAGTGCTGAATGCCTCTGCAATAAAATGTTTGGATACATATGCATTGGTTTGAATGTGCGTAGTGGTGTTTGGGGCAGTTCAGTGCAATGCAGAGAGGGGCTGGTGCTGCAGGACCGGCTGGGGAGCTTTGGGATGGGGAGAACGTGGGCAAACATGTTGGTTGTGGGTGTTTTGGAGAAGTGGGAGCTGGTGGCTCAGCTGAGTTCCTCCTGAGCTGCCCTGGGAGCTTTGCATAAGCAAAACTTCTTCCTTGACGGCACTGTGGGCTGAAAGCTGGAGATGTGTTTGTAAGGGTGCTGTAGGCACATCTCTGCTTGTCCCTTTTGTAGGGTGGTGCCACCTGTAAGCTTGTCCACAACGAGGGGAAGGATGTGGGCGTCCCTCATAGTGACCCACAGCACTGGGGGTGCACACAGCACAGGGACTGCCCCCCTCCCTCATGTCCCCATGTCCCAGCAGTGAGGGCAGCACCCTCACTGGGTGAGGGGTGCGGGGTGGGCGCTCAGTCCCATTGCCTCCTCCTTGTCCTCAGCTGGGGTTGGACATAGAAGAGCTGGAGGAGATCGAGGAGGATGCCGGGCTCGGTAATGGTGGGCTCGGCCGGCTTGCAGGTGAGAGAACCCCCAAAAGGTGTTGTTGCCAGGGTGAGGGCACATCCCATGTGGGGACCCGTGCCCCGGGGCTCCCTGCTCCTTGCTGTCTCCTATCCTTGGCAGCCTGCTTCCTCGACTCGATGGCAACGCTGGGGCTGGCAGCCTACGGCTATGGCATCCGCTACGAGTATGGCATCTTCAACCAGAAGATCCGCAATGGGTGGCAGGTATGGTGGGAACCCCAGGCTGCGCGTGGGGCCAGGGGCAGCCTGAGCTGCTGAGAGGCAGCCAGTCCATAGCTGGGATGGGACTGGGAGCGCTGTGAGGTCTCTTCCGACCCAACCATGCTGTGACTCCATGACTCCCCCATGCAGGTGGAGGAAGCTGATGACTGGCTGCGGCATGGCAACCCCTGGGAGAAGGCCCGGCCCGAGTACATGCTGCCCGTGCACTTCTATGGCCGTGTGGAGCACACTGCCAATGGCACCAAGTGGGTGGACACCCAGGTACGGGGGCACAGCCGGCACGCAGGGCCCCCAGGTGGCTTGTGTCCTGCTGCACTCAGAGTGACAGCCTACATCCAGCTGCTGCTGGCACCTGAAGGCATCTGTCCATCTCCTGAGGGCTTCTGGTCTCAGGCAGAGCTGGGGTGTCCCTGCAGCCGGGGCTCTGGGGACCCTGGGGAGCCTTTTGGGGGTCCAAGCGCATCCCCAAGCCTGTCACCATTGCAAGGGTGGATGCAGCTCTGGTGGTTGGGGTGGGAGGGTTCCAGCAGGGCGTGGGGACGTGGGGACGTGGGGACAGGGTGTCTGCAGTCTGCCCAGCCTCACCAATGCCCCAGGTGGTGCTGGCACTGCCCTACGACACCCCTGTGCCCGGGTACATGAACAACACCGTCAACACCATGCGCCTGTGGTCGGCTCGGGCACCCAACGACTTCAACTTGCGGGACTGTGAGTGGGGGCCAATGGGGGCTGGGTGGGATAGGGGGCAGCCAGGCCACTCTGACCGTATCCCTCTGCACCTCTACAGTTAACGTTGGGGACTACATCCAGGCCGTGCTGGACAGGAACCTGGCTGAGAACATCTCCCGCGTCCTCTATCCCAATGACAACGTAAGTCAGGCGTTCTCGCTGTGCCTGTGATGAGTGGCACAGGGCTGCCATGCCGTGTGATGCCACGTGAGCCCTTCCCTGTGTGCCCGGTGTCCATCCCACTCCTCTCACCGGCAGTTCTTCGAGGGGAAGGAGCTGCGCCTGAAGCAGGAATACTTTGTTGTGGCTGCCACCCTGCAGGACATCATCCGCCGCTTCAAAGCGTCCAAATTCGGGAGCACGGAAAGCGTCCGCACCGTGTTTGACTCCTTCCCTGACCAGGTACGAAGCAGGGCTGCTCCACCCCGTGCCTCCAGCCCAGCAATCCACCTCCCCGTTGCTGTGTGCCGTTTGGTGAACTCAGCCACCGGGCTGATGGGGGTGATGGGTGCCACCGTGTCCCCGCAGGTCGCCATCCAGCTGAACGACACGCACCCTGCCATGGCCATCCCTGAGCTGATGAGGATTTTTGTGGATATTGAGAAACTGCCCTGGAGCAAGGTCTGGGGATGTGGCTCAGCTTTCTGTGTTGCAGGGCGGCCAACTGCAGTCTGGGCAATGGGTGCTGCACCTCTTCCTTGTGTATAAGGGTCATACACCCATCAGCCGTCATTAATAGGATGATAGGACAAGAGTGTGGCCCTAGGTTGTGCTGGGGAGGGTCAGGTTGGATAGTGGGGAAACATTTCTTCTCCAAAAGAGCAGTGCTGCAGTGGCACAGCTGCCCATGGAGTGGTGGGGTCACCGTCCCTGGAGGTGTTCCTCAGCTATGGGATGTGGCACTGGGCACGGTGGGGTGGGCTGGGGGATCTTGAAGTGCTTTTCCAACCTCAGTGATTCTATGATTCTAATTAAGCAGCGCATGGGAGCAGGTGGGGTTCAACAAGCAGCTCGGGAGCATTTCCACTGTTGGAAAATCTCCAGCGGGCACTGGGGAGGGATGAGTCTGTGCTGCTCACCCAAGCCATGCTGGGGCCATGGTTCTGGGTGTAGGAACACATGTGGGTGCTCACACTCAGCTGGGTGCCCTGCAGCTGCCCCTGATGCCACTCTCCTGCTTGTAGGCCTGGGACATCACAAAGCGGACATTTGCCTACACAAACCACACCGTGCTGCCCGAAGCCCTGGAGCGCTGGCCGGTGGACCTGGTGGAGAAGCTGCTCCCCAGGCACCTGGAAATCATCTATGAGATCAACCAGAGGCACCTGGACGTGAGCGAGTTGGGGGCTCTGGGTGATGGGGGTCTCACTGTGGGGATGGGGACAAACCGTGCTGTGTGGTTGGTGGTTGGGTGGTTCTGCAGCTCTTTGGGGAGGCTGGTAACTAGGAACTGGGTGAGGCAATGCAAGGCCCTTCTTGTTGCTGCAGAGTTACCCAGACAGGTTGTGGGTTCTCCCTGGAGACCTTCATGGGGCTGAGGATCAGCTTTGGGTGTCCATGCTGGAGCAGGAGCTCGGCCAGAGGGACCCAGAGATCCCTGCCAGCCACAGCATTCTGTATTGCTATCCAGTGTTGGTGGCTGTTTAAAATACTTAAAATGCTTCAGGGACTTTCAAGTTGACATTTCTTCGCTCCTTGAACTCGAAATTCATCCTGGAAAAGGATGAGGATGGCTTGAACCCCACGGAGAAGGTTCACACCATCACCCTCTAAAAGCCATTGCTCTGGCTGGCACCAAATGCACTGAGGATGTTACTGTGGTCCCCTCCTTGGGTGCTGGTCTGTTGGCTTGGCTGCTCACCCCCTCCTGGCCACCCCCCACAGCACATCGCCTCTCTCTTCCCCAACGATGTGGACCGGCTGCGGAGGATGTCCCTGGTGGAGGAAGGAGGCACCAAGAGGATCAACATGGCTCACCTCTGCATCGTCGGCTCCCATGCTGTCAACGGAGTGGCCAAGATCCACTCTGAGATCGTCAAGTCTGAAGTGTAAGGGTGGGTGGGATGCAGTGGGGGATCCCCCCAGGCACAGAGCTGACGTTGCCCCCTCCTTGCCATTGCAGCTTCAGGGACTTTGCAGAGCTGGAGCCGGACAAGTTCCAGAACAAGACCAATGGCATCACCCCACGGCGCTGGCTGCTGCTCTGCAACCCAGGGCTGGCTGAGCTCATTGCAGAGGTATGGGTGGCTCTGCACGTGGCTCCCAGCCTTGGGGGTCATCGTAGAGACACAGAACAGCTTGGGTTGGAAGGGACCTCGAGGATCAAGGCTGTGGATGCCCCATCCCTGCAGGCATTCAGGCCAGGCTGGATGTGGCTCTGGGCAGCCTGGGTTGGTGACCTGCACGCAGCAGGGGGTTGGAACTGGATGAGCGCTGTGCTCCTGTGCAACCCAGGCCATTCTAGGATTCTGTGATCATTGAGTTCCAGGCCTGAGCTGGCTACAAGTCAGCAGCATGTACTTATTTGAGGTCCCTTCCAATGCAACCCATTCTCTGAACTCCCCCGTGGCCGCAGTCCATCGGTGCTTTGCGGTCAGCACGTGGCTGTGCTCCTCTCACAGAAAATAGGGGAGGACTACGTGCGGGACCTGAGCCAGCTGGCAAAGCTGCACGAGTTTGTAGATGACGACCTGTTCATCAGGGAAGTTGCCAAAGTGAAGCAGGTGAGGAATGCTGACAAGGGGAGGGCGGATTTGGATAAGGGGGCATGGATTTGGAGGGTGTGGATTTGAGGGGGGTGCAGGGCTGACGCCCGCCCTGCCCTCGGCCAGGAGAACAAGGTGAAGTTCGCACTGCACCTGGAAAAGGAGTATGGGGTGAAGATCAACCCCTCCTCCATGTTTGACGTGCACGTGAAGAGGATCCACGAGTACAAGCGGCAGCTGATGAACTGCCTGCACATCATCACCATGTACAACCGTAAGGCCCCCACGGGGATGGGCAGGGGGTGGGTGGGAGATGGCACACAGCTGACGTTGGTGCTGCCCTCTCCTCCAGGCATCAAGAGGGACCCTGCGAAGCTCTTTGTTCCTAGGACGGTGATCATTGGAGGCAAGGTAAGCTGTGTTTGGGGGAAGCCCTCGGAATGCCCTACAAGGGAGTCCCCAGCACTCCAGTTGGCCCACCATGGCTCTGCCCCTAGGCTGCCCCGGGGTACCACATGGCCAAAATGATCATCAAGCTCATCAACGCCGTGGCCCAGGTGGTCAACAACGACCCCGTTGTGGGGAGCAAGCTGAAGGTCATCTTCCTGGAGAACTACAGGGTCTCCCTGGCAGAGAAGGGTACGTCCTATAGGGGAACACCAGTGCTGTTGGCCTGCGTCCTTCAGCACGGCCTTGGCGAGTCCCTTGCTGTGTGCTTTGTTGGCAGTGATCCCTGCCACCGACCTGTCGGAGCAGATCTCCACGGCGGGCACCGAGGCATCGGGCACGGGGAACATGAAGTTCATGCTGAATGGGGCCCTGACCATCGGCACCATGGATGGAGCCAACGTGGAGATGGCCGAGGAGGCCGGAGAGGAAAACCTCTTCATCTTTGGGATGAGGGTGGAGGATGTGGCGGAGCTGGACAAGGATGGGTGAGTAATGAGGACGTGGTGGGGACACGGTGGGCATTGGGGTTGGCATGGGCTCACGCTCTCTGCCCCCCAGCTACAATGCCCAGCAGTACTATGACCGGCTCCCCGAGCTGAAGCAGGCTATTGACCAGATCCGGAGTGGCTTCTTCTCCTCGGATGAGCCAGACCTCTTCAGGGATGTGGTTGACATGCTTTTCCATCATGACCGGTGAGGTTCATGGCTGGGATAACACCCATCCCTGGGCTCCAGCTCCATATCACAATCATTCAGGTTGGAGAAGACCACTGAGATTCCCAAGCACCCCCCGCCCCCACTGCCCACGTCCTTCAGTGCCACATCTCCACAGCTCTGCAGCACCGCCAGGGATGGTGACCTCACCACACCTGGGCAGCTGTGCCAGTGCCCAACCACTCTTTCAGAGACGAAATCATTCCTAATATCCAACCCAAACCTTCCCCTTGCAGCCATTAACTCACATCCTAAAGGAAACCATATATCCATGCAGAGCAGCCCTACACCCACTGCCTGATAGTATCCCATTTCCTGCCCCAGCTCCTGTGTACAGGGAAAAGCAATTTTTTGTACCCCTGGCACAAAAGTCTCTCTGTGCTCAGCCCTTCAGCTGGGCTGCATTAAACCTGCATTAAGGCTGGAATGCATTCAGGTGCACAAACCTTCATAGAATCACAGAAGGGCTTGGGTTGGAAGGGACCTCAAGGATATCATGAAGCTCCAAACCCCCATCACAGGCAGGGCCACCAGCCTCCACATTTCATACCAGACCAGCCCTTGGCAGATGATGGATGCTTTCAGGTATCTCAAGGGCTTTTCTAGCAGGCTGTGATTCAGTAGAGGCTAGGGAAGGTTGATTTATCTGAAGCATCCATTCGAGCGTCCCATTCCTCCATGCTGGCCACGCTCTCACCCTGCTCTCCCTCACTCCTCCTTTCTTTGCTGCCTCAGGTTTAAAGTCTTTGCAGATTACGAGGCTTACGTCAAATGCCAGGAGAAAGTCAGCGAGCTGTACCTGGTGAGTGCGAGAGGGGACAGGAGGGGGTCTGCTGTGGGACCCCAAAACAGCACCGGGCCGTGCGGATGGGCACCCATAGATACAACCCTCCCTCCATCCCCTTTCTCTCGCAGAACTCCAAAGCGTGGACCAAGATGGTCATCAGGAACATCGCAGCTGCAGGCAAATTCTCCAGCGACCGCACCATCAAGGAGTACGCGCGGGACATCTGGCACGTGGAGCCCTCCGACCTGAAGATCCCACCGCCCAACGAGCCGCGGGAGGGGGCCGAGGACAGGACCCCCAACGGCACTGCAGCAAGGGCGTAGGGCAGGGGAGGAGCACGGAGCTGAAAGCGAAACCATTCCGACCCATTGCTTGCTGTAGGGGCTCAAACTAAAAGTGCTGCGCAGAGGAGGAGTGGGGGGTTGCTGGAGATGGAATGAGGAACTGGGCTTGCTGGCTGCGAAGCTGATTGCTGAACGTGCAGGGGATGGGGTATTTGCAGTGCACCCTCGCTCTGCTCCTGGTCCCTGCTTGCCCCCTCTGTCCCTGCAGCTGTATCTCCATCCCCCGAGCACCCTGCAGCAGTGGGAGGACGAGCGTGGGTCTCAGTGTTTATTACATACAGCAGCAGTAGGGTCAGTGCCACGGTGGGGTCCCAGTGCAGGGCAGGGGCAGTGCTTATGGGCGCTGCGGGCAGCAGCTGGAGTCACTTCATGTTCAAGAAGTCTCTGCAACGAGATGCAATAAACCTCACGCTGTGTCACTCACCCCTGCTGCTCATTTCATATCCCATGGGGGCTCTCCCTGCGTCACCCCGTGTGTCACTGCGGTGCTGATGGGCTTGGAGCAGTGATGGGGGCTCAGCAAATTGATGCAGTGAATGCCATGGGATGGGATGGGGTGGGATGGGATGGAGTAGGATGGGATGGAGTAGGATGGGATGGGGTAGGATGGGGTGGGGTGGGATGGGATGATTCTCCAAGGAGCTGCAAAGGAGCACAGGGAAGGGTTGTGCTGTGCCCCACGTTTCTGCAGAGCAGCACTTACTTCACCAGGGTGGGCAGCTCTGGGTTGGATGAGATGTAGTCGTGGCCCAGCCCCAGCTTCTCAGGGAAGGTGATGAGCTTCACCTTGCTCTTGTCCTTGTAGGCTCTGCGTGCGGTCTCGAAGAGCTGCAGTGGGGTGGGAGCAGGGTTAGTGGCACAGGATCCCAGGGGGGTCCCAATCCCCCTCCCTGCCTTTTAGCCCGCAGAGAAGGTGACCTACCTGACGTCCCAGCTGCGGGGGCAGCACGGTGTCATCCTCTGCGTGCAGGATGAGCAGCGGGCAGGCCAGCACCTTCACACTGTAGGAAGGGGTCAGCGTGGGGCTGCATAAGCCTCTCCTGCCCCATTAACCCCCCTACCATGACTTTAGCCCCCCACTGCCTTTTCAGGCCACCCTTGGTGTCCAGGGCTGTTGATGGGCAATGCTTAGGGTGCTCACCCCGGGACTCAGCACCTGATAACGTAACAACTCAAAACACTGATCAGGGATGCTCTGACTAGAAAAGCACCCACAGACCATTCAGCTTTAGCAAAGTTGTCCGTGAAGGCCAAGCCGAGAGGACACCATAACGCTCATCCCCAACATCATGGTGCCAAGTGGGCAGCATTCAAATACATTATGCTCAAAAAACTAAAACCAACGGTGATGCAGTGGCACAGCTGCCCAGGGAGGTGGTGGAGTCACCGCCCCTGGAGGGCTTCAGGAGCTGTGGAGATGAGGGACGTGGGCAGTGAAGATGGGCTGAGGTTGGGGATGTCAGAGGTTCTCTCGTTCTCCAACCTGAATGGTTCTATGACCAGACGGTGGGCTTGGCTCGATAGTAATGTTGGTATCTGCCCTTATACAAATAAAAGTCACTTTTAAGGCATGACTAAGCTGAGCAAATACAACCGGGAGCACACCGTGGTGTGGAACACCCCGCCCAGCTCTCCCTGTGCCCTCACCCCGTCCCACTGGGCACTCACTTCTCATCGTTGCGGAAGAACATGTTGCCCAGAGCCATGGAGTCCAAGATGAGGTACTCGAAACCTGGGAACTGCCGATAAATCTGCCCAGGAGAGAGGCAGGGCACTCACTGAGTTGCTGTCAGGGGGATGCAGTGCCAGGATGCGGTGCCACGGTGCAGGGACCTGTGCTCACCTTAGTGATGGGGATGTTGGCGGCTGCGTCGCGGATGTTGGTGTAGGGGGACTCCAGCACAACAGCGTCCACCTGGACCCCTGGGAGCAGCATGGGGTAGGAGTCAGATGGGACATCCCCGTCCCCAGGAGGAGGATGGGGACAGACAATTGTCCCCACTTGATGATACTCGAGGAGAGTGATGATGCAGCCCCCCAGCTTCTGCTGTCCAAAACGTGGTGTTACCTCGCTCCTCCTGCAGCTTTCTGGCCGCGTTCGTTGCGATCCTGCAACAAAGGAGGTGGTAATAAGGGGGAAGGGAGCCCTACAGCAGGCCCCCCCACCTGGCCCCACACCTACCCGGTCCCCAAGGAGTGTCCCCAGAAGATGATGGAGCTGTTCCCACTGCGTGCTTTGGCCCAGTCGTACAGTGCCAGGACGTCGGTGGTGAAGCCGCTCTCTGAGGGGTGCCCACTGGAGTCCCCATAGCCTGCAGGAATGTGTTCCCATGTCACCACCCGAAGGGCACAGACCCCTGGGTGAGGGCTGGGGGGGGTGGCCATACCTCTGTAGTCCAGAGCCAGGATGTGGAAGCCGGCAGCCCCCATCAGCTGTAGGACAATGGCACAGCATTCGTTAAGGTGTCTCCATGTCACCTCCCATGTGCAAGGCACATCCCAGCCCCCACTTACCTTCATAAACTGGATCCGGTGGCTCGCAGCCCTGGTGGGAAAAGAGAGGATAAAAAGCAAGGATAAAGCACAGGGTGCCTCCCCCTTCTAGCAAGGTGGGACCAGCTGGGGTACACTGTCATGCTGGACAAGGGACAGTTCTACACCCATGGGAGCAAAAGAGGAGCGCCCAGCTATCACATGGGACAACATCACCATTTGCCCATCAGGTTGGGCAGCCACGGGTACTTGCCTGGTGCCCCCGTTACCGTGCAGGTAGATGATGATGGGGTGAGCATCAGCCAGAGCCTCCTCAAACCAGAGCTGCTCCCGACCTCGTGCCTCTGTCCCACTGCTGCCCGGCACCGTGTGCCTGCGGGGATGGACGCGGCTCATCCCCAACCCACAGCCACCAAAGGGAGGACAAGGTCCCGGCATAGAGTCCTGCGCTATGGGGCAGGGCTCTATGGGGCAGGGTGCTATGGGGCGCTATGGAGCGCTATGGAGCTCTATGGGGCAGGGCGCTATGGGGCAGTTCTCTATGGGGCACTATGCAGCTCTATGGGGCGCTATGGGGCAAGGTTCTATGAAGTTCTATGGAGCTCTATGGGGCAGGGCGCTATGGGGCGCTATGGGGCAGTGCTCTATGAGGTTCTATGGATCTCTATGGGGCAGGGCTCTATGGGGCACTATGGAGCTCTATGGGGCAGGGCTCTATGGGGCACTATGGGGCAGGGCTCTATGGGGCACTGTGGATCTCTATGGGGCAGCAGTGTCTCTATGGAGCTCTATGGGGCAGGGCTGTATTGGGGCGCTATGGGGCAGGGCTGTATGGGGCTCTATGGGGCGCTATGGGGCAGTGCTATGGGTCGCTATGGGGCAGCAGTGACTCTGTGCCCCACAGGGCATGCGGCGCTTCGAGGCCTGTGGGGCAGGGCGCTATGGGGCGCTATGGGGCAGGGCTCTATGGGCACTATGGAGCTCTATGGGGCGCTATGGGGCAGGGCTCTATGGGGCACTATGGATCTCTATGGAGCAGGGCGCTATGGGGCACTATGGAGCTCTATGGGGCGCTATGGGGCAGGGGTCTATGGGGCACTATGGATCTCTACGGGGCAGGGCGCTATGGGGCACTATGGAGCTCTATGGGGCAGGGCTCTATGGGGCACTGTGGATCTCTATGGGGCAGCAGTGTCTCTATGGAGCCGGGACACCCCGCTCACCAGATGCCAACGGTGACGCCCGGCTCGGTGGGCAGGTAGAGGCTGACGGTGTTGTTCAGCAGCAGCGCCGGCTGCCGCAGGTCGGCGAAGAAAGGGAACGCCACTGCGGGACATGGCACGGCCAGGGGTCGGATGAGATGATCCCAAATGGGCTCTTCCAACCTCAACCACCCTGCGATTCTGTGACCCCTCAAAGCCAGCTGCTTTAGCGCATCTCTCAGTTGGCTTGGGTTGCGTTCGTTTTGTTGGCTTTTTTTTTGTTTTTTGGGCATAATTCACCCCAAAGACCAACGCCATTGGAGCACGGCCACCTCCTGCCATAGGGACGTGTTGTATAGCCAGATGTGTCGCAAGATCTGGCAACACGCAGCGTCGCTTGCAAAACACGGGGTGCCCAATGGAGAGCTGCTGTGAGCTCTGTGAGCATACCGGGCATATTTGGGACCCCCCCCCCCCCCCCACGCCTCCACCCCCAAAATACCTCCACCCCCCCTGCGTGCTACTGCTTAGGGCAAGCTCTCAGTGCTGGGGTACTCACTGAAGTTCAGGAAGACAAATTTGGTGAGGATGACAGGGAAGAGGCGGATGAGGAAGGGCACGGAGATGTACATGAGGAGCAGCTGCAGGAGGACGGTGCGCAGTCGGGGGCACCAGCCCAGCCAGCCCCTGTGGGACACAGCACAGTCAGCACGGCCCCTTTTGGACCCAAGGGTCTGTCCCAAGACAAGGCTCTGACATCGGGTTTGTCCTCCCAAGACCAGGGCCTCACATTGGGTTCGTTTTCTCCATTGCTGATTTATGGCTGTGCTCCCCCAAAGTTTTGGTTTTTGGGGGAGCAGAGCCCTCGGAGCTGTGATTCAGCATCACCGGAGGCCACCGCCCGGTCCCCCACAGCCTCCCACGGGGACACGAGTGGGCAGGAAGGGCAGGGCACATGCCAAGTGAGCCACCAACGCTGTGACAACACCCAGAGCTCAGAGGTGACAGAAGTGTCCAAAAGTTGGGGACAAGGAAGGAGCTGGGAAATGGCCCCGGGGAGACCCGTGCTGCAGGCAAACAACACAAAGAGCAGATGAGGGATGCCATCAGCACGGAGGTGATGCTCCAACAGCATCCCAAATCCTCATCTCATCCCAAAGCACTGGGGACACATCCACACCCTCCACAGCTGCAGCAGTTTCGAAACGAGCACCCAGGAGGGTTGGAAACGCCAAACTCTGCAGCTTATCAGAATCACAGCACCCTGAGCATGGCGATGGGGCAACCAGCAGGGATCTGGGGCAGAGGTACCTGCGCGCGTCAAAGCAGATCTCAGCAGCGCTGCGGGGTTGTGCTAGGGTGGATTTGGCACCAGAGCCTCAGGCAGTGTTGCAGGGAAGGGCTGCAAAGGGCAGTTTGATGCGGCCCATGGGCACTGGAGGGTGCAGAACCCTGCGTGCTGCACCAACGGGGCTCACCATCGTTAGGGCTAATTACCGGGTGCTGCACCCCGTCACCGAGTGCAGGGGCGAGGGCTCACACCCTGCTTGCACAACATCCCACAGGTGGGGCAGGTAGGGCCGGGGGGGCAGCACGGAGGGGTGGCACAGCCACAGCAAAGGGAAACGGTGTGCGGAGGGGTGACAAGGGGACACGGTACGGCAGGGGGACCTGAGGACACGGGATGGGGGTCAGGGTACTGTGCGACACTGGGACACGGCCATGACATGGAGCTTGGCCAAGGAAAAGTGATCGTGGAGGTCAGGGCACGAGGCTGTGAGGGCTAGGGAACGCAAGGCCACAGGGATCGGGGACACATGGCCATAGCGGGGCGACTCTGCCATAGGGGCACACGTGGCCACGCTCCCGTGGATATAAGGTTACGCCACATGGCACGGCGGAGATGCCTGGCACGCAGCAACCCCGAGGCGGAGCTGAGAGCCGGGGACCAGAGCCGCCTACTCACCGCCGGGGTCGGTCCGCTCTCCCCTCCGCCGTCCGCCCGCTGCCATCACCGTTCCCGTGTTCCGCAGCCTCCGCGCCGCCGCGCCGCCGCATCGCGCCGTCCGACTGCCGCCCCGCCGCTAGGCCACGCCTCCGCCGCTAAGCCACGCCCCTCCCGGCTCAACCCGCCACTCACAGCGTCGCTCCTCCTCTAGGCCACGCCTCCCGGATGCCAAGCCACGCCCTCTCTCCTAGGCCTCGCCAATCACAGCCTGCCTCCTGCCCTATAGCCCCGCCCACTTCCCGCGGGACACTCCCACGTGCAGCGCCGCGGAGCAGCGGTGGGGCATTGAAAGGGGGGGGGGGGGGGGGGGAAGGAATAAATAATGAATAAAATAAAAATGATAAAAAGCCAACCGAACCAAAATAATAACAGCGATTATAACAAGTAATACATCAAAATAAAATATAATAACTTGTTAAAAAATATAGATAAGAGCCAAGAGACGGAGCCGGGACTGAGCAGCAGCAGGCCCAGGAGTGCGCCGGGTCGGACGTAGGATGGCAGCACCGAGCTGCAGGCGGACGGCTATCACCATTGTTTTTGTACAAGAATAAAGACAAATCCATCCAAGTTCGGGCTTGTTCCATCCCCGACTTCTCTCCGCTCCGACCATAGGGCTCCTCTCGGCTGTTACCCCGTTGCTATACGCCTCTCTTGCTCACGTTTGCTGCCGTTTGTGTAGGTTTGCTGCTTTAATGCACCGGATGTAGGGTTTTTCCCTTTGCAGCAGAAATCAGCCCCAGAACAGAACAGCGAGCTGCTGTGCAGGGGAGTGGGGCGCAAAGAGGCACAGCGCAGTGCGACTGGGGCCGGGAGGGGGGTTTTGTAGGGTCTCCTGCCCAGCAGTGGGGCCGCACGTTGCTGGCACAGACACGCACAAGGCCCGGCCCCGTTCCTGCTCGGCAGGCCTGGCTTTGCCCAGATTGCTGTTCTTCTGCCTGCGTCACTTGTGATGGCGCCGGAGAGCTGAGTTTCCTTCCTGTGAGCTCGCATTGCAGGCACAGCACCGAGCTGCAGCTGTGAGGGTGCTCAGAACTAAAGGCTGTGCAAGGACAGCTTCATCCTACAGGGATGGGGGGAATACGGTGGGATGACTCTGCCAGAAGCCAGCCCTAAAAGGAAGGGGGGAATTTGCATCCACTACTGCTGTCAAACGTGGGCAGGGAGATGGGGACGTGGGGACATGGAATATGGGATATGGGGACGTGAGGACATGGGGATGTGGGGACATGGGAATGTGGGGATATGGGGTCATAGGGACATGAAGAATTGTGGATGTGGGAAAGGGGGGATATGGGGATGCGAGGAGGTAGGAATGGGGACAAATGGGCACACAGGGACATGAGGACTTGGGGACATGGGGATGTAGAAATATGGTGACATAGGGATGTTGGGACGTGAGAACACGGGGACACAGGAATATGGGGACTTGAGGACGTAGGGACACAGGGACGTGGGCATGTGGGGATGTGGAAAAGTGGGGATATGGGGATGTGTGAACATCGGGATGTGGGATGTATGGACACAGAAACACGAGAACATGGGGATTTGGGGACTTGGGGAAGTAGGGACATGGTGGCATGGTAACACAGAGGCGTGGGGACATGAGGCCATGCGGACACGGGGACATAGGGACACTGGGGACATGGGGTCAGGTGGACACAGGGATGTGGGACATGGGAGTGTGAGGATGTGGGGACCGTGGGGATGCCATGGATGCTGCCCATCCCTGCTGCCCACCCAGCTGCACACACGCAGCCACGCAGAGGCTTTGTTTGGTGGCGGCGGTGATTTTGGGGCAGTGCTGTGGATTAGCACAGCACGGTGGGGAGGGGTGCGGGGGATAAAGGTCCTGGCACTCGCCGTGCTCCAACAAAACAAAGCAGCAGATGGTTGCAGCTCCGCATAAAGCGCAGTGAAGAAAAAAAAAAAAGGGGGGGGGGGGGGTGGTGTTTGAACCGGGGATGAAACAGCAAATGGGGAAAGGGAGGGAGAAAGGAAAGAAAACAAAATAAATAAATAGAAGAACCCTCAGCAAGTGTCAGAGCAGAAGAAAGCTGCGGAGAAAAATGGCAAATGTTACAAAACAGACCCCAAAGCCCAGCACAAAGCTCTCTCACTAACATCTGTCCCACACAGCCCCTGTCCCCATTGCTGTCACCTTTAGCCTTGCTCAGGGCCATGGGGCCGTGACCCCAGCAGGCAGCACGCGCTGGGGACTGCAGGGACAGGAGGTGATGACACTGCATGGAGACCAGGGCTGCTCCTGGTGCTGCAGTGGGGCTCTGTCCTCATTGCAGCCATTGGGCCCTTGGCCATCCCGCAGCATTTTGTGGGTTTGAAGCTCTTTTTTTCCTAAATATATTGAGACCAGCTTCAGGTTCATCTTCAAAGAGAGCTCAGAGGATTCCCGGAGAGTTTTTGCAGAGAGAAGCGAAACAGAAGCCTGTAGCATGTTGCAGTGGGAGCTCAGCCCCATACGAGCCAGCAGAGAACCCGCAGGCTGCACTCAGCTGGCCGCTGAGGTGGGCTCCAGCTCCAATGAGAGCCTTAATAGGGTGCTGCGTTTTGGGGGTGCCCATAGGTGCTGTGTCACCGCTGAGGGACCCGCAGCACAAGGTCAACCCTGGGTGGCAGGGAGCCGACGCGCTCCTGGGCTGGAGATATTGGGGTGACACGGCACCAGTTGGTGTGGCAACTCGGGACAAGGGTAAGCCGTCCCCCGGAGACAGAGGGGACCACGAGGACCCTAAGCTGGGGTGCAAGCCAGCACGGCCCCACGGTGATGCCACCTCGGAGCAAAGGACAGAGGAGGCACGGGAACCCCAAGCCGGGACACGGCACCTCGGTGTCGCCACCGGCACGGCGCACCTCGGACCCCGCGTGGGGCTCCGAACCGCCGCCGCCACTCGGCGCCGACCCTCCCCCGGCTCACAAAGAACCGCCGTCCATCCGCCCGCCCCCCCGGGGCCGCCCCCGCGCCGCTGCCCAATAAACGCGGCCGCATTTGAACGGGGCGCCGCCTCCGGTAGCCACGCTCCGTTCCGTTCGGCTCCGTTCCGCTGCGCTCCGCCGCAGACACCGGCAGGGCGCCGGGTGAGCACGGGGAGCACCGGGGGGAGGTGGGGTGGGGAGCCGAGCTCCTTCGCTTCGCCCACCGAGGCCGCCTGCGTCGTTCCGGGCGGGCTGAAGGACGTAGCGAGCTGCCGACGGGGGGCTGGGATGGTGACATCGCTCCGTTTGTCATTGGTGAAGTCCCCAGACGGCAGCTGGTGGGTGAGCGCGGGGCTGGGGGTGAGACCCTAAAGCGGAGCCCCTTAGGGTCAGCCGGAGCGAGGAGCTGGGGGTAAGGCTTTGGTGGTTTGGGTTTTTTTTTTGGCGTGTGTTGCTTTGGGATGCTGCGTTGGCGTTTGAGCATCTTCCGTGTGTCCGCCGTGGGGGTGCCGGTGTGTGGCACCGTGATTCAGCACCCGTCGTGTCCTCGGGGCTCCGTCCCGGTGCCTTGCACAGCTCGGGAGCAGCGGTCGGGTGTTGGTCCTCATGGGTCCCTTCCAATCGGGGATGTACTGTGATTCCATGATCCCTAGAGTTTGGATTTTGGGTGGCCCTGCGTGGAGCCAGGAGTTGGTCCTGATGTCCTTACAGATCCATTCCAACTCGGGGTGTTCTGTCATTCTATAGTTACAGGGTTTGGATTTTGGGTGGTCCTGTATGCAACCAGCACTTGGACCCCACAATCCTTACGGGTTCCATCCTACTCTAAATATTCCCCAACTCCACGACCATTGGCTCTGGGTTTCATCCCATCAGGGTTCCCCAAGTTGTGGGGCACAGCCCCGTGGCAGCTTGCAGAACCCCAGCAGATGGGAGCATTGTTTTTCCTTATTGAAAGGGCCCATTACAATGCAAATCCCGAGGTGCCGTGAATATTCAAACCTCCGTGCTGCTTTGAAGCTCTTTACATAAATTTATAGCTCTTTATTTGTCATCGCTTGCCCGCTAATCTGCGGGCTGGTTAACAGCATCATCCCCTCTTTCTGCCAGCTCTGGAGGGGTTGGCTGTGTTTTGGGGGAGAGAGGTGGCACTGAGGGGCCGTGGAAATCATTGCAGTGCTCAATGGGGCAGAGGAAATGCCAGCTGTAGGGTTGGCTTTGGGGTGACCCTTGGAGAGGTGGGTGTGCTGTGGCCATGGGCTGATGGTTGGGTGCTGCGTTGTCCTTCTGGGTTCTGTTGGTGGTTTTTTTTCCTCTTTCTCATTGACTTTTTTTTTTTCCATTGGCTTTTGGGCATTGTTCAACCAAGGAGATGGTGGCACCTGAAGTGGGTTAAGCTGAGAAATCGCCCCAAAAGAGGCAAAATAGGGGTCTGTGGTTTGAGCAGGGAAAGCAGGGAATGATGTCAGCTTGGTCCCAGCTGTGTGAGATGATTCATTAGGGGAAGGAGATAAAAAGCTCCATGAGACAGCTGACCTTCCAGAAGAGCTCCAGGGCCTCGTGTCGGTGGCACCTTGGAACAAAATGCTGTGCCAATGCCTGGGTCTTGCTCAGCACAAGGTGACATTGGCCGTGTTCTGCATCTGCTGATGTTCTGGCCATGGCCATGTGATGGAGCTCCAGTGGCCGTGCGCTGCTGGGTGCCAGGGCTTGGTTGGGTCACAGCAGTGGTTTGGGTGCACAGAAATGCCATCAGCAACGCAGCCTGAGGGCTGCAGGCAGAGCAGCACTGGAACAGCACTGGGAGAAGCTCCTTCCTTCTGCTCTTTGCTTTGATAAGCAACTGCTGTGCCAGCTGCAGTGTGCCATCCATGGATCGGCCATGTAGGCTAAAGCTTGGAGGTTGGGATTGGCTCAAAGTCCTGAATTACCACGTTAGCCTGTATTGTTAGGGTTAAATTGAGCTGGGAATGGCTTTGTCAGCCTCCGTGTTGAAGGGGGTGGGTGCAAAAGGGAGGAGAGAAATGCTGGGGGAATTCCTTATCTCACCATCCCAAGTGCTTTCCTGCCAAAGGCTTGCCATAGGGTCGGTAGAAATAACAATGATAACAACAATAAAGTGCAGTTCTCCTAAAGCTGCCCGCTCGACCCAAGTTTATCATTTTGGAGGACTTAACGAACCCAAACAAAGCGACCCCCATTGGAGCTGAGCCCCTCTCAAAGGGGAAAGGAGGGGGGGCCCGGCCCAGCTGCTGCCCCCTCCCCAATCCCACCACTCCCAGCACCTCAGCTGCTGCCCCATCTGGAGCTGAGACGAGAGGCTGCGTGCTCTCAGCCAGGCTTTGTGCTCTGGTTTCCCCTCCGTGCCCCCGACCAGCAGCTGGGGCTCAGCTGACCCCATTATCCCCACAGCAGTGGGATGGCTGTGCCGCTGCCTCCCAGCCTGGTGGTAGGAGGAAGGCGTGGGGTTGGGTTGGGTTGGATCCTTCTCCCCGAAGCAATGCTGAATAATTCAGGCATCTTGGGTCACCTTGCACGGCAGCTGCCTAAGATGGAGGTTGTACGGGATGCGTGTGGGGCCGCGGCGCTGGCTGCCTGCAGGTAGGAAGGAGGGGGATGTCCTGTGCCTTATTCCTTCCTTTGTTCACTTGTAGGCTGGGAAACCTTAAATCCCCCCCTTGGCTGCGTGGGGATGTCTGTGTCTGTCTGTGCTCACAGCCTGGCGTGCTCTGGCCGTCCCTCCCTGCTGTGCTGCTCTGTGGCATTGTGGGTTCCTTCCTTGCTGGATTTATGGGCTTCCATCCCTCCTCCCCCAGCATCTCTTGGCTCATTGGGGTCGGTTTAGCAGAGGGGGGCTCAGCAACCCCAATGCTTGTGTGTGCACTGGGAGGTGGCACTTAGTTCTGTGCGCTGCCCTGCTGGGGGAAGTGGCTTTGGGGGTGTGGATGTGGAGTCAGGGATGGTTTGGGGGGGGGCAGGTGGTAGCTGAGCCCAAAGGTTTGAGGCTCAGAAGTGCCTGGGAAGATCCTGGGGCTGGAGGCACTGCGGGTGTGCTGTGAGCGTTGGGGCTGCCATGCAGGCTGTGGTGCTGGTGCCTAATGTATGCAGAGCCCTGGGTGCAGGTGGGAAACGGAATCGCTGTGGGTGAGAAGCAAGGAACCAGTTTGCTGCCTTCCTTCTGCTGGCAGGCATTTGGGGTTTCAGGTGCTGACTCCTCCTCTGCACCCCAGGTTGGATGCAGATGCGCTGTTGCTGCGCGCTGGGGACCAGGCTGCTGTGTCTGCCCTGTGGGTTTCCTGATTCCCAGATTCCTGGGATCCCTGGAGGCCGCTGTGTGGGAAGGGATGGTGTTGGGGGGTGGAATTGGGTTGCACCTCAGGTACAGCCCTATAACCTGTGCCTGGGTTGCTGGCATGACCCTGCGGTTGTGTTATGGCATTGGTTCTGCTGCTGACCTCCTGAGCCAGGAGGGAAACCCTGCAGCCAGAATCAAAGGATGCCAGTCAAGTCCTCAGCTTGAACAGGAAATCTCACTCCCCGCTCCCCCTCCCAAAGTAAATCCCTGGGGTTGGGATGCTCCACGTTCCAAATCCCAGCACTGCCACCTCACAGTGTCCTGTGCTCGGTGCCAATTGCTCCAGGCAGGATTTGACCTCAGGTCCCTGCAGCCCAGTGCTGTGACATGGGCAGGGCAGTGATCCAGCGTGGATGTGTCCCCTGAGCACATGCCAGTTAACAGGAGAAGTGCTGCTTTGGGGTGCATGCTCTGCTCCCACGTGCCATGAGATCCATGTGCAGAGGGAAGCTCACGACTGGATGATGGCAGCCCTGTGGATTTTTGGGCTGTAGCCCTCAGTATAGTGGCCATACGTACCTGCAAATCACCCAGCAAGGTGCAAAATCCCCAGATCCTCACTGTGTTTTCCCACTGAGCCTTTGCAGTGCGTTGCTCCTGGCTTCACCCAGGAGGCTACTTGGGTGGCTTAATGCAAGCAAAGATGGATGCAAATGGTATGCACCATGGAGCAAAGCTGCCTCCATATCAGCCCTTGGGGTTTTCTTGGTGCTGTGCCGTGGGAATCCTTACCTCTGTGTTTCTCCCCCCAGGTGAGCCTGGCAGGCTATGGGATGGATGAAGCTGAGCAGGACCAGTATGAAGCCCGCCTCAAGGAGCTCTTTGACAGCTTTGACAGCACGGGCACGGGGTCGCTGGGGCAGGAGGAGCTCACTGACTTGTGCCATGTACTGCACCTGGAGGAGGTGGCCCCGGCATTGCAGCAGACCCTGCTCCAGGGCAACCTCCTAGGCAGGGTAAGGCTGGGGTTGTATTACTGTGTGGACGTGGTCCTTGCTGTGCGCATGATAGGGATGTGTTTCATGGAGTTGTGGAATGGTTGTGTTGGAAGGGACCTCAAAGACCCCCATCCTTGTCGTGGGCTGGGTGCCCCCTTGCAGCTCAGGCTGCCCATGGCCCCATCCGTGGCCTCAGACATCTGCAGGGCAGCCAAAGTTTCTTGCTTCGGACACTGGGCTGTGAGCAGCCTAGTTCCAGCCATGTGTTTGCACTGCTGCTCCATTGTGTGGGGATAGGGTGAATTTGAGACAGCCTCCAGAAGGTGAGCTGTAATGGGAGAGGAGAAAACTGCCAACTGTAACGTTTGTCCCCAGATGGAGCCAACTGCACGGAGTTTCTCCCCACCAAAATTCTCCGATGCCATCACTTCATGCTCAGCATTGCTTGTGCTGTCTCCAGCCTTAATCACTTCCTTGGGTTCTTGGAAGGTTATGGGGACCTAAAGCCAGGGCTTGAGCTTCTGATTTCAAAGAACCACAGAATGGTTGGGTTGGAAGAGACCTTGAAACCCATTCAGTTCCAACCCACTGCCATGGGTGACTTAAGCTGCTGTGGACAACAGCTGTGGTGGGAGTACGTGCCACCACGTTGAGAATGCCATCAGACTTCATGGTGGCCACCTGAGCCACCTCCATCCGCATTTCCTGGTGTCCCCATGCAGCCGTTGGTAGGAAATGGCTCCTTCCTCCTTTGGGGTCGCAGCATCCTGCTGGCTCACAGATCCCCCAGCTGCTCTGTGCTTTGCAAATGGACATTATGCCGTGGCTGTGTCCTCGTAGATGGAAGCATCAGGGTGTCGAGCCCCTGCTGAGAGCACTCCAAGTATGGGGCATGCTCACCCCATCCCTCCTACCAGCTTCCCACAAGCTTGGGTCGTTCCTATTTTATGTTCTGCTGGGGAGATCTGCACCTGCCCGTGGGCCACGCTGCTTTGTTCCTGGGCTTTATTTCTTGGGGAGGCTCTGGGGAACGTTTTGTCTGCGGAGCGGCGGGGAGTTGGCGTGGCCACGTGCTGCCTTTTGTGCTGGGGCTGAATGCTTGGGGCCGGGGGGGAGCATCCCCACATCCCAGCACCAAAGAGGTGCACGTGCTGCTGCTGGCTTTGTGCAGGCTGCTGGGGATTATTGCTGCAGTCCGGCGGGGCTGTGCAGATCCTTACAGCACTGCTGGGCCGTCCCTGGTTCTTCTTCTCACGCCATTCTGCGATGCTTGCAGCAATTCCTGGCATTCCTGGGCACTCTGCCTGCTTGCCCCTCGTGTCGTGTCAGTGAGCAGCTAACATGAGGCAGCACTGCAGGGATGTGAGCTGTGGGATCACTCAAGTTGGAAGAGGCCCCCGTGTTTCCCCATCCCTCCCATCTCCATGAGGGCCACATCTCCACGTTTCTGGAGCTGTGGGGTTGGGGAATGTTGGGCACCTCCCTGGAGCGCTCCTTGGTGGCCGTCCCTTCTCAGCCCAACACGGCCCTTCCCAAGTCCTGATGCAGACAGTGGGACGTGGTGCTGACCCCAGCCCCATCCCAGCAGGGCACACGCATGCTGCCATTGTCACCCAGCATAGCACAGACGGCCAGTCCTGCAGCTCCAGGTCCCAAAATACCCCGCGTTCAGCCAAGCGTGTCAAAAAGAGCATTAAACTTTAAACGCCCTCCTGGTGTTTTGCTGCTGCAGACGTTCTGCCTTTGGCTTGTACAGGCTTTGGCAGGGCTGGCTTGTGGCTGAGGCTGCTTTGGGAGGGCTGTGTCCACTGCTGATGTCACTGGTGCTTGCTGCGTGTCGTTGGAGGAGGGTGGTGCTGGGAGCAGTGGCAAAGCCTCACTTTCTGTAGCATGAGCTATTTTGGAGCTTGTGGCTTTGCTGTCCCGTGGGTTTCCCTGCCTGGCTTGTGCTTGAGCACAGCACTAATTCTAGCAGCTGCAATTTTCTAGGCATGTTCTTTGTACATCCCTCCAGCGCTCAAGGTAGGATGCATGGCGCAAGCAGACGCTGCTTTTCCTGGCTTGCTGGCTGCTGGGATTCGCTTGATGTTCTCCAGCAGGTCAAACAGGAAGGGAAATACCCCCCAGCTCTCATGGTGCATCCATCCTGAAGCCGGGTGCTGCTGCCCCAAAGGCACTCGGGCTCTCTGCAGGGCTGTTGGTGCATCCATGTGCCACCTCCCTCTGCCCCTTGGCTTTGCAGGAGCACTGTGCTCAAGAAATACGTAGATGTAGTGCTTAGGAACGTGGCTAGTGGGCAATGTTGGTGGTAGATGGGTGGTTGGATTAATGATCTTAAGGTCTTTTCCAATCTTAATGATTCTGTGATTAAGGGCCACCTGTGAGTGTGCCTCTTGTGTCTGTGCTGCCCATTTGCATTTGAAATCCAGGAGCACTGAAGGATTCCCAACCCCAGCCTTGCAGCCTAATCTTCCAGGAGCTCTTTGGCTGTGGTCACGGTCAAATTGCAGCCATCTGCCCACGTGCAGCTGCAGCCCTGCCCTCCTTCCCCTCCCCTCCTGCTCCCCCCTGCTCCTGGTTCAGCTCCACAGCTCATCCCATTTGCACAAGTGACACCCAGTGACTCCTATTCATTTTTTCCCTGCTGCCTCCAGGACCCAGCCAGACCCTGTGCCTGACCAAGGGGTGGCTCTGCCTGCTGTCCCCAAGCAGATCTTGAGGGGGAAGGGGGACATTTTATTCCAACTCTCATCTTTTATTCATGCTCCTTCAGTCTAAACGTCAAGTTGTGTTTGTTTTTTATTGGGCAAATTCTCTTATCCCTGCAAACTGTCCTTGTGAAACATGTTAGTGTTGTGAAACGAATGGCAGCAGTTGGTATTCAGAGAAGGCCTCCTTGATGAGGTTCTGAATGACTCCAAGTGTTCAGGAAGGCAGCAGTGATGGGCATGGGGCTGCGTGGTGGGGTCACTGTCCATGGAGGTGTCCAAGAGTGGTGGAGGTGTGGCGCTGAGGGATGTGGGCATGGTGGGGTGGGCTGGGGATCTCAGAGGTCTTTTCCAATGATTCTGTGATTCACACTTGAGCTTTGCTGCTCATCCATTCCCTGGCAGCGTTAAAATCTGCTCTGGCTGCAGCTCCGGCAGCACTGAGTCTACAGCACCTGACTGCCAGCAATAGCATCCTCTGTTTCTGTAGGCATAAAGTCCCTTGTTGAAGGCTAAAAATTCTCCAAGGATTTCTCCAGCCCCAACAGGCAGCCATGGCAGCCAGCCCTGCCTCACTGCTGAGCCCAGCTGTCCCCAGCCTTCCATCTCACCCTGACAGCATCACCTGGTGCCAGTGCATGGCTGGGATTGCTCAGATTCCCCTGCGTGACTGCAGAGGACACTGCAGCTCCTCTGCAACCCAAACACAGAATGGGTTGAGTTGGGAGGGACCTTTAAAGGCCATCAGATCCAACTTCCCTGCGATGATCCTTGTGGATCCCCTCCAACTTAGATGCTCCCCGTGGTCCTCTGGTTGCTATGGACAAACTAAGATGACTGTAGTGGTCTCTTCCACCCTCAAGGATTCTATGATTATTTCAGCTGTCTGCTTGATGGGAAAAGGTTACAAATGCATTCAAGTCGTGGCTTTGGGTCGTCCTGTGCTAATACTGAATGTTTGCAGTGCTGATGGGTTGTCAGACCGATACTCAATTATCTGCACCCGTTCATCTCATTTTTCTATCCACAGGTCCACTTTGATCAGTTCAAGGAAGCACTTATCCTCATCTTGTCCAGAACACTGTCAAATGAAGAGCACTTCCAAGAACCAGGTAAGTGCTGCAATTACCTAAAATAGCTCTTGGGTAGATCTCACAGAAGCACTCGGAACAACAACTGTTACAGTGCTGAAATGATAGGATTAGAATGGGTTGGTTTGGAAGGAACCTTCAAGCCTCCTTGGGCAACCTGTGCCAGTGCCTCACCACCCTCTGGCTGAAAAACTTCCTCCTCATATCCAACCCAAACCTCCCCTGTCTCACTTTAAAACCATTCCCCTTGTCCCATCACCATCCACCCTCACACACAGCCGTTCCCCTCCTGTTTATCTGCTCCCTTCAAGCACTGAAGGCCACCATGAGGTCTTCCTGGAGCTTTCTCTTCTCCAAGCCCTCTGAATGAGCCAGGCTGGGGCTGGCTGGAGGAAGCAGAAGGTACTGACTACCATCCTTTATTCTTCTTTGTTTTGTTTTCCTCACGCCTTTCAAATATGGGTGTTTTAGACCCTGGCAGGAGATGAGGTGACAGCTCTGGTGTGCTGGGAAGCAGGGCTGAGCTCCAGCCCAAGCTGGGGGCTGAGGCTTGCTGCTGCACCCCTCTGTGTCAATCCTAAATCCATAGCACTGCCTGTGGGGCGTGAAAGCCCTGGAGGAGAAAACAGCTTGGGCTGGGGGAAAGGGGGCTCCAGGTCTGCTCTCGTGTCACCTCTGCACATCTAACATCCATAGCACAGCCAGTCAGCAAGACGACAGCTCCCCTCCTGCAGAAGCTAAAAAAAAAATAATAATAATGTAGGACTTGAGAGATGCAGTAGATAGGTTTTTTTTATTTTCATTTTTTTCCCCTCTCATTTCTGAAGCTCTCCATGCTTCGAGGGTGATGGGTGCTGACAGCTCTCACACCAGGCATCCCTTAGTGAGGCTGGAGGGAGATTTGTTGGGGGGGTTGGCTTGGCTGCAATCCCTCCCAGCTCAATGGAGAGGAACTGGGAGGCAGCCCTGCTGACCAGAACGAGCCCAGTGTCACACATCTACTGGGCAATGAGGAGCTGAGGAGCACTGGCTTTGTTTAAATGGAGACATATTAAAAGAAAGTCTTCCAGAAATGGCTAAATTTGGGGTTGTTAATGCAAAAATGACAAAGGCAGCCCCCAAGAGGAGCCCACCTTGGGGACATGTGTCGGCATGGTGGTAATCAAAGGGCTTGTGCTGCAGGTAAGGAGCACAGCACAGGTGGGCCCTGCAGGCATTTGTTTTTAATGCGATGTGACAGGTTGGTTAACGCTGAAGTCTTTGCTTCTTTTAATTTAGATCAAACCTGAGATTGGGAGAACAAGCTGCTCTGTGCTGTCGGTGTCAAACTGTCAGCGAGTGCAGAATGCCGGTGCTGCAGCCAGCCCCAGGCAGGGGAAAGACTGAGTTAGAGCTCTGCAGCGTGTGATTGAAATGAAAATGTAATTGGGGAAGGCTGAGCTTTAAGCCTTGCTTGCCATGCTGTGAGGAAGTGGCAACCTTGGTGCTGGGGGGCCATGGTGCTGCCCACAGGCTGGGAAAAGGGAACCAGGATGGCTGTGTGATGCTAAAGCAGCTCCTGCAGAAGAGATCGGTAGGGTTTCCCTATTTTTGGAGAGGAGGAACAGGAGGGAGAGATGCTGATTTGATTTAGTAGTATTTTTCCTTGGCAAAGCTCAGTTCCCTCTCTGAAGGGCACATTGGCAAGAGGATGAGACATG
The DNA here is from genome assembly GCF_951394365.1 of Tetrao urogallus. Lineage (NCBI taxonomy): Eukaryota > Metazoa > Chordata > Aves > Galliformes > Phasianidae > Tetrao > Tetrao urogallus. The sequence goes on along the minus strand of NC_136819.1, from coordinate 58,137,353 downwards.
AGGGCTGCAGGCTCTGCTGCACCGAGAGCAGAGCTCCCTGCCAGCTGCTGTTCCAGGCTGGATGTGGCTCTGGGCAGCCTGGTCTGGCAACCATGTGCATAGCAGGGAGTTGAAACTAGATGAGCATTGTGGTCCTTTGCAACACCAGGCCATTCTGTGATTCTGTCCCCTTTGGATGCTGGAGATGGGGACCCAGGTGCTTGGAAGTGACGTGGCTTGGGGGCAGTGGGTGTGGGAAAAGCAGAATGCTTTCAGAATGGGTCTTCAGTGAGTGACAAGCACGAATGAGCCGTGGGGAGATGGGTGCAGGGATGGGCTCTGGGGGGGGATGCTGCTGCTATAGGAACAACGATGCTCTGTGCCAGCTGAGCGCCTGCTGTGCACAGGTTGTCCAGGGATAATAGAAGGGATTGAAAGGGGGGGAAGAAAACAGAAAGGAAAAAAAAAGAAAAAAATCAGTTGTTATTTAAAAAGTCAGATCTGTGCATTAGCAGCCTGGGTAGCAGGGATTACCTGGGTGGGGCATGGGATTATGGAAGCACACAGGACAAATTAGAGAGCATCGTGATGTCAGCCAGGTCACGAGGGACGCTTGCTCGTTCTTCCCAGGGGGACAACAGCATTGCCCTCCCAGCAGGGAGCTGGGCTGGATGACTTGCAGGAATCATGCATGGTAGGGAAGGGTTGCTTGTAGGTTTGCAGAGGTCTGCGAGCTGACTCACGTGGGGCATAAAGGCATTGGGATGGAGGTGATTTGGGTACAGGCACTTGAATTTTCTGGCTGTGTGTCGCTGCTGCTCTCTGCCTTGGTTGCAGAGCCCAAAGCTTGAAGCAGGGACAAGGAGTTGTTCAGACAATACCTGGTATCCTCAGGGATTAGGATTTAGCCAATCCCGTCTGTAATACGATTTGCTGTCTGCTGTGGCCAGGAGGATTCCTGCCTTCCAAATCTTCAGCGGCAAAGAAATTAATTTTGCCTCTGTTTGCCTCCAGATTTCAGGGCGACTGCCTTCCTCCTCCTCCTCAAATGTAACCCAACTCTTTTGTGCACAGCTTTGTGATGCTGCATCCAGGAGAGCTCCCTGTGCTGTGTGAGGAGGGCAGGGTGAATCCCTAGCTCTGGGGGCAGAGCGGGCTGGGAAATGATTTATCTCATGCAGAAAGGCAGAGAATCAAGTGGAAATCTCCAACCGTGGCGACGTGTAACCCCAGGGAGGGGAGGTTGCTGGGAGGGGAGCTGGAGAATGGATGCCTTCTGTCTGCAGCGCTGAAATGGGGGTGTTGTTGGGAGCTGCAGCTGGACTGATTTCTTTAGGAGGGTTTTGGGTGGCCGTGTCACAGGGCAGGGAGCTCAGGTGCTGGCTTGTGAGCTCTCACAGCCTTCAGGGCACTCAGGGAGGCCAGGTAAGAAAACCCCTAGTGTTTAATTAGACAGGCTCTGATGTCTGTGTTTTACAGAGCCTATGGCTTGCTGAGGGCTATAGGAAGCAGGGAGTATTTGTCCTTTCTTTTTTTTTTTTCTACTTCTTGTTTCCTTTCCACCTCTCCCAGTGGCTTGTTGGTGTGTGGCTGATAAGGGCTGTGCTGAGCATCCCTCTCCCATCTGCCCCGTGGGGCACAGGAGCAGCCCTCCATGGTTGTGATTTGGGGTTAATAGCACAGGTCTGTCCTGTGTGCATTTGAAGCAGTGATTTTTGGCATCCCCTTCCTGTATCCCTATGTACCTTTGGAGCAGGCGTGGATCCAGAAGCCCTTAGCCATCCTTCCTCACCAGTTTTGGCTGGGGACGGGGAGCTGAGCGCAGCTCTTTGTGCTTGGGAAGCATGGGTTGCTTCTGTAAACCAGCATTAAGAGAAGAGCAGTGGGTCTACAAACAGAATTTGGTGATGGGTTAGTGAGGGACACGGCTTGGTGAGCACAGGTGATGGGTTGGTGGTTGGCCTTAGTGGTCTTCCCCAGTGTTATTGATTCTATGAGTGGGTATGGTGAGGGTGGGATAGAGGTTGGACTTGTTGGTCTCAGTACTCTTTGCCAACCTGACCCATTCTGTGGTTCTGTGATTCAGGGATGGGCTGCCTGTATTTGGTGGGCTCAGGTGTTGGAGTGCTGCAGGGTGTAAGCCGACTTTCTGCTCCCATCTCAGGCTGTGGAGGTCGCCCATCCCTCCTGGAGACATTCCCAGGCCTTAGAACTCCTCAAAGGAGAAGGAAAAATGAGCACGCGGTGCTCAGATGAAAGGGACCATAGGCAAAGTGGGGAGAGGTAAATCAGCTGCTGGCCTCCAAATGCTTAAAAAGCAAAGAAACAACAAAAAGAATCATCTCCATTCTGCTGTTGAAAGGCTTGCAAAGCGACCCGGCATAAAGGCACCTGGGTTTCAGTGCATGTCTGGGTTTGGTACTCACTGCAGCCATGGTTAAACGCAGCCAAGAGACGTGATTTGTCTCAGCATCAGGAAACACAGAAGAAAAATCTAGCGATAGCTTCATTATCACCTAATTGCTCCTTTTCCCCTCCGTCTTCCCACAGACAGACCGCACTGAGCTGCGCCTCCATCTCGGCGAAGGAAATGTATTTATCACAAACAAAACAAAGCCCCCAAAGCCTTTTTTTTGTTTTGTTTTGCATGGAGGAAACCAACGGGTGCACGGGGCAGCCACGGCTATTTAGCATTTCAGAGCGAGCTGCTCGGTGGAGATTGTTCACCGTCGGGCAGGCTTTAATAGGAGCGATAAGGTTTGCTTTTGTTCTCGGGCTCTCCCTTCATCAGCCTGCCTCGTTGCGGTTTTTCTATCGGCGCACTTCATCACGCAACTTTCATGTGCGAGTCCCAGCTGCAGCAAATCTCGTTAGGATGGCCTTGTTCAAACACGGGCGCCGGGTTTGTTCCCTAGAGCTGCAATATGGGTGGATGGAGCGCGAGGCGGGAGGAATCAAAGGCCTCCTAGCCCTGTGTATTTTATAATTCATTGCATAGCTAAGTCGCGGAATATTTTTTCCTCTAACAAGCTTGAAGCCTTCTCCCCGTATCTGAAAGAATATTATCCAAGGAGGCAGTTAGGCAGGGGGGTTTGGAGACCCGCTGGCTGCATCCCAGCGACGGAACAGCTTCCCTGCTCCTTGTTAGCACAGCACTCTTGCATTTGTTTTGTAGCAGAGCTCTGTGCAAATAAAATTTTCAGCAGCCGCCGTGTGCTGCAAGTAGCAGGAAACAAAGCTGAGAGAAGTCCTGCGGGGGTTTTGACGGCGAGGTTAGCAAGCAAAGTGCGGTGGAGAGCCTTTTCCCCTAATTGAATCCCTGGTTAATTTGGTCCTCTGGTTAATTCGCCCCCTGCTCCAGCCGTCCAATGACTCGCACTGAAAATAGCCCAAAAATGTGCTTGTTTATTTATTTTTGTTTTGTTTTGATCCCTGACCGCAAGCGCTGGAGGATAATTCAGTCCCTGGGGGCAGGAGGTTGCTGGGGGAAGCTGAGATGGGGAATGTGAGCGGGGCCATGAAGCCCCCTGTAATTAGATGGCAGCTCCAGAGGGTTATTTGGATGCTGCAGCTGGCAGTGTGCATGGGTCGGGACCTGCCCTGCATCAGCTGCTGCTTTTGGGCCCCTCGGGGCATGTTTGCCTCCATATTTGCTCAGTTTTTTTCCACTCCTTTGGCTGTTTTCACACTTTTAATCCAGTAGTGATTGAAAGGAAAGCAGTGGAGGTCACTCATGTGTCCGGGCATTGTGGGTCTCTGTTGCTGCCCGAGTGGGTTGCTATCCCTCGTTAAACTTGCCCATTGCTGCTAATGAAGATTAGTGCAAGGAGGAAAGGCCTAATTAACGTCGTGATCTGAGGCAGAGGTGGCAGTGGGGATGGGTTTCCCCAGCACCTTAACTGGGCAGGGAGTGCTGGGGTCCAGAACAGCCTGTGAGCCGTGGAGATGTGGTGCTGGGGGATGTGGTGGGGTGGAGTGGGCATGGGGATCTTCCCAACCGGAATGATTCTGCGAACAGAAGGGTGAGAAAGGCAGAGAGCCTGCTGATCTCTGCAACAGTGGCTGTTCCGTCAGTAGGAGCAACTCTAACCTGTCACCAACTCCCTTTGCTCTCCACCTTTGCAGATTGCTCCCCAGAAGCGCAGCCCAAATACATCAAAGGCAACAAGCGCTACGGCCGCCGATCGCTGCCGGAGTTCCAGCAGTCCGTGGAGGACTTTGCTGAGGTGACCGTCCTCGAGCCGCTGGGAGAGGAAGTGCAGCCTCCACACATCACAACCAGCGGCCGTGAGGAGGTGAGCAGGGTGGCTGTGGGGCACGGTGATGTGTGCTACCCACGTCCCGGCCAGCAATTCAGTGCGGGCTGTGAGCCACGCTGTGTGGCTGGGCTGATGCGGGCTGGGGGTATGCCAGCAGAAGGAGCATCCTCATCCATCAGCTCACCTGTGGAAAGCCAGCCGTGGCCACGAACCACAGCATGGCTGGGTGGGAAGTGGGAAGGGACCCAGCTCAGGCTGCTCAGGACCCATCCGTGGCCTTGGGCACCTCTAAGGATGGGGCAGCCGCTGCTGCCCTCACTGCTGTCTGGGTGAAGGATTTCCCCTTGTATCTAACCCACATCTCCCCTCCCAGCTTGGCAGCGGGCTGCCCCAGCAGCATTTCCTTGGAGCTGGGTCCCTTCCAGCCTGCTGCAGGCCTGCCAGCCATTGTCAATTCAGCGCTCGGTGCGTGGTAGGAGTTTTCCAGTAGGAGGGAGAAATGCAGCTGCTTTCCCCTCCCCTTCCTGGCGTCACTTTGCTCTTTCTGGGCTCTGCAGCTGCCCCGCACACAAGCATGCTCCTCCCTGCAAGAGAAAGGGAGAACATTCCATAGAATTATTGAGGCTGAAAATGACCTCCAAGATCCCCACTCCACCATGTCTACTGATCAGTGCCCCATCTCTGTGTTTCTTGGACACCAACAGGGACGGTGACCCCACACCACAGCTGGGTAGCTGTGCCAGTGCCTGCCTGCTCTTTCGGAGAAGTTTTTTTCCTAATTGCTAATTCTGTGAAGCAGATCTTCACAAAGCTGTGGGGATGCTCTTCCATCTCCCAGTGCTGCCCTGACCTGGAAATCAGTGCGAATCCACCCACCCCCTCCAGGAAAGTGATGCCCTCGATAGAGGCCACTCTAATTTTATTCCTCTGTTTCAGCTGTTGAGTAGGTGTAGAGGGCTAGCCCATTAACAAGGTCAGCCAATTAACTAAATTGGTACCCAACTGCCAACAGGGAGCACAGACTCCTGGCGCTGCCTCCCGTTGCGCTCCTTTGGATGGATGGAGTGATAATTCCCTCGCACCTTGAGCCAAAAAAGAGGATAAATGTGTGAAATCCCTACTTCTCATCTTTATCGGTGCTATTTTCTTGGCTCCAGAAGATGATTCTCTTGTTATACGCAGGCATTGGTTGTTTGCAGCCTGGGGCTGAAGTGCTGGCTGCTGTCAGTGCTTGAATAGTCCCCAACATTTTGGGGCCCATCCCACCCAGCAGTTCTTTCCTGCAGTGTGTATGAACTCGCTGCTGACTGCTCCGTGAGTTTGTCTCCAGCTTGGGGTGTTTTGCCAGCCTGAGAACTGGGGCAGCGTGGCTTAATTGGCGCTTGCTCTCAAGCGGTGCCAATTAGAAGGGCTCAGGCTCTGTCTGAGCAGCTTCCTTCCCTCTCAGCCTCTCATTTCATGTTGACAGAGCTGAGGAGAGCCAGTCTGTGGGGATCAGCAGCTGCCCGGGGCTTCTCTGCCACATCCATCCCTGGTGACTTTCTGGGAAGCACTGGAGCAATCAGAGCTGAATTCAGCACTGTCACCAGGCTGTGTGCTAATGGGTAATGAGAAATGAGTGGCTCTGGCAGCGTTAGGATGCGGTGCTGTTGGAGGTGCAACCATGAAAGCCCTTGGAAATGCAGCATGAATGCTTGCAGTGGTTGAAGCTGCTCATCTCCAGCCCCAGTTGTCATCTGAGATTGCTTCTCAGGAGAACGGTGCTGCAGTGGCACAGCTGCCCAGGAGCGGTGGGGGCACCATCCTTGGGAGTGTTCTAGAGTGATGGAGATGTGGCACTGAGGGTTGTGGGCATGGTGGGGTGGTTGGGGTTGGGGATCTCAGAGGTCTTTTCCAATCTGAATGGTTCTATGATCCTAAAGTCTTTGGGCGAGTGACAGATTCTGTTGAGCTTTCAGGCCGTAGTGGCATAGAGCTGGCCAAGCATGCCTGGAGAATGCTGGCCTTGTTTTAATTTCCTTTTTGCCTGGTGTGATGGTGCAAGGTTGGGGTTCAGTGGCTGTGGGGTCCCCAGCATTGTATCCCCAGGTATGTGGTCAAATGTGCCTCATTCCCAGGCTGTGCTGATTTCCAGACCTCAGCACCAGGCATCTGTCATCTCCTTCCCAGCTGCTGGGCTCTGCTCTGGGAAAGGTCCCTCCTTCATTGCAGGAGGCAGAAGCTCATAGAAATCCAAAGGATGGGACTGGGATGTGGCAGCAGTGCCTGCCCCATCTGTTCCCTAGACATCTGTTTGTTCCCCTCTGCAGGGAGAGGGCTGTCTGGTGTGGCTTCGTTATGGGAGAGGAGACGAGGGCTGCCTTGCCCCAAACCACAGGGCTGTACCAGAGCCTTATCCTGTACAAATCAGGATCTGCAAACGGCAGCTCAGCGTTGTGCTCGCTCTCCCCAAAGCCACAATTGTTGATGCTCCGCTTTGCAGCTGAGGGTAACTCGTAAGGTTGGGCTGTGGAGTTGTGCTGCCTTCTAGCAGTCCTTGCAGAGCCTGCTGGGCTCTGAGCTCATCCCCGGGCAGACGCAGGAGGATGAAATAGGGGCTGTCAGGACAGGCACGGGGGATCACCTTGCACTCAGTGTGTGCTCCTGATCATCATTTTAATTAGCCATATATTCTGGGGGAGAACAAAGGTCTGTCTCACAGAAGCAGATGGCAGGGTGGGAGAGGTTGCTAAGTTATTATGGGGAGAGGCCACCGCGAGCAAACGGCACAGGCTGCAGATGCTCGCCGGGCCCCGAGCTGCAGGATGGGAGCATTGAAAGCTGTGGCCATCTGCTCCTCGGGCAGCCGAGCACGCGCCGCTGGGATAATGCATTCCTGGGATCCCAGTCCTGCACGCAGCCGCTGATGTGTGTGACCCACATCCAGCTGCAGGGCTGGGAACAATGCTGTGTGGGACAGCGGGGCACGCCGGCCCCTTTTGTCCTCCTGCTGTGCCCACCCTAAGCTTCCCTGTCAAACAAAGGGCCCCCAGACGTGGCAGCAGCTCCCAGGGGTGATGGGGAATGCACTGATCTCTGCCCCTCTGTGTCCCCTCTGAAGATGAGCACCAGGCTCTTCTTTTCTGGCTTCCCTGAAGCATGAAATCATTCAGATTGGGGGAAAAGACCAAGGCCTCAGGTTGTACCAGGAGAGGTTTAGGTTGGATGTCAGGACAAACTTCTTTGCAGGAAGGGCTGTGAAGCACTGCAATGGGCTCCCAGGGAGGTGGTTGAGTCACCATCCCTGGATGTGCTTAAAAACTGTTTGGACGTGGTGCTCAGGGCCATGATTTAGCAGAGGGTTGTTAGAGTGAGGGCAGGATGGTTAGGATGAGGTTGGACTCGATGATCTTTAAGGTCTTTCCCAGTTTTTTCCAATTTGAGCAATTCTGTGATTCCATGAAGACCTCCAAGAACCCCCCCAGTCCAAACCCAAACACATCGCCACTGACTGCATCCATCATCTGTTGAGCAAAACAGGGATCTGCCCACCCCAATGCCTCAGTCGTGGCTGTAGCCAGACAGCTCTGCTTGAGGCCAAAATCCACAGCTTTGCAGTGTGATGTTATTTACGTCCCTGGCTTTGTCCCGAATACCCAGCTGAGCTCCAGCCCTGCTTGTGCCAACCCATCTCTGCCTGCAGCCTTACAGGGGCACAAAGGCTGATCTCCCCCTCTCTGGGATCCCCCAGCCTCCTGCCCTGGCCCCACAGCAAAGGGCCGCGTGGGGCTGCTGGCGGCAGCCGTTCCTTCATCCAGCAGCAGGGCTAAAAAAGTACAGTGACCTAATCCAGTTTCCACGGCAACGCTGTAGATTAATGGCTTTTAGCTGTAATCTGAATGAGGCGTGTTGAACTTCTGTAGGATGATTTAGAGCCTCTTTATGTCCTGAGTGACTTTGACTGTAAGTCTGTCGGTCCCATGCACGCGCAAGGACACACTTGTAATGCAGGAGTAACATCTGCTGATGCTGTTGCTGGACTGGGAGATTAAATTGCTGAGCATTGCGTGCTAGCGAAGACCCTCAGCTGGTACAAGGGAGGCAGAGGAGGCAGGATGCTCAGGTTGGGCCAAGCTCATGCTGTTGGCCCTATGCTCTGCAGGCAGATGCGTCCCTGCTTGCAAGGTGGGATGCACAAAGCAGTGAAATCCCCATCTTCCACACTGTGTGAGCTCTGGGAGCAGATGTCCCTGTGGTGCTCATGTGAGATCGTTGAGGCTTAATTACTTGCTGTGGTTGCCTGGGATGCTCGGGCTCTGCAGCTGGTGCGAGGTGATGTGAAACCACCCTGAGAGTGTGTGCCATAGGGCTGTCCATGGAGGGGATGTTCGAGGCTCTAGGTGGGCTCTGCCTGTGCTCTGCCAAGCCAGCTGTCTGTGTGTGGGATCCATGTGGGCTGCAGGACTCACTGTGCAGCAGGAAATCAGGTGCTGCAAGGAATGGGTGATGCAAATTCAGATGATTCCTATGCACAGCACAGTCTTTGCTGCATCCCCGCTGTCTCATCCATCAATATTGCTAAGAAGGCAACGTGGAGAGTTCAAAAACCAGCAAATCTCTCGTTCCCTCCCCATCGAGCTGCTGGGCCCTGCTGCTATCTGCCAGCATACCTCTCCTGGGCCGTCTGCAGGGCTTTGGCAGCTCCTAACACGGCTGTGGTGTGTCCCCCAGCAGCACGGTGTGTGCCAGGAGCAGCAGCATCAAACAGCTGAGGGCTGCCTGCTGGGAGCAGGGAGATGAAAGCCTGGCAGCCTGCAGCTTGTTTGATGCTGATCATGGAGCCTTTCATACATGTCGTGTCTTGCAGTCATAACAGCTCAAGGTCCCTTTTTGTCTTCTCCCCAGCGCTGGAAGACTCAGGATAGCGAGGAGTACGAGGCAGAAGGTAAGGGCAAACAGATGGATGTGGTTCTGCTTCAAAGCTGAAAGGAGAACCATCACAGGAGCCTGAGGGTGGTCTCAGCGCTGTGCTGCTGGGCTGTGCTGAGCTCCTGGCCCAATTTCGGGCGCACACACGGGTCTTTCCTTGCTTGAAATGGGAGCGAGCCCCAAACTGGGAATGGTGATGAACGTGCATCTCCTTGAGGGCGCTGCCTGATGTCTCAGCATCTCTGCGCTCTCCTTCTCCTGCTGCTGCTGGTGTTCCTCCTTGTCCCCACAGCAGCCCCTGGGACACGTCCTGTCCCTGTAGTGGAGCAGGGTGGTCGCTAGATGTCACCACGGGCCAGCCCTCGGTTCCCTGTTAGCACAGCTGGGTGATCCCAGGGTGTGCTTTGGGTTGGGATGCTCGGGGTGGACCCCATAACAGAGAGCTGGCGTGAGCTGCTGTGCTCTTCTTAGCAAAGCCCATGGCACGTGAGGATGTTCTTATGGCTAAGCCATGCAATTCCTCATTGCTCTGACACCTCCCCCACGCTAGCTGCTGGCTGACCCTCGCCCCATCCACCAGGACCAAAGTTTTGCCCCACTTTCTCAGCAGGCATGAGGAGGTGGCCTTGTAGCTGGGCATGCTTTGGCTGGTTTGTCTCCAGGGGCTCTATTCAAGGTCTTCTCTGTAAATCCTGTGGTCCTTTAGAGAGGAGGAACCACTTCTCCATCAGGGGTTTGGGCAGCAGGGCTGCCAGCCCACCTCCATCCTGGAGGTCCCAGCTTGCCCCGTGCTTGGACATGTGGATTCCTTGCTTATGGTGGAAGTTAAATGCCACATGAAGTCTGCTTCTAGAAGAGTCTGATAGTCACACTGCTGCTGGTAGTGATACCTCAATGTGCCAAGTATGCATTGGGGTCTACAAAGCTCCTCATGGTGTGCAAACACCATTAATGTCCTGTCGGCAGTCACTGCAATTAATGGATCATCCCCATACACTGGCATGATTTTCTTCCATTTCAGGGCAGCTGCGCTTCTGGAACCCAGACGACCTGAATGCCTCCCAAGGCACATCACTGCCCACACCAGAATGGGTGGAGGAGAAGCTGCAAGAGGTCTGTGAGCACCTGGGCATCTCCAGGGATGGCCACTTGAACCGCAAGAAGCTCATCTCCATCTGTGAGCAGTTCGGGCTCCAACACATCGACAGGGAGGTGAGTGGAGCTGGGGGTTGCTTAAGCAATAAGGTATACCCCAGATTCCAAGCATACCTCCTTAATCCAAGGAATTTTCTATCTAGGAAGAAAACATTGGTTCAAATATCCTTAGATATGTCTTTGCAAAGTCAAAAGCAACTGCGGGCTGTTTCTGTTCTCCAGGCAGGGTCTATTAAAGATTCAGTTTTATTAAAGAGAGGGGAAAAAAATGTTTTTTCACATATTAAAATGCCATGATTTGAAATGTTTTCCTTTCTAAAGCTTGGTTCTGAGCTGCTATTGCTTTGCTGGGCAGCGCATAGCTCTGTGAGATGGCTGTCCCAGCAGTGGGCTGATGTACTCCTGTGGTCTGTTTGCTTTACTCTTCCTTTTTTTGTAGAGATCTAGGGAATAGAATCACACAGAATGGCCCGGGTTGGAAGGGACCTCAGAGGTCACGAAGCTCCAACTGTGCCATGCAGGGCCACCAACCTCCCCATTTCACAGCAGCCCAGGCTGCCCAGGGCCCCATCCAACCTGGCCTTGAACACCTCCAGGGATGGACGGGGCATCACAGCCTCTCTGGGCAGCTGTTCCAGCACCTCACCACTTTCACAGCACACAACTTCCCCCTCACATCCAACCTCCATCTGCCCTCCCTCCACTTCAAACCATAGGAGCTGGTCTGCTGTGACAAATGTTGCTGCAGTGTTTTCAGCAATAGCAGCCTTGATTTCTGTCCCGTGCCTCTTGCAGGTGCTTGAAGAGGTGCTCCATAACCTGGAGCAGGATGGCACTATGAGCGTGGAGGATTTCTTCTACAGCTTGTTTAGGAATGCAAAGCCACTGACACCCTCAGCATCTACCCCGTACCGACAGCTGAAGAGACACCTCTCCATGCAGGTGAGGGATGGGCATGGAGCCCTGGTTCACTGTGCTGTGGGGAGATTGGAGTGCCCCAGGGCACTGTGGAGCTGGAGTGCTATGGGGAAAGCTGTGGGGACAGAATGGTGTAGGAATGGCCTTATGCTTGTGGTAGGATGGCTCCCTTGATCTTAGTGGTCTTTTCCAGCTGTAATGATTCTAATAATGGGGCTTGGGGATGCATCTTGTCAGATGTGATGTGTGGCAGCCTGGGGTTGGCTCCAGATTGCAGCTATGCACATCCCACTTGACAGAATCACAGAATGGCTTGGGTTGGAAGGGACCCCAAGGATCACAAAGCTCCAACCACCCAACAATGCAGGGCCACCAACCTCCCCATTTCACAGCAGCCCAGGCTGCCCAGGGCCCCATCCAACCTGGCCTTCAACACCTCCAGGGATGGACGGGGCATCACAGCCTCTCTGGGCAGCTGTTCCAGCACCTCACCACTCTCACAGCACACAACTTCCCCCTGACATCCAACCTCCCTCAACTCCAAACCATTTCCCCTTGTCCTGCTGTTCTCTCCCCTTTCCAAGAGCTGCTCCCTCCCATCTTGGGCTGCTCTCCAACTCGCTTTAAGCCCACTGCGCTGGGTTGTGCTGCGTTCCCATCAGGTCACTGCTGGGCGTTGGCGTGGCAGGGAGGAACAGCAGCATTAATCCTTAATCTCTAGATCCCCGCTAGCAACGTGACCCACGTCAGCCCTTCCCGGATGGGTGTGCAGGGGGCCGGGTCTGCCTGTACCCCCCACAGCTCTCCCCTTTTCCTCCAGTCCTTTGATGAGAGCGGCCGCCGCACTGCGGGCCCCGCCGCCATGCCCAGCACCGTTGGGTTCTGCCTCTTCTCCAGCCTGGATGATGGCATGGGTTATGGCTGTGTGGAGGGCATCTTGGACTGCTGGCACCAGGAAGGCGTGGAGAACAGCCAGGACATCCTGAAGGTAATGGCAGGCCTGCCTCAGCCCTGCTGGCTCTTCTCTGTGGGGTATTGGGTTGTAGCTGGGCTTTTCCTTGCTAAAAGTCAGTCTGGGCAGAACTGTTCTGGGATATCCCCAGTGACGTCCATTGTTGAAATGGTGTGTATCTGGGAGCCAAAAGTTAATGATGGATGTAATAAGGCTTCCAGCTTAGCTCAGAGAAGTCAGCTGTGTTTGTAGAAAGCAATCTGCCTTTACATTGCTGAGTACGGCACCTGCAAACCTGTTAGTGCTCACATGGCCTGGATTAAAGCTTATGCAGGAACCAAGAGCAGCATTTGAAACCTGCTGAGTCCTTTATTACAAGCTAGTGCTTTATTACCCATTTGCTCTGTGTATTGTGAATCAGGTGCCTGAAGTCAATCCCTTCCCTGCCCACCCTGCTAGCAGCTGTGCATGGGATCAAACACTCACGCGTGCTCGTTCCTAGAGCATCTCTGAGTTGCTGGCAATGGTAACAACAGTTTTTTCTTAGCATTTCCAGTCTGTGTGGATTTTGCACATCCAGGCTGCCGTAAACACTTTATCCAAAGCTCTGTCATTGCTCTCTAGCAAATAAAACCCAGCTGGAGTTTGCATGCGTGCAACTCAGCTCTCTAACAGTGCTATGTGAGCCAGACTTGTGTGGTAAGCCTTTAGCTTACCTCCTGCCTGTTGCTTTCTTCCTGGCTTGCTGTGTTTTGCAGTGTGTGTGCAGAGTATTCCATCTGTCCTGCTTTGTGCTGAGGGAAATCCCAAGCACTTATCACAGTAACTTTCTGATAGAGGTGAGAGGTGATAGAGGTTTCTGATAGAGACCTCACAAGGAAAGACCTCTTCTGTACTGCCTCTGTTGCACACCCTCATTCTTTTACTGGGAACACTGTCAACCACTTTTTTGCAGCCTTTAAATATTTTAAAAGGGCACTGCAATTAGGCCCACCAGAGAGTTGATACTTTAGTCAAGCAGGACCTTCATTTCCAGCTGGTCTTGCAGCATCATCGTGGTGTTTTCCATCACCGCAGTTGGCAGCAGCACTTCAGTGTAGGAAGGTGCCAGAGGTGTTTCCTGTAGTACCCAAAGCCATTCACAGCAAGCACAGATCTCATCTGAGCCTGTTCAGTTCGTTCTGTCAGTCTGTGTCCAAGTGCACAAGAAAGCACATTCTGTTCTAACACTGGATTGTTTCACAGGCTTTGGATTTCAGCTTGGATGGGAAGGTGAACCTGAGCGAGCTGACACTGGCACTAGAAAATGAGCTTCTAATAACCAAGAACAGCATCCACCAGGCGGCCCTGGCCAGCTTCAAGACAGAGATCAGACACTTGCTGTAAGTCATTGGGATCGCTGGTTCTGCTTTTCCCTTTGGTTTGTTCCCCTGTCCATCTGTATGCCGTGCATATGAGCTGCAGCTCTAAGCAGTGTTGAGTTTTCTGCTGTCTATCTTGAAATACTGTCCTTGGCTATCCATCAACCTATGCATCCATGCAGCAGCTGGTCTTTAAACCTGCAGGTGTTACCCACCAGCTTGTATAACTTGTGCCTCTCAGCTCCCCACATCTCCTCTATGGCTGCAAGATGGGGCAGGCCCAAGTGTTTCCATTTCCTTTGCCCTAGGGAACGAGTTGACCAAGTGGCCAGAGAGAAGGAGAAGCTGCGCTCGGATTTGGAAAAAGCTGAAAAACTGAAATCTCTGATGGCTTCTGAAGTTGATGACCACCATGCAGCAATAGAGCGCCGCAATGAGTACAACCTCAGGTATGGTGTTGGGTCACCCCATGGGTGAGAGCAGCTCCTGCTTATCTTGAGCATTGCTGCAGGGTAGCACTGTAAGTGCTTGGGGCTGGAGCCTGGGGCAGGGGTGAGCACCTGAGGTTTGGCTGAAATGCAGCCTGAGATTGTCCTGTGGCTGGCCAAGTTGAAGCAGTCCTGTGCTGTTCCTTCCCCACCTGCCAGACTCATCTATGGGTCTCAGGTGGTGCCAGCCCCATTCCATCTCTCTGCTTCCCACCCCGGTGTCTGTGCACACCACTCACCTTCCCAATAATGAGGTGCATGTGGATGTCAAACTTCAAATATTAACATCTCTGGCTGCAGAAACAGCAGCCTGAATCCCAAAATCCTGGCCAGGCTGTGGGCTGCACATCTGAAACGTCTCTGAACCGTGCAGTTAATCCATGCTTCTCCAGGCAGCAGTCCCTCCTGGTGCAGGCACTGATAGGAGCAGTGCTGATTACCGCCCAGCTTAACTCACAGCAGTATTTGCCTGCTGCTTTTCCTGAGCTTTTCTTACCTTTGATCCCTTAATAGGAAGCTGGATGAGGAGTACAAGGAACGAATCGGCGCTCTGAAGAATGAGCTGCGGAAAGAGCGCGAGCAAATCCTGCAGCAGGCTAACAGACAGCGGCTGGAGCTGGAGCAGGAGATAGAGAAGCTGAAAACTGATGAGAACTACGTCCGTGACCGCCTCACGCTGTCCCTGAAGGTAACAGAATGAATGGACCCTGAAGTGGGGAGCAGTGCTGCAATTAGCTCCTTAATCATAGGGTCTCTGCCAGAGTAGGTTGAGCTGAGTGAAAGTAACTGTAGCTGCAAGGTAAGGGCATCGGACTCAGTGGCCCTTATGAGTCCCTTCCAACTCATAGAATCATAGAATTAGAAGGGACCTCGAGGATGCCACATGTAGGGCCACCAACTCGGGGTGTTTCATTCTGTGTCTGTGATGGCGTTTTTTGGATCACCTTGATTGGTTCCTGTTTGGGCTCATGGGGCTCCATTTCAAATGGTAAAGCAAGCCTGCTTGCTTATTTCTTTTGGAAAGCTCTTTTCTGCCTTCCAGTGCAGTCTTTCACCTGTGACCCTACACACTCACATCCTTCAGCCATATTATTTTTTAGGAAACACTTAAATCACAGCCAACTTTTCTCTGAAGCTGACAGCTGCTGAATCATAATGTAATGCTTTGGATTGTTTGTAAGCTCATCACAGGTGAAAGATAATGGTGTTACCTTAGGGGCATCACAGGCACTGACAGTCAACACGCTGTGTTGAGAGCAGCTTCTAAGCAGGCTGGCTGCCCTGTGAGCATCGAGGGAGCTGTAAAACACTCCTGAAGCAGCAGTTTGAAAGAGAGAGGAGTTGGGGTGTGTTGGGACCACCAGCAGCTGCTTTTTTGTGGCGAGAGGGATTGTGTGTGTTTGAAGGGTGGAAAACCAATGCACAATTCCCATTGCTGGCTGAAACTCATAACAATGTCAGGCTCTAACTTGACTCTCTAATGAGCCATTGCTTGCTATTGCTTTCTTTCTGCAACTGCTGAGGCTGCTGGGTTATGTTTGGTGCAGGAAAACAGCCGTCTGGAAAGCGAGCTCTTGGAAACTGGAGAAAAGCTGGCCGAGTATGAAAGCCTGGCAAGCAAACTGCAGAGGAACTTGGAAAATGTCCTGGCTGAGAAGGTAAAGCCTCCTCTTACCAGCATGTGCTCCCAGTTGCCCAACTCATTTCCAGTGAAGGAAATCACAGATCCTCCAGCTTGCCTGTGGTTTGGTTAAAATCGACAGTGGAGAGGCACATGGCAAAGCAATCATTCCATCGGTCTGAGGGGTGTTTTGGTGTTTGCTTTATTTATCTCCTTTGTAATTTTGGATATATCCAATCTGCAGATCCTTTCTAGGGCAGCTCATATCACAGAATCCTAGAATGGCCTGGGTTGCAAAGGAGCACAGTGCTCATCCAGCTCCAACCCCTGCTGTGTGCAGGTCACCAACCAGCAGCCCAGGCTGCCCAGAGCCACATCCAGCCTGGCCTTGAATGCCTGCAGGGATGGGGCATCCACAGCCTCCTTGGGCAACCTGTGCCAGTGCCTCACCACCCTCTGGCTCCAAAACTTCCTCCTCATATCCAACCCAAACCTCCCCTGTCTCACTTTAAAACCATTTCCCTTGTCCCATCACCACCCACCCTCACACACAGCCGTTCCCCTCCTGTTTATCCGCTCCCTTCAAGCACTGAAGGCCACCATGAGGTCTCCCCTCAGCCTTTTCTTCTCCAAGCTGAACAAGCCCAGTTCCCTCAACCTTTCCTCACAGCAGAGCTGCTCCAGCCCTCTGCTCATCTCAGTGCCTCTTCTGGACCCGCTCCCAGAGCTCCACGTCCTTCCTGTGCTGGGGGCCCCAGGCCTGGACGCAGCGCTGCAGATGGGGGCTCCAAGAGCTGAGTAGAGGTGGACGATCACCTCCTTGTCCCTGCTGGCCACCCCTTTTTCATGCAGCCCAGAACACAGCTGCCCTTCCATGCTGCAGGCACACATTACAAGGTGCTTGGTGTTGCTTTGCCCATCTGCTAAAACTTCATCTGAAAATCAAGATAACAGCTGAATGTGGTGGTATTCCAGTGGTAAAATAATAAATAAGGCAGAGAGAGGCAGCAGGCTGTGAGCAGGGCTGTGTGGAAGGCTAACTGGGTGGTGCTGGTGCCGTTTCAGTTTGGGGACCTGGATCCCAGCAGTGCGGAGTTCTTCCTGCAGGAGGAGAGGTTGGCCCAAATGAAGAATGAGTACGAGCTGCAGTGCAGGGTGAGTGGAGCCCTGGGGTTGGGAACCCAGCACTGGGCAGGGATGGGATATTTCCGAGTGCTGTCTGTTTCTGGAACAGCTCTGGCTTAAGAAAACAGAACTACATGCATTTAAAGCTTGCTTTCTCCTCCCCACATCTTGTGCAGCTGAATGCTTCCTGAAGGTGGGTCTGCGAGTATCTATTTCTGTATCTGTTTACTGAGGGTTGCACTGATTGCAAGCAATTGGCTCATCTGTTCTGCATTATCCCTGTTCACTGTAGAACCAGCTTGGCTCAGGACTGTGATTGGAACAGCATAGCAGCTCTGTTAAGTTGGGGTTAAAAAGCAAATATTTTCTAGAAATATTTGCTGAACTGATTGATATTTCTTGATAAGAATTGGCTTGAACGTGCAGCTGGCTCTTTTGAGTGCTGGCAGACACTGTCAGTCTTTAGGGTTCCCTTTCTGAACCCTCCAAGTCTCCAGAGCTGCATGTTTACATGTTCAGCCATTCATATCTTCAATAAGGGCTGTTCACTGAGCTCAGCACGCTGCCTTTGGCACAAACACTTGGGAGGTTCTGCTGGCAAGTGGGCAGAAGTACCAGATGGGAAAGGCACTAATGAGGAGATCTCTTTCCTAATTTGATCTTTTACTTCTGCTTTGATATATTTTTTTTTCCAAGTAGAATGGTAGTTAGGAAGTATTTCTCAAGTGTGTTTGGAAGCGTTCCGAAGGTGATGTTTAAAACTGTAGGAGGAAGAAGGAATAAAAAGTGCAAGTCCTACAGAGTGGTGGAGTTCAGAAGCACAATACATGCATGTATCAATCTGAAGGAGGCTCTGTCATCTTGATAAGAAACATATCTGCTACTTGCACACGGGCTGGCACTTGGAAAAACAGTACCTTCTCCAAAAGAAGGGACCTGTGGAGTCATTCAGGTTGAAGACATCCAAGTCCCCAACCCCAGCCCACCCCACCATGCCCGCTGCCCACATCCCTCATGGGCAGTGACCACTCCTGGGCAGCTATGCTATGGCAGCACTGCTCTTTTGGAGAGGAAATGTTTCCTAATATCCAACCTGATCCTCTCCTGGCACAACTTGAGGCCATCACTTCTCATCCTGGTTGTTAACTGGCAAGACTGAGTCCTTATCTGCAGCAATTCTCTCCTGAATGTCTTGTGTCTGTGTTATGCTGGTGTGCAGACGCCCAGCTGTTCGGCTGCTTTTACCAAAGCTTTCCTTTGCTTCTCCCCTGCAGGAGCTGCAGGACCAGATCGATGAGCTGCACTCAGAGCTGGAGGAGTACCGCACTCAGGGCAAGGTGTTCAGGCCGTCCCTGAAAAACTCACTGTCAGAGGAGTTTGATATTGATATCAAAAGCTATGGCAACAGCGGCGTTGAACCTGACCAGGGTAAGGCATGTTTCCTCTATGGGAAGTCCTGCAGTGTAGATATTTAGAATGTCTCAGATGGGGTTATGTAAAGGCTGCCCCAAACCTTCCCAGTGAAATTCTTAGCAGCACTCCCATTTTAATGTGCAGCATTAAGTGCCCATGACTGCTGTGCCATGTTCAAAGCTCAGATCCTAGAATGGCCTGGGTTGCACAGGAGCACAGTGCTCATCCAGCTCCAAGCCCCTGCTGTGTGCAGGTCGCCAACCAGCCGCCCAGGCTGCCCAGAGCCACATCCAGCCTGGCCTTGAATGCCTGCAGGGATGGGGCATCCACAGCCTCCTTGGGCAACCTGTGCCAGTGCCTCACCACCCTCTGGGTGTATGAATACATCTATTGAAAACGTAGCTCTTGGTGTTTCAAGGTGATGCATGTAATTATTCTCTTTAAAGGACTTGGGTCAGAAGACTGCAATCCATTAAATATGAGCATAGAGGCTGAAATGGCCATTGAGCAAATGAAGGAGCAACATCACAGGGATTTGCATCACCTCAAGCAGGAGCTGGAAGACACTGTAAGCTATTCTTGTTTAGAACTTCACCAAATTTTGCAGCTTTTTTGTAGAAGTGTGGTCTTGGAGCGGTCTAAGCTTGTTCTGCAGCAAGAGCAGATGTCATTGGTCCTGTTGGGCTTCTGTTGCATTTGATACACTGGTCTTCAGCTCCAGTTAAGAGCTGGTAACTATGCTGCATCCGTATAATGCACTCATTTCATGTATGGTATAAGATGGGGGTAATGAAATTGTATTCTGACAGCGTGGCAACTGTCTGCCCTGGTTTGCAAAGGGAAACAAGTGGTGCTTGTGGGGAAAGGGAACTAAAGCAATATTACCCTGACATCATTATTTTTCTTGTCACTTCTAAAACCTTAATGAAGGGAAACCCCTCACCTCTTAATCTGGGGAGGGTTTTGAAGAATGTGTTGGTGAAATGCTTCCATGGCAGCTACAAACCTGACTGAGGACTTTAAAATGAGCAGGTTCTCTCTTCTGTGACAAAACTCATTTAACGTAAAGATACGAGTTTCACAGTGAGACATGATGCTGAGCTCTTAGCAGGGGAAACCAATGTAAAGAGTGAGTCAGAATCACAGAACGGCCCGGGTTGGAAGGGACCTCAAGGATCACGAAGCTCCAACCCCCCTGTGCCATGCAGGGCCACCAACCTCCCCATTTCACAGCAGCCCAGGCTGCCCAGGGCCCCATCCAACCTGGCCTTCAACACCTCCAGGGATGGACGGGGCATCACAGCCTCTCTGGGCAGCCGTTCCAGCACCTCACCACTCTCATAGCAAAGAACTTCCCCCTGACATCCAACCTAAATGTCAAAATGCTCTATAGAATATGTGAAAACATTCTAGAGATGTTTCCTGTTCATTTCTGTTGCATGTTCTGGAGAAACAGTCTGTGTTCCTCCTGCAGGTGAGTCACTATGAGAAGCAGCTGGGTGAGACAAAAACCCATTGTGAGAAGGAGCAGGAGGACATGAGGAAGAAGTACGGTGAGGAGATGCGTGTGATGGAGAAGCAGATAGCTGGGCTCAGAAGCCAAGTTGCGGAGCTGCAAGGAGAGGCTGCAGCACTCAGGGAGCAGCAAGAAAAGCTTGGCTGTGAACATAATGCTGAGAAAAACAAGCTGCAGGTCAGCTTCAGTGAGGAGAAAGCCAATCTGCAGGAGCTGCTGAGGCAGGAGCACGAGGACGATGTTAGAGCCAGGCTGGAGCAGGCCAATGAGAAGTTCAGTCGAGAACGGGAGGAGCTGATCCAGAACGGCGTCTGGGCAGAGGAGAAAATGAGAGCACTGCTGCAGGCACTGCAGGATGAGAAGGGAGAGCTGGAGCACGGCTTCCATCAGCAGCTGGAGAGGATGGCAGAAGCACATGCCCTGGAGAAGGAGGAGCTGCTGAGGAAGCACAGGCAGGAGTTGGAGGAGGAGAGGTGAGTGTCCCCGTGGCTCTATAGCTGTGCTCTGTGCTGCTTGGCACTGTGACCTTAGCGATGCTGGCACAGAGCTCATTTCAGGTGCTGTAACTGTACAGTGCTTTATTCCAGAACCAGATGGGCTCATACACAGAGCTGTGTCTTCTGACCCTTTTCCAGCAGATATTTCTGTTGGCTCTTAGCTCACCCAGAGGCAGCAGTGCTGCTAAAGCGTAACCAGGCGTGGTTAATTTGAGCTCCATTTGGCATCCCTGTGCTTTACAGTCCTTTGATTTCGAGTTGTCCTTTTCTGAAGAAGCAAACAGGTGGTTGGTACATGCATCTAGTCAGGAGTGAGCGTCAGAAGTAATGAGAGCATCCTGGGCTGACAGGGAGAGATGAGGACAAGGATATTTGCCCCCACAAATCCAATGCCAGGTATAGGAGAACACATCCATGGCAATTATCATTGAATTATCAATGAATTATTCAAGTTTCAATAAATGGCCTCGTTTAACTTTTTGCTCTCAGAAACACCCAGCAAACAGTAGTGCCACTAAAACTCAGTAGGAGAAAGTATTCAGTTGAAGTAGCTTTGAAAATTGATCTCTTCCTGAGATAGCCCAGGGTTTAGTAATGTGTTATGTTAACCACGTTTAGGCAGAAAATGGAAAGTGACTATAACAGAAGAGCATCTCATGCTGAGAGCCAGTTCTCTGCTGACACCCAAACACTTGTGAATAAGTATGAAGAAACCATCCAAAGTCTGGAGGGCCGCTACCAGCGAGAGCTGCGTGAGTTTGTGGAACTGCAGAGAGAGGAGAAGGCTCAGTGGGAGTTTGAAAGGGATGAGATTGCCCAGGAGGTCGCTGAAGCCCACGAGCAGCTGAAGGAAAGCCTGGCAAATGAGAAGGCTGCGTCTGTTGCCCTGAGCCGAGAGAAGGAGCTCCTGGAGAAGCAGTTTAAGGAGGAGGTGAATACATTGGTGTGCGAGAAGGAGCAGCTCCAGAAAGAGCTGCAGGAGCTGAGGGATGCTGCTGAGGAGCAGGAGAGAAAGCTGAGCAGTGAGATGCTACAGCTTCAAAATGACCACGAGAAAGAGCTGAAGGACAAAGAGGAGCGTATCAACACGGTGGAGGAAAGTGGGAAGCTGGTCAGGCAAAAGCTGGAGAGACTCCATAGTGAGTATAAGCGGGAGAAGGAAGAACTGAATTCCAAGCTTCTCGCCTTGGAAAGTTTAAACAAAGACATTTGTGTGAAAGCAGAAGCAGAAAAGGCAGAGATGAATTTGGAAATCTCAAACCTCCAAGAAAAAGTGCAGAAGTTGCAGTGGGAGAACCTTAGTTTTTCTGCACTACAGAATCACTATCGGGTCCTGGAAAACGAGTACACCAAAGCAAAGAGCAAAATAGCTTCTTTCTCTGCTACGGAGCCGCTGGGAGATGATGCAGATGTTCTCATAAACCTGCAGAAAGTGCATGAGCAAGCTGTGAAGGAGAATGTCAGGATGGCTGCTGAGATTGTCAGGCTGCAGCACAGGCTGCAAGATGCTGAGTGCAGATCCATGGGGCGTGCCTGGCCTAATTGCTCTGACCAAACATTGCAGCTGCTAGACGAAGTGAATCCTCTTTTTGGAGGGCTGCCCTGTGACTGTAGAGATGAAGGCAAGGGAACGGATCTGGATGGCTGTCAGCTCCTGGAGGCTGATGCTACAGACCTGGAAGAAGGGATGGGTTGTGGTTTGGAGGAGCCGTGTGATGGAAGCAGAGCGGACAGTGGTGCTCCTGAGGTGTGGATGTGCCACGTGCCAGGGGGTAAAATGGCACTGGAGAGTGATGGCAACCTTGACTTGGACAAGGATCTAGAGGTGGGTTCTCAGGTGCCTCTGCTGCAAAGAAACAGAGATCTTGAGGGAGTACCCAGGCTAAAAATACTCCAGAATGGTATTAAACAGCAGAATGTCTGTCTGCTAAGTAACAGAGCAGCTCCCAAGAGTAAAAGCTTTCATCCTGATGCTTCAAAGCTGCAGACTGAACTCGAGCACGTCAAAGAACTGGAACGTGCTCCTGGATTGATGAATGGTGACCTGGAAAGTGCAATACCTCAACTCTGGGAGAGGGTTGAAGAGTTGCAAGAAAGATTGATGGCACAAGCCAAGCTGCTGTCACTGCAAGAAGAAATTCAGGCAGAAAATGAGGGCCTGAAATCTGAAGTGATGAAGTTAGTTGAAAAAAACAGAGTCCTGGAAGACAACCTGCGTGAACTGAGAAGCTTTCATTGCAAGCTAGAAGAAAGCGACCTGGAAAGTATGAAGCTCTGGGAGGAAAACACGCAGCTCCCCAAAACAGTTAGAGAACTGAAAGATGGCCAAACCCAAAGTGTTGGAGGAGAAATAGATGTGTCCAGGGAGAAGTTAAGGCTGCGATGCCAGCTTGGAAAGCCAGAAGAACGGGCGGCAGTGCTTAAGGCTCTGCAAGATGAGCATGCCCAGTGTGGCAGCACGATGAAGGAAGCATCAACAGAAAAGAGAGGTCTGCAGGAGCACAGTGAGGTGCTGGAGGAGGTCCCCACTCTGGTTAACCCCAATGCCATGCATCTCCAGGAGGAGGAGAGGAACGCAGTGACGCGTGGCTTACAAAGCACGTGCACCGAGCTGCAGCAAAAAGTTGATCTTTTGAGGTAATGTATGCTTACAGAGCTTTGTGGGAAGCGTGGCAGCCCCACAACGCTCCAGCTTGCTGCTTGCTCCACGTAGAAACTAACCTAGTGTGTCCTGCTGACCATCCTTAGCCCTACTGACCGCCCTGCGGCCGCCACCTTAACCTCTGTAGCTTAGCCCTTAGAAAGCAGTGCCTCGGAATCTGACTGCTGGTAGGTGTCTGAATGTGGATAACCATGGCTGGGATAAACGTGTGGCTTGCTCCTCTGAACGTGACTTAGCATGACATAACACAAGTGATTTGCCCTTGGATGCAGTTTCCTTTGCAGTGTGTACAGCAGGGCCCTCTGTGTTAATGTCTGAAAGATGGTAGTTACGTTTTTCAGGATGCTTTCAGCTGTCACTAATATCACCTCTTTGTTCTTTTCCTTTCTAGCACTGAGTGTTACTTGGAAAGCTAGAATTGTTTTGCTTTTTCTAAATACCAGAGTCAACACTAAAGAGTCACAGAGCCATTGAATGGTTTGAGTTGGAAGGGAACCCTTCAAGGCCATCTGATCCCACTCCCCACACTGCACAGGGACACCCACAGCTCCATCAGTGCTCACTGCCCATCCCCTGATCTTGGATTTCTTTAGGAATGGGGCACTGCTGCCTCTCTGGGCACCCTGTGCAATGCCTCCCCATCCTTAATGTCAATAACTTCTCCCTTATGTCCAATCCAACTCTCCCCTCTTTTAGTTTGAACCCATTTTCTCCTTGTCCCGCCACAGCAGACCCCGTGCTGCAGTCTGCTTATGGTGCTGTGGAGCTCTTCAAATTCACAGCTACGTTATTGGTACTTAAGGACCAGAAGGTATAATACAGTATTGAAGTGCAAAACTTCTACTAGCTATCTTAAATAACTTATTAACTTTGAGCGGGTGTTTTGTACAGTTAATATCCCCTTTCTCATGATCAAGGAAGCAGTCTAAATGTAAAATCTCTATGCAGCTCATATGAATTACCCAGCTGCAGCTTTGTTGCCAAGGATCACAAGCAGGTCAGGCTTTCAGTGACTTCTCTCCTTTGGTGACGCACAGAAGCTGTGCTCACGTGTCTCATCTCTCTGCCACAGATGTGAGGCTGAGAAGCTCAGAGAAGAAAACGCCATTCTGAAAAACAAAGTGATGCTGTTAAATGAGGAGGGCAGTGCTTCCAGCCTGAAACTGCGGGAGCTGAACGGATCCCGGGAGGAGATGCGGTAAGGATGCGTGCGACCACGTGTGCACCTCCAGGCTCTCGCTGCAAGGTTGCATCCTTTCTCCTAAAGCTCCTGCACACCTTAGTTGTTGCCCAGGCTTTGAAGCAAGCAAGCTGTCCGGTGCCACCAGCAGTCCCTGTGCCCCTCCCCAGCCCACAGTTTCTCCTGCCTGATCCTAGAGCTAAAGGAGGAGCTTTAACCCATGGGTCATTGTCATAGAATCCTAGAATGGCCTGGGTTGCAAAGGAGCACAGCGCTCATCCAGCTCCAAGCCCCTGCTGTGTGCAGGTCGCCAACCAGCAGCCCAGGCTGCCCAGAGCCACATCCAGCCTGGCCTTGAATGCCTGCAGGGATGGGGCATCCACAGCCTCCTTGGGCAACCTGTGCCAGTGCCTCACCACCCTCTGGCTGAAAAACTTCCTCCTCATATCCAACCTAAACCTCCCCTGTCTCACTTTAAAACCATTCCCCTTGTCCCATCACCATCCACCCTCACACACAGCCATTCCCCTCCTGTTTATCCGCTCCCTTCAAATATTGGAAGGCCACCATGAGGTCTCCCCTCAGCCTTTTCTTCTCCAAGCTGAACAAGCCCAGTTCCCTCAACCTTTCCTTATAGGAGAGGTGCTCAGCCCTCAGTCTTCTAGGAAAGAAATGCATGGGGGTGTCAAGGAAGCAGGTACTCACCAAGTCTGTGCAAAGCAGTGATGCTAAGTGTGAAATGAAAGTCCAGAATGACCATTTCTTATGAGGTGAACCAGCTTGTTTTTGCAGGCATGTATATTAGCAAGTGTCCTCACACTGATGAGCTTTTCTTTTTCCTAGGCTAAAGATAGAGGCGGTAAGGAAGGAGAAAGTGGCTGTGCAGAAGATGGTTGACAATCTGAAAAAGCAGGTATGCAGACTGAGTCCAGCAGCTTCTCTGGAGAAACATCACTGTAATCATCGCCCCTTCCTTACGTGGTCCAATCTGAAGGCAACTGTGATGCTATTGCAATTGTTTTTTAAAAAAATATATATGTATCTACCATGCAGTGCCAAAATTAGTCATAACTGACACTGCTCTCCCAATTCAGGTAGCAGATCTGAAGGCCAGGAACCAGCAGCTGGACTCTGAAAACACTGAACTGAGCCAGAGAAACTCCAAAAACCAAGCAGATGTGCAGGATCTCAACCAACAGCTGGCAAGGGTGCTCAAGCAAAAGGAAAGGGAAGCAGGAAGATGTACCCTGGAAGAGTGGGAAAAGGAGAGATTGGCACTGAAAGAGGAACTAGAAAACAATAAAGTAAAGGTATGGGATGAGTGGCTCTAATGGAATGGAGCAACTGAACCTTTAGGAATTAGCATCCATTTCCCTAGCCTGTATCACTGGTCCCAGCACCCTCTGCTGAACCTTCATTACTGTCTCTCAAACTGAGATCTGGGCTTTTTACTTCTCGCAGTCATCAAATGTGGTGTCCTCCTTGGAGATGGAGCTGTCAGAAATGAAAGTTCAAGCTCGTGTGTTGGAGCAGGAGAACCGCCTTCTCAAGGAGGAGCTGGAGAAGGCAAAGCAGGTATGGCACCCTACCCAGGTACCACCAGGTGATGGCTTAGAGCCACCAACCTGTCTCTTCTTGGGCCCTGCCCTCTTGATTGAGATGGAAGTAGTTAATTTCTCTAACCAAATGTCATCATGTAACGTGTATTATCAAGGACAGCGTTATAAATCTTCTTGAGACAGCCTCTCAGTGCAAGGCACAGCTGTTCAATTGTGGTTGATTTTGCTTGCTTAGACTTTGCCAAAAGTTATTCTAGAGCAGTAGATCTTCACAGTCAGTTGTTAATGACAAAGACCAAGACTTGAAGATCTTGATTCAACAGCATATAAGGCTTTTCTAGCTTGTGTGAGTAGGGTGGAATATTTCACTGAGCAGTTGGTGACATCCATCCAGCTCCTCTCAAGGAGTGGTTGCTTCCACCATGTCCCCTAGCAAAGCCAAAGCAATAAGAGTAGCAATTGGGGACTTGGACAGCTTAGAACTTTATAAAGATAATGTCCTGGAGGGCCTGGCTGTTGCCCATATAAACAGGGTTCATTTGGCAGCAAGTATATAATGATAATTATAAATAATGAAGGCTACCAATGAATTAGCCTTCCTGATTAGGGTGCCACAAAGTCATTTTCTTTAAAGCAGAGCATTCATTTGATGTTCCCCATGCTTGGGATTTATAATGGCCTTAAAAAGCAAAAGCAGATGAGATCTATTGAGTCAAGAGTGGATTGCTGCTCGAGTGTAATTAAAGACAGAAGATTGAGTGAGCAAAGCCCAGAGAGCAGAGGAGCAGGCAGACAAAGCTGATGCACTGTGCCAGATGGGAAAGGGATCAGAAGTCAGCTGGGTGGCTTTTCTTTCCTCCTTTTCTGGGAAGGAGGTATCCAAAGCCTTATCTACTCTGTTGATGTTAGAAGGTGACTGGGGACATGGATGTGGGAAGGAGAACTGTCTGTTCTGATTATTCATAAAAATAAAAACCAAAACCCAGCACGATACACAAAATGAAAATTCAAAGCTTTAGTATCTGCTGTGTCCTCTACCCAATGCAATTGGTGTTGTACAACCCAGTGGGTCCTATATTATGTCATGGGCTCTAACACACAAGCAGTGCAGGAGGTGTAGCACCTGTCTGCAGGTGTGTGGCTCACAGGAGCCCTGACACAGGCTGCCCTGGGTCATGAGTGGTATTCTGCTCCCATCTTTTCCACTCTATCCAGTGCACTACAGTTGGTCCTAAGGTGAGGAGAAGGCTTTGTTTGGTGCTTGCATGTAAAGCTCTGAACTGATGGAGGGCCTTGTCTCCCACAGCTGCCCAGGTGCTCTGACCTCTCTGACCTTCAGAACGAAGTCTCTAGCTTGATGACTAAGAATGAAAAGCTGCTGAAAGAAAAGGAAGCGCTGAGCGAGGAATTAAGCAGATGTATTGATAAGGTAAGGCAGGACTGCACAGCCATGCCCCTACCTGGGTGCTGCAACAAGGTGCTGAAGTTCTTATATCACAGTCTGCATCCCTCTAAGCTATGAAACTGCTTTGGGTTTCCTTCTTACCTTCAGGCCAGATCGAGGCTTCTGTGCCATTGCATTTTTTTTCCCTTGCTGGTCTTAAGGAGAGCTTTTGGAGCATAGTTTGAGTGCAGTTTGGTTACGTAGCAAATTCCAAACAGTGAGGAGCAGAGGCACGGATAGGAATGTTGCAGCAGGACAAGGAGGACAGTGTTCTTGCACTCTGTATTCTAACTCCAGGCTGGAGCAGCACAGTGGGTGTGCCATAAATAATGATCCTGTTGTGCACAGATTCACAACTGAGTTGGTTGGTTTTGTTTGCTCTCCTCCAATTTCCTTGCATAGCTGTAACTCCATCTATCGTAACTCCTAAAGTCAAACTGAGTTAAAGAAAATCCCAAATGATTCAGGCTTAGCCGTGTATCTTATTGCAGGTGGCCAAAGTAAGCTGCTTGGAGAGCGCTGTTGGCAGCTTGAAGCAGGAGCAGAAGTGCTGGGAACAACAGAGTCAGACCCTGAAAACGCAGCTATCAGCTTCACAGGAGAAGGTATAACAGTGGGTTTTGTTACAGTCCTGAATCAAAGCATTTTGGAATTTCTGGTACAGCTTTTTTCATAGAAAACAGCCCTCTTCTAACATGTGCAAGGACTTCATGCAACTCAGAATGGGTGCTTTGATGGGCTTTCAAAGTGATGTCCTTGAAGGACAAAAGGAAACTTGTTAAATATGACCTTTTTTTCCCCACATCCAAGTTCCTGTTGCCAACTCACTCTGCCCAGCTGTCCCTCAAGCACTGCAGTGATCCTGCTTCTGCTCCCTGCTTTTTGATGGTAGTTTGTTTCCTAGCAGCCAAGAGCAGGGACAAATGGCCATTTGCTTGGCTGATGGCACTGCTCTTGTCTCTTGTTGGCCATAGGCCACCAAGAAGAAGAAATAAATCAGAAGGAATCTCTTTTTCCCAGCATGTCACAATAAGTATTCTGTGATGGAAGATGAGTGCAGTATTTTGGCCATTTTTAAGAGGGTGTGGCAGCTGATTTGAAGCAGAAACTTGGAGAACTGTTTATCAGTTCCATGAGCTGGGCTGCCAGCGTCATCTCATCACCCCTTCCAACAGTCAGCAGTCAAATAGCAGAGATTTGTGGCACCTTACAGGTTCAGAGCTTGGATGAAACCTTGCAGAACACCAGCCTCCAAATGTCCTGCTTGAGGTCGGACCTGCGGGTGGCACAGCAGGAGAAGGAAGCTCTTGAACAAGAGGTGATGTCTTTACACAAGCAGCTGCAGAACGCCAATGAGAAGGTAACTGAGCTCTGTCAGATCCACGTGGATGACTTACAGATGGGCATCCTGTCACTGGAGCCAGTCTGATTGTTAGGCTGGCTAATGAGCAAGGCAGAAATAGTGCTGCAAGCCTGAGCAAGCAGCTTCTGAATGACATTGGTTTTGACTCTTATAAACACAAGTGATAGAAAGCTAGCAATCAAACTGCCTAGAGGGAGGAGGGCATAAAAAAGACAGTATTTCTGTGATGCTTTCTGGTTTTAGTAGTTTTCGTGTTTAAGAGATAACTATCATTAGCCTGTTAAGGTTGTTTGCAATGCCAAGCTGATGAGGAGGTGGGTCTGAAGGAGGTGGCAGGCAGCAGTCCTGCGTTAGCATTATGAATGTAGCCCCCGATTTGGCTGCTTTGCCATGTAATTAAAGGAATATTTAATGAGCACACGGGAAGGAGAGTGCTTCAGAATTGTGCAACAGGAGCTGAATCACAGCTTTGCTGAATAATATGTAATGGAGTTCTATTATTTATTTGATGAGGCTGCAAAATAGAGCCCAACTTTTTGTGCCATCGAGCTGAGTGTGCGCTCACAGTAACAATTCCAGCTGTGATTTGGCAAAGTGCTTGGCTGCACACTGGGATGACCGTGCTGGATTCCACTGGCACATAGGCTGGGAGGGAGATGGAGCCCTGCAGCTACCAAAAGCCTCCTTAAACACCACCTGAACGGAGAAAACGTCTGCTTCTCTGTTGAAGGCCTAACCCTGCAATTCTGTCTGTCTTAAGAACAGGGTCCTAGCACGGGCTGTGCCTTCCCCAGGGTGCACGCAGCAGGACGAGCTGGAGCAGCTGATGGCCCAGGAGCAGCAGCTGCTGCGGCAGGAGAAGGAACGGCTGCAGAGGGAAGCCCGCAGCTCTGCCACGGAGCTGCTGCATGCCAGGGAGAAGGTAGGGGATGGTTCAGATAGTCTCTTGTCGAAGATTCTGGTCTGCCCCCTCTGCTCTGCCCTGAGGAGGCCCCATCTGGAGCACAGGATCCCCTTCTGGGTTCCTCAGTTCCAAGCAGATGTGCAGTTGCTGGAGAGAAGCCAATGGAGGGCAGCAGAGGTGGTGGGGGGTCATCAGATGTGACAAAGCCTAGGCACGGGCTGCCCAGGGAGGTGGTGGGGTCTCCTCTGGAGATATGCAAAACCCATCTGGAAACTTTCCTGTGCAACCTACTGTAGGGAACCTGCTTTAGCAGAGGGTTCATAGAATCACAGAATGGGCCTGGGTGCAAAGGAGCACAGTGCTCATCCAGCTCCAACCCCTGCTGTGTGCAGGTCACCAACCAGCAGCCCAGGCTGCCCAGAGCCACATCCAGCCTGGCCTTGAATGCCTGCAGGGATGGGGCATCCACAGCCTCCTTGGGCAACCTGTGCCACTGCTTCACCACCCTCTGGCTGAAAAACTTCCTCCTCATATCCAACCCAAACCTCCCCTGTCTCACTTTAGAACCATCCCCCCTTGTCCTATCGCTATCTGCCCTGGGTTGAATGGGGAATCTCCAGAGGGCCCTTCCATTGCATACAACTCTGGGATTTATTTATTATGTCTTCTAGCATTCTTCACATTTAATTTCCCAGCTCGCAATATTAGGCAGATTATGGGGAGGAGAAAGAGTTGCTCAAAGCTAAAATATCAAAAGTACCAGAATCTGTTATGAATCTGAAATCACCTGGTACCAGATATTGCAAATGCAATTGATTTATTTGCAGTGGGCTGTCAGTTTTGACCTACTGGAACGTGCCAAAAACATCACTACAAAGGAGATGGAATGGTTTGGAATGTCTTCTCACATTTGTTCATCTCTGGTCTCTTTAGATCCGACAGCTGGAATCCACTGTCCTCTCCTTAAAGCATCAGAAGCATCAAAGCCAGTCAGGTATTGTCAAAGCCATAGAGCAGGAGAAACTAAGCTTGAAGAGAGAGTGTGAACAGCTACAGAAGGAGTTGTCCTCTGCCAATAGGAAGGTTAGTCCAAGTGCTTAATCTGGGGTTGGTGTGATGTGCAGCCACTCATGACTTGCATGTTGAATACAGCAGATAAAATGAAGCTGCTGCCTTTCTAAGGAAACCTCTTGTCTTCTGTAGATCAGTCAGATGAATTCTGTTGGACACGAATTGGAAACAAGCTCAGAAAATGAAGGGCTAAGGAAAAAGCAAGTCAAGCTGGACGATCAGTTAATGGAGGTACTTCTCAATAGGTGCTGACTGCGCTGACTGTAGTGCGGAGGTTTATCATCAGTGTGTCACTGAATCCATGAATTTATTTATAAAACGAAAGTAAAAAAGCTTTCCTCTTCAGGGAAAATGATCAAAACTGGAAGAATTGCTGTCTGTTAATGTTAATGTGATCTTTCATGATCAGTGTGAGTGTGATTGATGTGCTTCTGTGAAGCACGGTGTGGTTCATGGTAACTTGTGTGATGTTCCAGATACAAAGACGAACGGGGAAGAATTTTGTTTCTGTGCTTGAGGCAAGGCTAACACTTTGTTCTTCCTTCCTAAAACATATCACCTCAAATTTCCTAACTAATATTTGTGTAATGCTGCTCTTAATGTAGAAGCCTGTTCTTACTTACCGTGAGAATAGTTGGCTGAATGGAAGCCTTGCTTAGCAGAACCTCTGAGCTGTCTCTGCAATGAACTTGGTCTGAATTTCAGTTTAAAACATTTTTAACTTGTTCCATAAATGAGACAGTCTTATAGATGAGGCTTTTGCAGCACTGTTGGTTGAAATACCTCATGGTTTTCATCAGGGAAGCAAACGGGAAACGTGTTATGCTGAATATACTCTGTAATTAGCTGTAAAATTATTAAAAACTTGATTAGAAAAAATGAAATTTTGGCAAGTCATTGAAAACAGTTTTATTTCCTGTGCCTTTGCTTCGTGTATTTTCAGTTATGCTTTGGGAAAAATCCCAACTCTGAACTCTTCAGTCTGAACATTGAGTATGGAATTGGGTTTTCTCCCAAAAGCTGTAATTCAAACATGCAGGACTTGTTATTTCTGATACCATTATCCCAGCAGGAGTGTATAACGTTCACTTAGCACTTTGTGACCTCTAACTTTCTCTTTTGTGCCTGTTCTCCTTTTGTCCATGGCTAACCTGTCTAGAACTCAGTGGTTGGAACTAGCAGAGAAGGGTGCAGTTCTCTTTCTGAAATAGTGTGCGAAGGTAGAGCAACCATTTTCAATGTACTACCATAGCATGAAGAAAACATTTTGGAATGGATTTTCTTCTTTACTCCATGCATCTTTTGAAGGAAAGGAGCCATTATTCATTTTACTGTAACGTCCTTCCTTTGGCAGCTGCACTAACCTGTTGGGTGCAGGTAGTGCAGGCTGTGATTGGATTCTATAGGAAAACATTGGATACTCCAGAGGGGTTGCAGTGAAAATGGAGAAATGACCGATTGCGTTCAAAAGGATCAAACTGATCATGAGAAAGTGAAAAGTGGCTCCATCCCTTCCTTCTCACCCAGTGACTGTGAGGCCTGAAGGTGTCCTCGTGTTTGCCTCTGGCCTTTTGCATGCCTTTTCACCAGACTGTCAAGTGTTTCCCTAGTACTGACTGATACGTGCTCACACTGTGTCATCCCTGATAGTTTAGTGAGCTCCTTACTGTTCCACTTCCTTCCACAGATGAATGTGGCAAGACTATGTTGTTTTCATGAGCCATTAGCAACTTCATTTTGAGGTGTCAGCATTTATTGGTGTTTCCTCAGCTCTTCCACCCGTGTGTTTGACAACATCATGTGAAACCCTGTACAAATCCCATTCAAATTTCATTATTTCTGCTGTTTATGCTGTTGGTAAAAGAATAGCTTTGTTGTGGGCAAGTTGATTCAAGAGAACTTCCTGATACGCATTTATATTTTCTTTAAAAAAAAGCTTTTTTGAGGTACTTATACTACTTTAAAATATCTTCTAAGCCTATATTCAATTTATTTGAACCAGCAGAGGTGGGCAGATGCTATCACAGAACATCAGTGCTGTGGCTTATCACATTTCAAGCCCCTCTCTATCTCCATTAGGGCTCCACCATTGGATACACCATTAGAGCAGCACCCTCGATGGAATTACACCATTATGTCAAGTGCTTATAGTTGATTCCATTATAGATGAACTCAATAACGGAACTGTGATGCTAATTGAGGCCTTAATTACAGCACTTCTGAAAGGAAAAGTAATACTGCTAATGTAATCTCACCTTTTCCTAAGGGACCAGAGTAATGGTTATGAGATAACAGGAGGATTTTGTGATGTGGTTAGCTGGCTCTTACAGGAAGAATGATTTTTACACGAAGAAAGCATTAATCTCATGCAAATGCAAGCTGCAAATTGGCTTGGCTGAAACTTAAGTCTCAAATTTTAACAAGCTCTGCTTGTGGCATGACTCTAAATGAGAAACATAAAATGTGTGAGGTCTTCTGTTCCACAGAAGGCTCCTAAGTAGTGAATTCAGAATACAACGCAGCAGAGAGCATGAAGATACTTCGGTCACTTTAGAATGTATAGAGAATATTTAGCTTTTAGGATTTTGTTTTGCTTTTTGAGGAGATTAAAGACTAGAAATAATCAATGCTGGTGGGTGACACCTTCAGCCTGCCTCATGCTGGCTTGGATATTAGGAAGAATTTCTTCTCTGGAAGAGTGGTGTGGTTGGGACAGGCTGCCAGGGAGGTGGTGGAGTCACCATCTCTGGAGGTGTTAAGGGAAGGGTGGATGCAGGCTTAGGGCCACGGTTAGTAGGCAGCATTGGTTGCAGGTGGATGGTTGGACTGGGGGATGTTAGAGGTCTTAATGATTCTATGATAATTCTATACCAGAGCTTTGATTTGTGCCAAGATGTTATTATTAGAAGAGTTGCAAGGGCTAAGGTTAAAATTGAAAACAAAAGTGAAGTTATAGCTCAGCACAGACCTGTTTAGGATTTTGCCAGAGATCCAAGGAGCCGTAATGCAGGCCTGAAGTTATGAATCAAAGCTCAATCTCCTATAGACTTTGCAGAACTGCATGTAAAGATGCATCTTTTCCATTGGGAAGAGTTTGTCTTAGCATCTGTTTCCGGCTTCAGACTGGCTTCCCTTGTGCACAAGAGATGCTTTAAGCTCAGTGCATCCGTGTGTCATGCAAGAACAACTCCAGAAACACACCTCGAGCAACGCGCCGTGCTGCTCCCCCTTGACAGCCTGTCTTGTTGCCCTGCAGATGCGACGCTCGAGCAGCAGCGGGATGCTTAGCCAGCCCCTGCACCCCCGGGAGCTCCCACAGCAGGGCTGTGCCGTGGTGCCCAGGGAGCAGTTCCTGCAGCTCCAGCAGCAGCTGCTGCAGGCGGAGCAGCGGGGCCAGCGGTTGCAGGAGGAGCTTGAGAGCAGACCTTCTGAAACCAACATGCAGCAGGTAAGGCTCTCGTTTCTCTGCAGGCTTCAGTGGGGCGTTGGGTTCGTTTGGTGTTTTGACTTTTGAGATCCGTTCTCCGTTTATGCCAGTTCGAAATTGGAATTAGTTGCATCAAAGCTGTGCACAAGCAAGCCTTTATTCAGCACGCGCAGCTTGAGCCGTGGTTCAGTTCTGAAGTCCCTTTAGTCTTCATGGCTCACTCCATCCACATTCAACTGTTGGCTTTTCTCCTTGTCATCGATGTGCAGTAAGTGTTTGCAGTTGGCTTTTTATTTTCCCTAACGTTCACGTCTGGAACCTTTGCTCTGGGAAATACACAGTGCACAGACACGCTGGCATCAGACATAAAGCATGAGCTCAGGCTGTTGCTGCCACATGGAGTTCTGCCACCTGAGACATGGCAGAGCATAATACAAGCAAGTGACCCTTTTTGTAAGTTTTCCCATCTTCATTATTTGGACACGGTAGGACGTTGTTTGCAGGGCACCGTTCCTGTTGTCCTGAAACATCATCCCTGGTGTTTCTGAGGGAAAGCAATCTAATTCCAACAAAGATGCAGCCTCTGCACTCACTGGGCTGAGTCACTCCTCGTATTTCAACATGCAAGACTGAATGATAAGCAATAATAAGCTCTAGTAGCAAATTTTGCATCTCCCATGTAAAATGAGCCTTAAAGTTAGGCTGCCAACCCATAGTTTTGCTTGAGTACGTGCTCAGCTCCTGCTTTCTGCAGGTCTTTTTCATTGGAAAAGTCAAATGATGTTTTGGTGACCACATCCCTAAATCTCTAAAGCTTTGGCTTTGGGCATGTATCTTAAAATAATAATAATATGACTTAAGATAAAGCCCTAAGTAATGTAAATAAAAGGCTAACGTTTTTATTAACCTGTTAGCAGAAAAAAAAAAACACATTTTACACTCTCTTGTATTTTATCTAGAGCAAAATTAGAAATTGATATATCTACATAAGCTTTAAGTCTCTGAACTTCAAAGATTTGACCATGTTAGTAGGTGTATTTTGGGAGGTGTATTATGGGGGGGAAAAGAAATATGTCCAGTAATAGTTTCTAAAGCTTACAGAACTTGCAGTGACTGTTTTAAACCACAGCATTAAAGGGAACAGTTCCCTGCAAAGGAGCTTAACAGCAAAGAATGCAGGAGAGGAGGAAAAATGGGTTGTAAGTTTCTCTCCCTTTCACTGAGTGTGGATGGAGGCGCGTTACTGATGTGCTTGGTCACACACGTTGGAAAGCAAAGCATGCAGTTGAATTTTGAAATCAATATAAGCTCTATTACAGCAGCAGCATCTGCAGAGTGAGTGTGCTGTGTGCATTGCATTAGAAGCAGTTTTGTAATTCTGCTTTTGAAAGCCTGAGAAGCAATTTGCAAACTAATCATATCCCAGAACCCGCAGTTGTACAGATGAGCCACTTCTATTTCCCAGAACCTTCATGAATATAAAAATCCTTTCCCGGAGGTTTTTCAAGCTTTTGCTAGCAATGCACTTAATGCTTGTAACTTCTTTTTGTATCGATTTTTACTTAAAGTGAACAGATGTGAACAAAGTTCCACTTTGGAACATCTACAGCTGTTTGTGTGGGCTGTACTACGTGGCTTCCTAAAGTCACTGTTGTGAAGCATTCATTATACAACTGTAAACAAGGGCAGAGTGGTGGATGCTTTAAGCTGGGACAAACCCAACTGCTTCTTTAAGCACACCTTTAATCCTTACTCTTTCCCCTTCGTCATCCTGAAGCAAACATCTGGTTGAGTTTGTCCATTTTAATGTTCTCTTCAGCATCTTGGGAAATTGCATCCTAACCCCTCTTCACTGTCTTTTCACCATTGAGTAGAATGTCATGGCATCCATGTTTTCTGCATCAGTTTATCACCTTGTTTTGCTGGTGCTGCTTTGCACTTTGCAGCTTTCTTCCATCCCCAGTCCTTCTGTGTAAGGCACCAAAGTTACCCTCCTTTTTGGGATTTGTGTGCTCCTTTTGCTTTGCTTTCTTCATTGCTTTTTGGTCATGGCTACGGTGGTCTGTGTTCTCCTTTGCTTTACAATCTGTGTTGAGCTTTTGCTTACCAAGCTCGCTATTCCAGCATCACCCCATCAAAGCCCCTCATCCTTTTCTCCTCTGTTAACCTGCCTACCTTGTCCCAGACAGCAGCTGCCCAGCACTGCCACGTAGAATGGCCTGGGTTGCAAAGGAGCACAGCGCTCATCCAGCTCCAAGCCCCTGCTGTGTGCAGGTCACCAACCAGCAGCCCAGGCTGCCCAGAGCCACATCCAGCCTGGCCTTGGATGCCTGCAGGGATGGGGCATCCACAGCCTCCTTGGGCAGCCTGTGCTGGGCCTTGCTCAATAGTGAATGCCATGGGCCCATCCCTGAGCCAAGGTTCCCAGAAGTTGCCTCCAACCTCTGCCAACCCGTAGTTCTGCTGGGAATACACAGAGTTGCTCAACTCCCCCTTTCTGCTGGTCTGCTTTGGAAAATTCAAATAACCCCTGACCAACAGCTTGTTCAGCTGTCCCAGCAGAAGGCTTGCAGCTAGGTTTGAGGAGGAGGTCAATGGGACTGTTTTTCACAAATGCTTTTTGGCCACCTGAGGCAATACGTAGTGGCAGATACTCTCCCCTTAACAAGTGTAACTGCTTTGCCAATGGCACTTATCGCTGTCACTGACCTTTTCAAATCCCCCCCAAAAGGTGGACCAGTCCTCTTCAGCCTCCTGACCTCTAGAAAACACATCCCGAGGATTTCCTTAATTGCATTTGTGTAGCACTAATACAGAGAAATGTGATGTGGTGCTCTGCCTGCTTTCTCCTGTGTGTGTTTTTGTCTTATGTTGCTTGCTTGGCTTGTGCTGCCGCTTTGCTTTGTGTACGTACGTATTTATAACGACAACCTGGATATCAGGGTGAAGTGTCCCACTTACCTTCTCTCTCTAGGCCTTGCTACCGGAGCAGCGAGCAGTGCATGCAGATTCCTACAGGAGGATCGGGCACCTCTGACAGCTTGGCTGCTTACCACCTCATTCCTTGCCATGATACACACACACAAACACACAAACTGGCATAAGCTGAGAAACTTGAGGATCCATTATTTTTTATTTTAAGTCTCCGCAGTGTTATTTCCTATTTATTTGCCCAGGAGTTGTTTTCTGGACGTTGTCAGCTGTTCTTTTTCATTTGTTGCAAATCATTTCTATTTATGTTATTTAAAATGTGGGTTTTCTCAATGTGGGAAGAGCCTATTTTTCTCAAATGGTACTGATTTTATATGAGACAAAGGAAATCTGGGGTATTTATGCTGCTTTTTTTTTTTTTTTTTGTATAAGATGCCTAAACTTTTATACTGGGGAAAGATGACATTTTTTTGATGTAAATGCAAAATAAATTTTTTTTAAACATGACGTCTCTTGTCTTAATAGCATCAGTAGCCTCAGCTTTATGAACAAGAATTAACAAGTTTTAGACAACACTGTTGAATTTCTTCATGAATGGGGCCCTGGGCAACCTGAGCTGGTGGTTGGGATTGGATGGGCTTTAGGGTCCCTTCCAACCCAACCGTGCTGTGGTTCTATCATGTGACTTCTGGGGAAGATTTGCAGTAGAGGATGTACTTTGATAAGGAATGTTCTGCTTCCCCAGGACGTGTTGAAGCACATTTGAGACAAGAGTTTCCGTAGTACTGAGATCCTATTGCTGGGACCATCAAGTAAAAAGGGTAGTGGCAGGAAAGGGGAAAATGATCAGACTTGTTTCTCAGATGATGTTCCTTAGCGCTTTTCTCCTGTCTCCAAATACTAGATTAAATGAGATTTATTACTAATAATTTGAGGTCAACAACCGCTTCTTTAAGGGTTATCTTTTTTATCTTTCTAAAAGCTTGAGCTGGCTTCTCCCATCAAGCATGAAGTGTGAAATTAGGTAGAACGCTCTCAAATTATCTTCAAGCCAAAAATCAAGGATCACGGACATTAAGACCACTCATCTAGTTCTTAGATTCCACTGAACCACTCCCTCAAGGCTCCAAGTGTGCCAAGTACGATGTGTAATGCCCAGCCATGGTCTTGAATTCCAATTAAGTTACAGAAGATAACAAAGATGACTTTGCTGGAATTCCTTTTAGTAGTATGTATTAAAAGTTAGAAACGCACCCAGCCCAGCAGCTCTTTAACTCTGCTTTCTGGGTGACACTAATGCAACATTTTTTGATGTCTTTATAAGCTAAGCAGTCATGCAGCTCCATAATTAGACTTAGGAGCTTCTGGAGTTCCAACAAATAAAATCTTGAGTGGACTTGAATCAATCCATCCAACAGGGTGTTTCTACAGCAGTTAAGATGAACAGCTGACTCCTCACAGTTCTGCTGTTTCTGACTTATTTGGGAGACTTGCATTCAAACTGTTGATGCAACAGGCATTCTCCTAGAGTCATGGAATCACCAAGGTTGGAAAATATTAGGAGATCATCCAGTCCAACCATCCACTTATCACCAATAGTTCTCACTAAACTGACGTCTGTGGTTTGTTTTGATTGTAGTTAGGTTTACCCACTGCCTCGCTCAAGAAAAATAACAAAAGCACATTGGATTATTCAGAAGTTTTAGCCTTGTACAACTACTCAAATAAAGTAAAAATCAGGATTGGAATAATAATGTGCTGATTTTAGGGTATAATTGAATTTTGAAAGGCCTTTGGAATGA
This sequence comes from Tetrao urogallus, assembly GCF_951394365.1. Classification (NCBI taxonomy): domain Eukaryota; kingdom Metazoa; phylum Chordata; class Aves; order Galliformes; family Phasianidae; genus Tetrao; species Tetrao urogallus. The sequence goes on along the minus strand of NC_136819.1, from coordinate 58,098,818 downwards.
AGAGTTACGGTCAAAGTAACAAGCCAGCATGACTGCCTCTTTTCTTTTTTTTTTCCCCTAATACAGATCAGCATCCAAAGAATGAAAAAGGGAATCTATCCAGGTCCAGTTATCACAGTTGATACAGAACTTAGAATTTTATATTGATTTGTCTTATATAAAGTAATCTAACATGTAACTTAGATTTAATGCCATGAATGTCCTTTAAACATTGCTTCCATGATCTGTTTATTAACTGTGTTGACTCTTTAAAATGAACACAAACGTGGAGTGGCAGCACATTTCTTCTGCATGAAGTGAAAGGAAGGATAGCACTGAGTGTGACCTGACCTTTGTGAACAGATTTCTTTTCTTTTGCTTTCTAGGGGGGCCATGAGCAGCTTCTAAAGATGATGGAAGAGCGGATGATGGATGTTGAACAGAAACTGAGGCTCGTGAAGAGGCTTCTCCAAGATAAAGTAAATCAGCTGAAGGAACAAGTAAGCCTTCTTGCCCTTTTCCCCAAATCTTCCCCGTTGCTTCTGTAAAAAGCTAAGCAGGCAAAAGCCACAACATTGCTCTTGCTGAGAAGAAAGTTAAAGACATTTTTCTTTGGGTTCTTCTTAGCCAACATATTTGCCCAAAACTTCACAGAAATTCAAACTGAAGTCTGAATTAATCGCTCATTAATTCCCTAAAAGCTATGCATGTTTGGTATGCAGGCACACTTTAAGTCAGGAAACAAATGTGAAATTGGGCCAAGTATTTTAGCTGGAGAAGTTGCTTACAAAGGACTAAGGAATTTTCTGAAGAATACAGGGATTACAGAACTGGTTTTTCCACACCCCCTGAACCAACACATCCTTTGCTCGATAAGATTTTGGGGTTTCTGTTCTTGCTCTGGTCTGTCTTCTTCAGAAATTCTCAATAGGGTCTTTTGTACCCTTAGCAGGGAGTGACACGATAGCGTTGGAGAGAACGCCTGCCCTCTGTCGAGGTGCAATCTCCCCTCTCATTTTAAGGAGAAGCTACACCAATGCGGTCTCATGCCAAATTGCTTCTCCAGTGTAGATAGACAGATGTCGAGCTGCTTTCCCTGATTTGATAGGGTGGCCCAAACCTGTGTGGAATGACCTGTGTGGGACCGATGAGCACGTGGAGCACACCTGTCCTTACAGGGCAAATGGAAAAGGGTCATTTGAAGCCCTCCAACATCTGCATGATCTTTCAAGTTCCTTGCAAAGACTTTCCAGTTTCAAAACGTTCATAGCATCCGTGATGACTCCGTAAACGTCTAGTTTGTAACAGATGAGAGTAGAGAATGAGAGGGCGGGTTGTCTGCCTTGGGTACGTTAAAATGAGGGCGTTCAGCTGTGCCTCCTGACCATTTAAAAAAGCTTTTCGTTTTTCTGTTGCTGTTTGTGTGCTGGGTAATAACGTTTCGCTCACGGTTCAGCTTTCCAAGAACACCAAAGCAGACGCAGTGGTCAAGGATCTCTATGTTGAGAACGCTCAACTGCTGAAGGCTTTGGAGATGACGGAGCAGCGCCAGAAAACTGCCGAGAAGAAAAACTATTTACTAGAAGAGAAGATCGCCAACCTCAATAAGATCGTAAAGAACTTGGCATCCCCATCTTTCAGTTCAGCAGCTGAGTTAAGGTCATAGCAAAGCCCCAAAGTACGCCGCAATCCCGTGCACTTTACTGGAATTGTAATATTTCAGCTTTTCACTGCGTTGCCTTTTTGTATTGGTGAACCTTTAGTTAAGAGATGCCTCCAAGGGGTGGCAGAGCTAAATCCCAAGCAGACACTGCCTACAGAGATCCTTATGTTTATTCCCAAACTATTTTTCTGCTCAGTTTTGGCTAAAAGTAATCTTTGCTATGTAAAAAAAAAAAAAAAAGGATGTTTTTCTAGGTTAACTTATTTTGATACTTTGGTTTTAATTTAAAACACGAATGCTGAATATACTGAATTGATTATTTCTATTTAGGTCGAAGCACAAACTGCTGGTATTGAACTAATGACTTTAAAACCCTTTTGGTTTTCTGGGATACTTCTTGGTCCAAACCTAGTAATATAATTATAATATAATCAGGCTCATCTGAGTTGGAAGGGACCTGTAGGTCTGCTCCAACTGGAACAGGGAACGAGGAGGGACATCTACAGTCTGAATACTGCTGATGGAATTGCTATTGAAAGCAAGACTTTCCTGGTGTTGTCTGTATCCTGCAATACGATTCTAGTTTCTGTAAAGCAATATGCTCCACTTCTGCATTAGGAATCTGGGTTATTCCTCATGGCTGTTTCTCCACAGAAGAAAAGCAGTCAAAAATGCATAAATAGACTACTGCCTCCAACTGACGTAACTGTGTTTTATCTGGAGAAATGTCCCAGGTGGCAAATAAAGACTACTGCTCTTTTTTTATTATTATTATTTTTTTTAAGAAATTGTACAGGCCTTTTTTTTTTTTTAAATACAAAACAATAGAAGAGTTTCTTCACCAAACAGAAGCGAAGAAATGTAAGTTGTGCATTCAGTATAGTGGTGGAATATTATTACACAGCTGGCAGAAGAAGGAAGAGGGGAACTTAGTGATGTGGCTCTGGGCAGCCTGGGCTGCTGGTTGGTGACCTGCACACAGCAGGGGTTGGAACTGGATGAGCATCATGCTCCTTTGCAACCCAGGCCATGCTGTGATCAGGCCTCACAGACCTCTGTCACTAACGCAGTGCTCAGTGTGATGTGGTGATTTGCAAGGACGTGTCTTCTGTAGTGGGTCTGAGTACAGAAGCTAAGTTTGCAATTAACGGTGAGGAAACAAACTCGATGTGAATACAAAGAACTCAGGGAATAAGACATTCGTTTCCTTCAGTTTAATAGATGCGGATGTTGATGTCAATAGATGGAGGTTAACATGTGCTAGGGAGAGCAGGATGAACAGAATTACGTTCAGTCGAGTATTGCCTTCGTGCTCCCTGAGCAACCTGCAGTGGTGCTGCAGTCAGGAAGGCTGAAGAGCACACAGTCCTGTAATGACAGGTGGTGATTACACCTCCTATCTGACGAGTTCATGGGGAATGCAGGCTTTTTGGGATCGCCTTCAGGAGTGAGATGGGCCCAACAGCAGTCGCTGAATGAGAGCTCACACGCTTTGGAGCTGATTATAACCAATTATTACCAACGGTCTAAATGTGATGCTAGCTTTCCTTACAAATGCTGGTCTCCATCAGACCAGTAAGGTGTACTTATTGTAAATAAAACCAGTGAAAGGGGCCATAGTGGCAATACTTGAAACTGGACCTCTTTAAATATGCATAAATCGTGGGTGCAGGAGGGGAAGATGGGAGCTTTATCTCTGGGACTACTAGCAAGGTGACAGTTGTGACAGCATTTGTGACGTGGCAGCTGTCTCCTGGACATTGGGATGCAACTGCCCACACCCTGCTGGGTAACCTATGGAAGGTGACTTTCACTCAGCAGTGTGGCTGTAGGGGATGCTGCCTTTGTCTAAAGGGTTACCTGCCACTCACAGGGCTGAGGGACTGAACTGCACTTGCTGGGTATGACCTCCTCTTCTCCTCCTCCATTGCCTTATAGAAAAAGACATACCATAGTGGCAGAATGTCTTGGAGGAACAAAAATTTCCTTTTAAATTATTTCACTATTCTGCTGTTGTGAATGCCTGTACTGGTTATTTGTCTATGTAATCTCAGAGATCCACATATCTTGTAAATCTCCGCTGCAAAAACACGGTGACAAATAGCACTGACATGAGTTGGAGCTTGATTTTAAAATTTGAAGTTGAGAGATCCTTCTTTTAATATTGGAACAGGTTGCCCAAGGAGGCTGTGGATGCCCCATCTCTGCAGGCATTCAAGGCCAGGCTGGATGTGGCTCTGGGCAGCCTGGGCTGCTGGTTGGTGACCTGCACACAGCAGGGGCTTGGAGCTGGATGAGCACTGTGCTCCTTTGCAACCCAGGCCATTCTATGATTCTGTGATTCTGTATTAATCTGTAAGTGGTATCAGTTGTAATCATAGAGCAGTTTGAGTTGGAAGGGACCCTTAAAGGCCATCTGGTCCCACTCCCCTCAGTGGACATGGACACTCAGAACCCATCCTCTGACCTTGGATGTCTGCAGGGATGGGACCCCACCACCTTTCTGGGCAACTTGTGCGGTGCTTCATGCTACACCTCTGTGTGTGGGTACCAGGGCTGTGTGTTAGCAGTGTGGTAACTGAGCACACCTTGAACTATGCTTACCCTATGGAAATTAGCAAAGTTTCAAACTATTTCCAGGAAACAACACGTGGTATGGTTCAGATGATCAGAACTGTGTTTGGAAATGTATTATTAGCTAGTACATACTAACACCATTTCATATGTTGTCCAGGAGTGAGGGGTCACTGTCCCTGGAGGTGTTCCAAAGCCATGGAGATGTGGCACTGAGGGATGTGGGCACGGTGGGCTGGTTGGGTTTGGGGGATCTTGGAGGTGTTTTCTAACCTAAATGACTCTGTGATTCTACGAAAAAAAGGGAGCCAAGCTATGATGTTAGCACTGCAATACAGGGGAGAAGCAGAGAAAAGGGGTTCTAACTGTCCCTCTTCCCACCCTATCCTGCCTCCTTCTACGTTTCTTTCTTCCAAACATCAACCTAACCAACTGGAAAGGATAGGAGAAGGGTGCAGGAGGAAAACAGTGGGCAAAAACTCAAATCTCATTGGAATGCTTGTGCGAATGAATTCTCAGAAGTGCCTTTTGTCATTACGCATGCTGGAGCCTTTCTATGCTGTACTACTTTTGCTGCTGCAGGACAATTCAGGACAAACCCTTCCCAGGCGGGGGGAACGGTCATGGTGCTCCAACCAGCGTTGTGTTGCTTGTTATGTCAGCTCAAGAAATAAGCAGCTCGTCCCACAAAGTCAAGGCTACTGAAAATAAGCATAGAAACATGCAAACATGCAAAGCATTTGTGGTCTTTTGTGCATGAATGTGTCTCCGGTGCACTGCAGGCATTTTAAAGATACCAAAGTATTTAGTGGTGTGGTAAATCACTGAGTTTCTGGGCCTCCTTGGTACAGCAGTTAGGATATTAGTTACTTCATGGCCAGAAGGTGTTTTAAATGCTTTCAACTCTCGCTTTATGAATCACTGTGAAAATCAAGGCATGTGGGTATGCAGGGTTGAGTTTTGGGAGGGGCAGAGGAATCGCATTCGTATCAAATGTGATGTGAGCTGAATTCACCCCGTTGAAGTCCTACGTGTCAATTTAGAATGGTATAAAAGCATTCTTTGCTACGCATACTCTCATTACCACTTCGGGTACAAAGAGAATGGAAATATTTCAATTCTGACTGACAAAAGAAAGGGTTGTAACGTACTTTTAGCCAAATGACAGGCGAGGTAGAGCCGGGGACAGCCTGGGTCTGTCAAGTACAACACAAATGGCATCACCATCTCTCAGGTTTTCCACGACTGCCTGCTGTGTGAGATGCCACCACTGCTGACGTGTTTGCTGTGTAAACGGAGACGGTCGTGTATGTTTGTTTTCCTTGGGTCTGTTGTGATGTGCTGTCCTTGCACCCCCATGTAAAGCAGGAGGAACCAAGCTACGTGTTATTTATAATGAATGTAAAAAATAAAAAGAAATCACTGTAAGACTCTTGCTCGTGGCTGTGGGGTTGTTTTTTAGTCTGCTTGTTTGTTTGTTTTTTCCATCTTTTATGGAAATGGTACGGGCGGAGGGTGTGGATCTCAGAGGGTTTTGCCAACCGGAATGATCGCGGCCTCCAGTCCGCCAGGGGGCGCCGCGCCCGCGCCGCCGCGCCGCTCTATCCTCATCCTTCCTCTCGTCTCCTCCCCCCACAACGCCCCGCGCCTAACGGCACCCCGCGGCCGCGCCCCGCAGCCCGCCCCCCGCTCACGGCCTCCGCCCGCCGCCCTGAGCGCCTGAGGGGGCCGCGGGCGGCCCGGCCCTGCGCGGAGCGGAGCCGGGCATGCGGGCGGCGGGAGTGGGCCGGGAGGAGGAGGTGGGATGCTGTCGCGGAAGAAAACGCGGACGGAGCTCTCGAAGCCCGGCGAGGTGCAGGGGAAGTACGTGAAGAAGGAAACCAGCCCGCTGCTCCGCAGTGAGTGACCGAGCGCCGGGCGGGGCGGGGCGGGAGCGCGGCACGGAGCTGGGAGGGCTCGCGGTTACGGCACGGAGCTCGGCTGCGCCCTCAGCCGGCCGCCAGCCATCAGCACGGCCTGTGGGAGCCGCCCGGCGCTGAGCGGGGCGCGGCTGGGGGCTGCAGGGCGGGGAGAGATCAGTGCTGTGTGAATGGGCCTGGGGGGGAACAGGGGGAAATGGTTTGAAGCTGAGGGAGGGCAGATTGAGGTTGGGTGTCGGGGAAGTTGAGTGCTGTGAGAGTGGTGAGGTGCTGGAACAGCTGCCCAGAGAGGCTGTGATGCCCCGTCCATCCCTGGAGGTGTTCAAGGCCAGGTTGGATGGGGCCCTGGGCAGCCTGGGCTGCTGTGAGATGTGGAGGTTGGTGGCCCTGCATGGCACAGGGGGGTTGGAGCTTCGTGATCCTTGAGGTCCCTTCCAGCCCTGGCCATTCTGTGATTCTTTGATTCTCTGGGTGGGAGCTGTTTGTGTTGGCTTCTTTTGCTGTCAGAACTCTGCTTCTTTGACAATAGCTTCTGTGTGTGCAGGCTTTTGTTGTGCCAGTGCAAACTGCAGCCCCACCGTTATGCTGCTGTATGCATTAGAGGTGCTTTAAAGGGGTTCTGGCATTATAATGGAGTCACTTGCATGGTGTAAGTCAGACACCGTAGCTAACCAAATACCATAAGTGCGTGCAGAGTTCATTTCCCTTCTCTGCCGTAACAGATCTGATGCCTTCCTTTATCCGTCACGGTCCAACCATTCCAAGACGAACTGATATCTGCCCTCCTGACCCGAGTCCTTCTGCTTATGGCTCTGGTGGAGATGGAGCTGTTTCCAGAAACCAGAGTTTCCTTCGAACGCCGGTGCAGAGGCCGCCACAAGAAATAATGAGGCGTGAAAGCAACAGACTGTCTGCGCCTTCCTACTTTGCTCGAAGTTTAGCTGATGTTGCTAGAGAATATGGCTCTTCCTCCCAGTCCTTTCTAGCAGAAACCAATTCGGTTTTGGAAAACGGAGATGCTGGCACACGTTGTTACTATTATGATCACTTCTATGATGCCCAGAGGAGACGTCAGTTGAACGATCGCTTGCATGAGGACTACAGGTATTACGAGCACAGCGGGGAGCTTTTCCAGAGGATGTCTCACAACCATGGCCGGCGCACCTCAGGTGAGGATGGGTTCATTGCTGCCCTTCACATGTCACTGAACAGCTTCAGGTACAGAGGTATTTCATAGCATCACAGCATGGCCTGGGTTGCACAGGAGCACAGTGCTCATCCAGCTCCAACCCCTGCTGTGTGCAGGTCGCCAACCAGCAGCCCAGGCTGCCCAGAGCCACATCCAGCCTGGCCTTGAATGCCTGCAGGGATGGGGCATCCACAGCCTCCTTGGGCAACCTGTGCCAGTGCCTCACCACCCTCTGGCTGAAAAACTTCCTCCTCATATCCAACCTAAACCTCCTCTGTCTCACTTTAAAGCCATTCCCCTTGTCTCATCACCATCCACCCTCACACACAGCCGTTCCCCTCCTGTTTATCCGCTCCCTTCAAGCACTGGAAGGCCACAGTGAGGTCTACCTGGAGCCTTCTCTTCTCCAAGCTAAACAAGCCCAGAATATCATTGTGTCATTTGATTTTTGTTAATTTTATAAAGAATTATTTGTTGTTGAACAATGAGTAATGACTGTTTTGTGTAATTAACAAATTGGCTTGTAGTTAGTGCTGAAATTCATTTCCTAGTGCCTGAATTCTTTTTGGCTTGTAATACTGTAATATTATGAAGACAGGCTGAGGGAGCTGGGCTTGTTCAGCCTGAAGAAAAGAAGGCTGTAGGGTGACCTCAGTGCAGCCTGCAGTACCTAAAGGGAGCCTGCAGACAGGAGGGGAGTCAGCTCTTGGAAAGGGGAGATGGCAGCAGGACAAGGGGAAATGGTTTGGAGTTGAGGGAGGGCAGCTGGAGGTTGAATGTGAGGGGGAAGTTGTGTGCTGTGAGAGTGGTGAGGTGCTGGAACAGCTGCCCAGAGAGGCTGTGATGCCCCGTCCATCCCTGGAGGTGTTGAAGGCCAGGTTGGATGGGGCCCTGGGCAGCCTGGGCTGCTGTGAAATGTGGAGGTTGGTGGCCCTGCATGGCACAGGGGGGTTGGAGCTTCGTGATCCTTGAGCTCCCTTCCAACCCGGGCCGTTCTTTGATTCTGTGTGACTGAGGAAGAATCATACTCACACACTCCCTTTGCAGGAAGGACTTGTCACATTTTTCTGCTGGCACAAGAGAATCAGATATAAAAATCCCTTAAATATTTATTTTTGAAGTATTTGGTTAACTGTGATGACTCAGAAGAGCCATTGGTTTGTATGTCATGCTGCTGTAGGTGTACTGAGATGAGAAACGTGGGATGTCAGTGTTACCCATAGAAAGGTGACCTTACAGGCAGTGTTGGAGTGATGTTTATATTGCTGAAGTGATGTTCAGTGAGGAGTTTGGAAGAAGCACTTCAGACCTGTGAATAATGTAGTGAAATATGCTGTTAGTTCATTGTGGCTTGCAATCTGCTGGTAAAAATGGCAGCAGTGAGGCTGAGGATGGAGTTAAAAAGCTGACAACGCTTTGGTGGTGGTGTTTGTTTGTAACACAGAGGTGTTCCAACGAAGGAGAGCAGTGCTGGCATTGCTGCTGGCAGGCAGTGCATTTTGAGGTGCTGATGTTTCAGACTTGCTACTTCATCCTTAACTTTGCTAAATGCTGGCTAACTACGTGGGGCTCTCTAGACTGTGCAGGAAAGCCATCCATCTGTTGGCTGCTCATCATTAAATATGTACCTGGTCCTCATAGCAGCACCTGTTGGCTTCTGCTGTGGGACAGGAAGGGAGATTTCAAAACCAGTATTGCTGTGTTGTAGATGCAGAGGTGGAGCTCCACTTGTTAGTTTGACGGTGAAGTTAATCTAGCAAATTGTTAATACAAGCAGAACGCAGGACTTTTCAGCTGTGTCTTTCTCAGCTGAAGCAACACAGCTTTCTCTCTCAGCAGGCTTTTCTCTCTTGTCTGTCTCCAGGCCTTCTTAGCCTTTGGAAAACAAGGAGCTGCTGGTGGGTTTTGGTCTTTGTCACTTGTGTGTGTTTGCAGTTAACAGCTTGGACAGATTTCATGGTGGATGAGCATTCAGTCTCACGTATATGCAGGAAATAATCCAGAGAGGTGAACCAACACATTATCCCTTCTCCTCTGCTTTTACCTTTCATCTCAACACAGGACGTGGACTCTTAGGCTCCACCTGTAGTTTCACTGCAATAAGAGTGTTAACCTCTGGCCTTCTGTCCTCTGAAGAATCAGTGTTACTTTATATCAGTAGAAGTACCATGTGGTCAACCATAAGAAAACCTCATATCTCCTTATTTCCTTCCCCTGGCAGCTAAGCTCAGTCTGATTTCAGCCACCACTGTTCTGCAGCCTTGTTTCCCTTGAGCAGCACCAGTCCCTCTAATTGCCAGTTCCTCTCTCCTTGTCTCCAGCACAGTCAGGCCTTCTGCATCCCTTGCCTTGGTCTGGATCACCTCTTCCCTACACGTTTCCACCACTGTTTGTAAGATTTTCACCTCAGTGGAGCCCTTTACAAAGTAAATTGAAATGTCTTCTCACTGACATCCTCACACTCAAACAATTCAGCATGAAGCAAATGTCTTGATTTTTTCAGGAGGCGACAGGGTTGCATTGCATTGATGTTTCTCCTTCAAGTCGTGTCACTGATTCATTTCTCCACACCTTCCCTTTCTTATTCTTGTCAGATTTATTTTAATTCCTAACTGGTGTGAGTGGTTTTCCTGAAAAGTGCCCTCACTCATTTCCCAGTGTTGTGTGTTCAGTTACCTCTGTGGCATTTCGTGATTTTTTTAAATTTATTTTTATAAGTGTTGGTTTCAGCTTCATTCTAAGAGACCTTCCTCATCTTTCCTCACCATCTCTGTCCTCCAGGTGAAAGGTTTGGGGAGGTCTGTGGTTGAACTTCAGGGTGACCTCAGTGCAGCCTGCAGTACCTAAAGGGAGCCTGCAGACAGGAGGGGAGTCAGCTCTTGGAAAGGGGAGATGACAGCAGGACAAGGGGAAATGGTTTGGAGTTGAGGGAGGGCAGCTGGAGGTTGGATGTGAGGGGGAAGTTGTGTGCTGTGAGAGTGGTGAGGTGCTGGAACAGCTGCCCAGAGAGGCTGTGATGCCCCGTCCGTCCCTGGAGGTGTTGAAGGCCAGGTTGGATGGGGCCCTGGGCAGCCTGGGCTGCTGTGAAATGGGGAGGTTGGTGGCCCTGCATGGCACAGGGGGGTTGGAGCTTCATGACCCTTGAGTCCCTTCCAACCCGGGCCGTTCTGTGGGTCTGTCACAGACTGTTATATCTATAGCATAGATTGGAACTAACTTGTAGCCAAGCCCTCAGAGTTTATTTATACCCCTTTGAGTGGTGAGCTGAGCACCTCTGACCTGTATATGGCAGTTCTGAGGTTGACATCCCAGTGTACTGAGGGCAGAAGCCATGCAGCTGGAGGTGACTGCTGCTGCAGAAGCAGAGCTGCCCACGCTGTCCTGCCAGCAAGGCATGGCTTTGCTTTTTGCCCTGCTTCCCATAGCAGTTCTGCGTGTGATCAGATGCTGGCTTTCCTATTTACCTGAGTCCATCCTCCAGCCTTCGTTGGCTCTCTTTAGCACGCACTGGCCTTGTGGCAGCAGAACTTGAGGGTGGCTTCCTGCCTGTTCGTCATCCTGCCTTGGGCAACTTCTGATACCAGCCTTAAAGTGTTAAAGAAACATTCACCTTTACCCCATGAATCAAATCCATTTGTATTTGCTGCTGCAATCATGAAGGAATTCGAGTGGGAGGAACTCTTTAAAAAGCACAACTAGACAAAATGCTGGTGGGGAGAGCAGCAAAATATGTTTATACCTTTATGGAAACCGTTCCCCTCTGTCAGATCTGGGTATTTGGATTTGTGGTTTAATATTCGTTGTTTATTTGCACTTCTTACCCAGAGTGCAGTATTTTCAAGAAGCTTAAATGTTGGTATTTTGTCATTGGAATGCAAACAAAACCAGTGGTGTAACCATGGCTAGGGTTTGAAATGCTCTCCCTGGCCCCAGCATGGCTAAAGGTCAGGCAGCAGCTCGCATGCTCCTTCTCACTGGAAGTAGAGGGCTGAGTTGCTTAATCCTAATGAGGATGGAGCTGTCACGTGGACACAGCTATTAGCCTGCCTTCACAAAGCTGGTGAGTGGGTGAGTGCTCTCACAAGGGGAGAAACTGAGGCTGTGCAGTGCAGAGCACACGCAGGCCAGAAATGGGTTTGTAGGTGAGCAGATGCCTCCTGCAGGGCAGAACTCAGGAGGAACTGCTTGCGTTTACTCCCTTCTGTTCATTCTGTTGCTTTGAAACCTTTTCGTTGGTGATGACGTTGATCTGTCACTGGAATCACAGCCCAGCTGGTTCTCAGTCTGCCATTCTGCAGGTAAGGGCTGTGTGTGTGCTGGTGGAAGGAGCCGTTCCTGTGGTCATCCGACAGGAGTGTGGAGTTTGCTGAGAAATACAAGAGCTTTTCTGCTGCTCTGCTCTTCCTGTTGTCATTCGGAGTGAATTCTGTACCTGAAAGGCTGTGCCTTTTCCTTCCACTCAGGAATAAGTGCACCAAAATGTTAGCTGTGCAAAACAAGCAGAGGGATGTGTTCCTCATTGGCTAACACAGCATTTATGGTCATATCTCTTCCTGACTTCAAGAGGCTGGGGAAAGGAGCTCCCACACCCCTTCTTGTGGCTGTGAGGAAATAGTAATGTACAAACCCTGAGTGCTGAGGGTGAATAGATGCATTTGATGAAAAGGTAATTGGAATTTTGTTTATCCAAAGACTGAATAACTGTAGAATTGCAGATAACTGAAGGAAATGCCTTGAGTAGAGTTGAGTTTGGGCCAGCACAGCCAGCAGGAGCACATTCAGTAGGCACCCAGAAGGTGAAAGACATCTGTGGAAGTTTTGATTGCTTCACTTGGTTGTTTTCCCTCATTTTTCTTTGGAAGGGAGCTGATAGAACAGCCCTGAGTGTCCACAGGACATAGGAGGAAAGGGCAGAGGAAACTGGAATGGCTGCTGATGGCTGCACTGCACGAGCCTGACTCTTCCCTCCTGCTTGTGTTACTGTTCTTCAGTGGTTAATCTGGAAAACTTTGCTATCATGTGATTTCTTTTCCAGGCAGTCCAAGTCTATGATCATAACCTGAGCAGGATTTCTTTTACGAATGTATACAGGGGTGTCCTGGAAACCTGGCAGCGTTGTTCATTGTGCCCTGTGTCTGTGGAGGGGGGAACGTTGGTTTGAGATGCTACCCGTTGAGGTAAACACCTGGATTTTCTGTCTTTAGGCATCGGGAGAGTTGCTGCTACGTCCCTAGGAAATCTCACAAATCACAGCTCTGAAGACTTACCTCTGCCCCCTGGCTGGTCGGTGGACTGGACTATCAGAGGAAGGAAGTACTACATCGACCACAACACCAACACCACGCACTGGAGCCACCCCCTGGAGCGGGAGGGGCTGCCGCCGGGCTGGGAGAGAGTGGAGTCGGCAGAGTTTGGAGTGTATTATGTGGATCACATCAATAAAAGAGCTCAATACAAACATCCCTGCGCTCCCAGGTACGGTGGCAGGCTTGCTTGTTGTGATTGGCCTTGTCCTGGTTCAGCTGGGAATGTAGAAATGGCATCCATGAACTGGAAGGAGCAGTTCTTGGGAGCAGCCCTGCAGAGGAGGACCTGGGGGTCTTGATGGATGAAAAGCTGAATGTGAGCCAGCAGTGTGCTCTTGTGGCTTGGAGGGCAAATGGTGTCCTGGGCTCCATCAGCAGAGGGGTGGCAGCAGGGACAGGAGGTGATTGTCCCCCTCTGCTCTGCTCTTGTGAGGCCCCAGCTGCAGTGCTGTGTGCAGGTCTGGAGCCCCCAGGAAAGACAGGGAGCTGTTGGAGAGGGTCCAGAGGAGCCACAAAGATGAGCAGGGGCTGCAGCACCTCCACTACAAAGACAGGCTGAGGGAGCTGGGCTTGTTGAGCATGGAGAAAAGAAGGCTGCGGGGTGAGCTCAGTGCAGCCTGCAGTACCTAAAGGGAGCCTGCAGACAGGAGGGGAGTCAGCTCTTGGAAAGGGGAGATGGCAGCAGGACAAGGGGAAATGGTTTGGAGTTGAGGGAGGGCAGCTGGAGGTTGGATGTGAGGGGGAAGTTGTGTGCTGTGAGAGTGGTGAGGTGCTGGAACAGCTGCCCAGAGAGGCTGTGATGCCCCGTCCATGCCTGGAGGTGTTGAAGGCCAGGTTGGATGGGGCCCTGGGCAGCCTGGGCTGCTGTGAGATGGGGAGGTTGGTGGCCCTGCATGGCACAGGGGGGTTGGAGCTTCGTGACCCTTGAGCTCCCTTCCAACCCGGGCTGTTCTGTGATTCTGTGATGTGATTCTATGAACTGCTTTTGCCTCACATACTATGTGCCAAAACCAGCTTATTTTTCAAAAGTAAACTTTACTGCTTCTGAACTGAGACTTTTAAAGCTGTAATTGTTGGTTTCTGTCTCTTCTGTTAGTTCAGTTTAGAAACTGTATTATTCTTACCTTACTAAAATAAAGCAGCTGTTCTCTGTGACTGCTGGTGAAATAGCCAAGCTGCTGAGAGCAGAATTGAGTTTTGGACTGAAGGTAAACTTGATTGATGTTCTGGGAAGCTGTCTCTGAAACCCAAGTAAGTCATCTCTGGGATGCAAAGATATTTTAGCTGCTTCAAACATGAAGGTAAAATCAAGTTAGCACGCACCAAATCTACCAGTCAATTTCTGCTGTTTGATCCTTCTTGCTATACTGCAGGAAGTCCATCTCTGTCTTAATGAGAGCAGGACATCCTGCTTGCTGCTTGCTGAATTTCTCTGCCTTCCTCCACACAGCGTTCCCCGTTACGACCAGCCTCCCCCAGTGACCTACCAGCCCCAGCAGGCAGAGAGAAGCCAGCCTCTCCTCGTCCCTGCAAACCCCTACCACACTGCAGAGATTCCAGACTGGCTGCAGGTCTACGCCAGGGCTCCTGTCAAGTAAGCTGGTTTTCTTTACTCTTATTTTGCACCACATTACACCTGCATCGTTTAGACAGAATCCAAGTGGATTCTGCTGTCTGAAAGTAGAGCTCCAGCTGCTGGCTGTTCCATAATTGAGTGAGAGCTGCTGCTGACAGTGGATGAGGAATTTGTGCTGGGTTTTTCTTATCAGAAATACAGTCAGACTAAATTGAGTGGCTGAGGATTCAGTCTGAACACTTCAGACCTGTAATTTTTGTTGCTCAATCGCCCATTCAACAAACTGCTGTCAGAATGTGCTTTTAAAACATATATAGTTCGTATATATTATGAGATATTAATTAGTATACTATATTAGATCACTCGCCATGCATATAACCCGTGTTATATACATTTTGATCTAAGTCATACGTATGACACTTACATCTCCCAAAAACATAGCAAAAATTGGCCTGGTAAGTGGACTGGACTCTTGACTCATCCAGGTGGAAATGGGTAAGTTGGAAAAAAGCACAACTGGTCTTTATCTGTGTCTTAGCAGAAGATTGGAGACCGCTTCTATGGGTTGGCTTTGCATGGGGCGTTGCTTAACACTCCCTGCAGAACTGGGGGCTTTACTTTCAGTGTGAGGATGGCACCCCATGGCTTATAAATGACACGGGGTATTTTTAGGAGCAGGGGATCTTCTCCAGGACTCAATCTGAGTCAATGCAATGAAACGTGTTCTGATGGCTGCAGCTCTGCAGAAGACTGACACTGAGTAGAAAATCAGTTCCTAAAAGCATCCAGGTGGCATTTCAGTACCTATAAAACCATCTACTTCTTCCTGAGGAGAACGTGGTGAGACTGAGCCGTGCAGCAGGGCGCAGTTGGGAGTTGTCAGACCGTGTGGCAGTCAGTGACTTGCAGCTGAAGTTTTCAGCTGCTTCTATTTCGTGTAATTGCAGTGGGTTTGATTACTTCTCATGGCTGCTGGCAAACCCACCCCAATTTAAGTGCACCTACAATCCAGTGGTGTGCTCGTGCAGCATGGGCGTGCTGAGTTCCTGTAACCTGGGAGAGGGCTGAGTTCCTAGAAATACTTCTAGGTTTTGGCTGCAGCTGCATTTCTTTATTTAGGTCTTTGGCACATCTAGACAACGCAGTTTTAAGTATTTCAGCCTGTGTTGTGTAGGTTCTTGCTGGTTCTCCTCTTGAAACTTGAAGGTTAGCACTGTAAGATTCTCAGAGACATTCTGAAAGGCTGGGACACTGAAATCAGTGTTGGGAGGAACCCAAAATCACACACTTTTACCTTTTACCTTTCTTCAGCTGAAGCAGTGCTGGTACAAACCCTGGAGTTTGTGGCAATCTCAAATGTGAAGAAGCAAACCCTGTTTCGTGCTGATTTTGTACTGGGAAAGGGAGGGGGAGAGGTAGCAGCTGACTTGAGGGCTCCTTAAAGAACAGCTAAACCTGCACACTGTGTTTATCCATCCTTGCAGTCAGCAGGAGCACCTGGTCGGTGCTCTGGGAGTTTGGTGGACTTCATGTGCGGGGCACTGAGGGTGGGGAATCTGACAGTGCCTTCCGTGGAACAGAGATTGCAGTTCAGATCCTTCCCCACCTCTTTTGAAGCACGGATCAGAACCTTTGTCTTTCTGCATGTAACCAGGATCTCATAGCTCTGCTCATTCCATCTTGTGTCTCGTTCTTTCAGCAGCTGCCTTGTCAGCTGCTGATACCCAAGATGAGAAAATCGCATCGCAGGTGAATTACAGATGTTTAGAGGTGTGGGGAAGGAGCAGGAAATAATGAACCTGCAGGAAGGATGCAGCATCTCGTACAGAGCAAAGCTGTGGTGCTCAGCAGCTGGGGGCTGCCCAGGGGAGCTCACTGTCAGCCAGAGGTTTGGCACCGAGGTGACGTGGCCACTAATTAGGGCTGTTTCTCCTCACTGATGCTACCTGGTCCTCTCCTCCCCTTGTCCCATGGGACTCGTGCCCCACGGTTTGAGATGCAGCAAGCGAAAGCAGCGCAGAACAAACACAGGGCAGCGCAGCAGCCACAGGTAACCCTCTGTGCCACTCCAGGTACGACCACATCCTGAAGTGGGAGCTGTTCCAGCTGGCAGACCTGGACACGTACCAGGGCATGCTGAAGCTGCTCTTCATGAAGGAGTTGGAGCGCATTGTGAAGCTGTATGAAGCCTACAGGCAGGCTCTGCTCACCGAGCTGGAGCACCGCAAGCAGCGGCAGCAGTGGTACGCCCAGCAGCATGGCAAGAACTTCTGAGCTGCCCCACGGACACAGGGGAGGCCAGGAGCTTTCAGAAGCCCCCACAGTTCATAAAGAAGTGCTTTGGTTGAAAAGGCAGCTTATTTTTGTTGACATTGCACCTTTGTTATTATCCTCTTGAATATTTTTCTACATGTATTATGTATTGTTTATACAAATGAGAAACGTTTGTTAATCTTTTTCCATACAAAAACTAGTTTATTATGCTGAAAACCAGCGTGGAGCTGGAGCAGAGAGCTGATTCTGCTCTCCTTTCCTAGCAGTCGGCTGTATTACGGAGGAGCTGACTGCGTGTTTTGAAGCAGCAATAGATGCAGTTACCAGAAAGGCCCTGGATGCAAAGCACCGCTTTCCCTCAGGCCTTCCTGTGAGCTCTGCTTACAGCTTTAATGGACGGCGCACTGTTCCAGTCCTGCAGCACACAGAGCTGCCACGTGCTTCACACCAGCAAAGTGGGAGTTGCCTTATTTTTTTACTTCGTTGTTCCTTTAGCTTTCCTACCCCACCTCGCAGGCGGCAGAGGGGGAAACGCTGACCCTCCTTAAGGACCAACCTCACTGCAGAGCTTCCCCAGTGCAGCGTGTGAGCGCCAGCCCCGCACCTGGAAACGTCAGGGATGGGTCCCCACCTCCTCCTTTCTTACTGCTCTTTTTGAACCGAGCTGTGTCTTCTGTTTGGGTTCCTTACCTGGGGGAAATTTTTATGTGTACAGCGAGTGAGCGTCACCGCTGTTCTCATCTGGTTCATCGACTGTCCTGAAATGTTATTTATGGATTTCTTTTTAGTGCAATAAAAAACACGGTTGCAGACAAAAAGAAAAAGACGTTTCTTGTAAATCCTATGAATTCAATAAAAATCACTTTGTTTAATGAGCCGGGGGGTGATCAGCTCATTTCTGCTGCCCCAGGGGCCAAACCAAAGGTTCAGACCTGAGCAGCGCGCAGCCTCCAGAGCCGACTCCTTAGGAACAAAAAGCAAACTTTAATAGTTGGGACAATAAAAGAACTGCTGGACACATTGCTACGCACTACAACGGATATATATACAGAAATACAGTGAGACTTTCTCCAACACTCGTACAAAGTGAGACCGTGTGCATCAGTTACAAATGGAACAGTAGCTTTCCTTACAATATCACGAACATACCATAGCATAAGTGTCCTCACGGCTGCTGACAGAGCAAGTTAATACATTTTTAATTACGTTGCTGTAATTGAAGAAAATAAACAAACTGTAGTTACGTGTTATAACCCGTTCAAGTATCTGGACATAAGATGGTTTGGAATAACGCTAGGATTTGGAAGGTCTTTAGTTGCAGCGCCACGCAAATTACCATTCCCTTAATGATTAATGAAAAAGGGAGAAATAAGGCTTTGTAAAGGAGCTGGGAAGTACGCTGGATATTGCAAATCAATCAAAAGCACTTTGTGTGGGCAGTAGCACCGCTATGTACATGGAACAGAACACCAGACGTGCCCCGAGCTTCCCGGCCGGCACCGTGGGGGCAGAGCCCCTGTTTGGTCCTGCGTGGCAGCTCGCGAGGGGGGAGCAAAGAAGGGCTGAAGCGACGGCCGTGCCGCGTTCATGCAGCAGCAGGGCTCACAGCTGTGTCACATCTTCTTCCTGTCGGGGCCCTCGGCCGGCTCCGCTCTCTGTGCAGGGAAGGCGTGGTGGTACAAATGTCTGTGGGTCGCTGCTGCGCTGTACAGCTTGTACAAAGCCTGCAAGAGACACGGGAGAGGCTCGGATCGCCTCTGCTTTGTGCACCCACTGCTGATGGTGTACGAGTGTAGAGCTGCAGAAGGGTTGGGTGGAAGAGCCCTCCAAGCCCTGCTCTGACATCCAAAGGGGAAAGACCCAGTTCAGGAGCTCACTAAGCTTTTAGCATTGCACAAAGATAGAGCAAAGCCCAACAGCCCCACAGGTCACAACTTCCAGCAGGGCTTGAGGCACAGAGAGGCCCCCAGACAGCCCAGCACTGGTCTCCATGGGACAGAAGGGGTTCACAGCCCCTGTGAGAGCTGCTCCACATCTCGCTTAGAAGTTCCCACCTCACTCAAAGGCAGCAAAATGCACCAGGACTCACACAGGAAAGCTGTGCGGCGGGGCTGTGCCGTGGAGCTGGCCCCATAGCATCCCCAAACACAATGAATAGGAGAAAGATTCAAGCCCCCCCCCTTATAACACACACACACAAGCCCCAAACTCTCTCCCCCACTTGGCCTCCAGCAGTGCCCTTCCCAGGCACTGGAGGTGCCCCATGCTGCCATCAGCCCCATCCCTGCATCCAGCAGCTCCGCGTGCTTTGCCTCCCAGGGGTTCCCCAGCACTCGAGGCACCCATAGGAGAAGTGCTGGGGGGAACAGGGAGACCCGAGAGGCACTTACCTCATTTGTGCTTCCCTGCGAGAGGCATTGGGGAAAGAAAAGGGGAAGAAAAATAAAAAAAAAAGAAGCATCTCTGTGTATCACACAAGTCCAAGGGAGCAAACGTCTCCATTCAGTGCCCCCCCAGGGCCCCAGCCAGCCCTCCTGCACCCACAGGGACAGCACACACATACAGAGCCCTGAGGGCTCCCAGCACTGCTCTTCCCCCCAGTGCACCAACAGCCCGAGGCACTGCTACTCTGCAGAGCTCCTCCTTGGGAGTGCTCTCCCCTCTCTTTGGGGGGTTGTGCTGAGATGTGCCTGCGGCAGCTGGGTGCCAGGGAGCAGCTGCAAGCACTTTAACCTCTTCCTTGATTTCCCAGCAGGGCAGCTTGCAGGCAACTCATCCCTCTCACTTTCTGCTGGCCCCTCCTGTGCTCACTGTGGTGCTGAACTCATCCCAGGTTCCTACACAGGGATGGGCTTCGACACCCAGCATCCCTCGAAAGGCCCCAATAGCAGCACCATGATGTCAGAATGGACCCAGCCGGGATGCAGGGGGCCATGGGCTGCCCCTGCTTGCCTTGTTTTAAAGGCAGCCCTGCTGAGTGACATCACTGCCTGGTTCAGGGGCGAAGAAGCTGAGTAATAAACAGCTCAGTGTGAAAAATGAAGTGTGGCTAGCTCTAGCCACAGGTGGAGCAGGTGGAGGTGGTCACACTGAAGCTAAAACTCCTCACTCCTGGATAAAAAGGAACCAAGGGGCAGCGCTGCCAAGGGCAGTGTTTTCTCACTGCAACCTCTGTTAAGGTTTTAGGGATGTCTGACAGCAGGACCCAACCAGGACCTTTGCACCTGTTTGCACAAAGCAAAGACAAAGAGAGATGGCAAGCCTGAAAGCAGGCAGGACAGAGCCCCATCCTTAACATCCTGCAGCCAGGAACTGCCAAATCCCTGCCCTGTGCCAGGAGGGAGGAGCAGGGCTTCCTCCTTGACACTCCAAGCACACAAACTCCTGTGGTCCTGAGCACCTCCCCAGCAGGATCACACTCCATGCTGCCCTGTGCCAGCATTTAGTGTCCATAAAGCAGCATTTTGGGATGGGTAAAACAAGCAGAAAAAGGCAGACCGAAACAGTTTGTGGGGATCGGACTTGAGCCCAGGGCCTTGGCCAGCTTCAGGCTTGCTGTGCTCTTCCACCCTCAGAGAGCCACCCAGGCCTAAGACTCTTCTCCCCTTACGATCACCTCCACAACCCAACCTGAAAACACTTCTGGCCCTGCTTTCCCCATCTAGAAGGCCTAAGGCACAGACTGAAGCGCACTGTCCCACTGCACCCACCAACCCTACATGCAAACCCAAGAGCCATTCGAAGAGGAGGAAAAGCCCCAGGAAACAATGCTTAAGAACTCGGGGTTGGGACGTGGGTTTGGCCGGTGGGTTTTTAAATGAGAAGCTCTTCATCCTACCTGGTCCCACAGCGCCGCCGCCACTTGGTCTATGACTGCACCCAGTTCTCTGTACTCCCCAGAGTATCTGATGTACGCCCAGGTACACAGTGTGATAAGTGTCAAGCCCATGATCATGTTGCACAGACTGGCTATGATGTCCAAGCCAATGAAGCCGGTCACCCCGGCGATCACGTAAGTGATGAAGATGACGACGAAGAGCGTGGCGGGGGTGCGGGCGGCATGGAAGATGTTCTTGCTGTCGTTGTGCTTGATGTACTGGATGTAGAGCTCATCGATCTCGTTCTCCAGCTGCTGGAGGTAGCGGCGGCTGAACTCCTCCCCTCCCATCTTCTTCACCCCACGGAACAGCCTGACGGCTTCGTCCTTCAGCTCCACGTGTTTGGCCTGCAGGTCGCTGGGTGCCAGGAAGGGCTTGTCCCCCCCACAGACCTGCATTGCAAAGCACAGCCAGGTCACTCAGCACCCTCAGCTCCTGGGTTCTGCCATGCAAACCACCAGAACGGCGGCTCCGCGCGCTCCCCTTCAGCATCAACCACACTGACTGCTCACTGGTGTGGGATCCAGCCCCTCTCCTCCTCCTCTTAGCCTAAGGAATTGTTCTTAGAACCCAATCTGAGCCTCCCCCGGCTTCCATCCCATCACCAGACCTGCCCTCCTCTTGGCACTGAGTCTTCAAGCTATTGCTCAGGAACCTGGAGACTCAAAGGCCCACCTTCAAATAACCAGCATTGTTCTCCTGCTGCAGAGGATCAGCACTTTGGGCTTTAAGGCACCAGCACAAACACAGACCCAGGGCAGCACGCAGTAATTTGGCCATGCAGCTCCACACCCCTCCCGTGCCAACACACAGCAACCTCCAGTACTGTAGAACAGAGCTGGAAGTGGCAGGAAACAGGCTGAAGTCTGAGCTTCACCTTGAAACATCACAGTGATCAGCACATGCCTGAGCTGAGATGGGCTGGTAGGGTAAGGCAGAGGTGAAAAGCCACTTATAACGATATATAATGACTTTAATTTAATGATATATAATGACTTTATCCCCTAATTAGCACCAGCCACGACACAGGTTAAAGAATAGGATAGGATTAGGATAGGACAAGACAGGATATTCAGCTGGAAGGGACCCACAAAGACCATCCAGTCCCACTGCCTGAGCACTTCAAGGCCAACTAGAAGTTAAAGCACATCACTGAAGGCCCAAATGCCCTCTGAATGCTGACAGCCATGGGGCACCAGGCACCTTGCTAGGAAGCCTGCTCAGCACACCTACCTCTTCCATTCTCCTGCTGTAGGTGTCTTTGGCAGTGGCAACTGCTGCTAAATTGTTGGCTTCTGCTGTGGCCTGCAAGAAGGGCAAAAGGGTGCAGAGTTCAGCTGCGGGATTGTAAGGTTAAGGACTACAGAACATCCCAATCTGGAAAGGGAGCCAAAAGGATCATTGAGTCCAACTCCCATCATCAAAGAAGTGTAGTGACAGCAAGGAACCTGGGGGCACACGATCCACATGCTCTTGGCCTGGAGGCACGTGTGGTTCTGTGGTTCTGAACCCCAGAACACACACAGAATTACACAGCTCCCTTCTCCAACTGCACTCCGACCAACACCAAAGAAGATCCTTCCCTATTTCCCTGTTCAGTCCCCTCAGACAAAAGCCTGCGTCAGGAGAGGATTCCTCCAAGTCAGAGCAATGGAACCTCTGGCTTCAGCTGTGGGAAACGGCAAGAAAGCAGATAAAAAGCTCAGGGTATGTAAACAGCCACAGCTGCAGCCTCCTGCTGAGCCCTGACCCAGCACTGCAGCATCCACGTGGGGCACATCCTTCAGTGTGTGCTCACAGCACAGCCAGGGGACAACGCTGCTCATCTGCAGGGAAACTGCAGCTCAGCAGCCCAGCCCTGCTGCCTCTGCTGCTTCCCCACAGCACAGCTCCTTTGGGCTTTGAAGAGACTGCTGGACGCAGCTTGGGTTGTCAAAGTAAGGCACTTAAAAAGCATGGGAGCTCCAAGTGCTGCACCAGTGCGACTCCTCCGACAGCTCATGGGAAATAACAGCAATCACAGTGCAGGGGCCGTCACCTCGCACAGCCCACCTACCTGCAGCATCGACTTGGGGTGCGGCAGCTCCTCCCCCTGGTAGATCTTTATGTAGGCCTGCAAAACATGAAATCACATCAGGTGCAGCACAGCATCAACAGGATGGGAAAAGCCCCAAGAGGGGGAGGATCCCAGCATGGGATGGCTTCAGCAGGGGATGCTTTGCCAGGCAGCACACGGCTCACCGTCCATTCTTTGGGTGCTGCAGGGGGGTCTCTGAGGACTCACACTGCCATCACTCACTCCAATATCTACCCCATAGGATTTGCACACCTACCTCCATCCTTCACTGAAGGAGAAGGAGCCGGAGTCAGGTAGCCCCAGAGAGTAGGTGGTGAGAATTACTCACTGATGTCTTGCATTAAAATGTCCCAGTAGCCATGACAACACAGCGCAGCCTTTTCCAAAGGCAATGGGAATATGGCCCTCAGCCTCCCTCCCTCCAGTCCTCCATGGCAAGGAGGAGCCCTGACTCAGGCTCACTGCGTGGCCAAACACGCTGACACTTTCCCCTTTCCTTACAGCTAAAGTGCTGACGTGCCACAAACAAATAAGCCTAATTTCTCTGGAGAAAGCTAATACCTTAAAATATTCCACAAGGCCCCGGCAGGTGATGTGGTTTCCATTGATCTCCTTAACATCCAGGCTCTCGGGACTCAGAAGCCAGGGAATTAAAATCTTCAAGTTCTTGATGAACTCGTCGTCTATTTCTGGAAATAAACCCAACATCATCAGTGCCACCCCTCAGCCCCAGCCTGCACTGCCATCACACAGCAAGGGGGATCCTGGATACAGGCACACACACTGTAACTCGGGGAGGTGAGCTCAGCAATGATCCTAGTGAAGTTAACCCACAGACAGAGCATGCAGCTGTGCATGTATACACCAGCCAGCTTCACTGTCTCCAAAGTAGTTGCAGGAACACAGATGTGACTTTTGCTTTTGATGGCACTGCTCACGTGCACCAAGTGCCAGAGAGCAGCACCTCCATGCCAAGAGAAAAGCTGAGTACAGCTCTGAAAGAACAAGAGAATGCTGTCAGTAAGATGCTGACAATCCTAAGCCAGCTCTGTTAAATACTGCTCAGCACCTGAAATTAAAGGAGGAATTAACAAACCCCAGTTCAGCTTCCAGCAGAGCCTCCCCCCCCTACTGCCTTGCCTGCCCTGCTGCTCCTTAGCATCGTTTGCCAGAAGGATGAGTTCCATTTTGTTTACCCTTCCCTTTTATTTCACCTGATTAACTAAGTCTGTCCTGAAGGGAAACAAGTCAGGAGGGTTAAATGTGCCTTGCTTTTCAAAGTGAAATAACTGTTCTTTTGAGAGCACATGTGACAAGGCTGCCAGCACAACCTGCTGTGCAAGAACCAGCCTGCCCTGCTCTGCCCAGCTGCACATCAGAACAGGAATGCACTGCAGAAGCTCCTTCATGGAAAATACTTGTAAAGGCATCACGGAATAAAGGCATCACAGCCTGTGGTATCAATCTGGCAATGGACCTTTGCTTTGTACCTTTCAGCTTTCCGTCGAAGTTGGGGTTGGTGGCTACCTTCAGGCCGGGGTGAGGTAAAAGGAAGCAGGAGATTTTGGTGAAGCAGGAGTGGATGTGCTTCCTGACATTCTGCAGCTCTTCGTGCTGATTCCCTGAGACCTGTGGGAGAGCAGTGTGATCAGGTTTCCTGTGCATGCAGAGAGAATGGGACAACAGTGCCAGCAGGAGCGTGAGGTGTCCACACCAGGAGGGCATCCCTTAGCAGCACAGTGCATGAGCACAAGGCCAGAGCTCTGCCAGCAACCCACATCTCTGACCACACGCCCTGGGGCACGTTATTATCAACTGGAGAATGCGCACACGTGTGCATGACCTGAATGCAAAAGCATTTGGGGTTTCCCTACCAGGGCCATTCTTGTCTTCCCTCTGACCAGGTCTCTCCACTACCAAATCACCCATGCATTTCCTGATTAATCCCCACACAGCCCTTGCCCATCGCTTTCACTGCACAAGAGCCTATTATTAAAGCATTTTCCTTGTCCCTCCAGCAGAAGTGCAGCCCCACACTGACTGCAGCATGGAGGATTCAGCTTCCTACAACACAGGATCATAGCATCACAACTCCTCTGGGCAGTGCTGGCACACCCCAGCCATGGAGGTCCCAAATGCAGCTTGATGGGGCCCTGAGCAGCCTGATCTGCTGCCTGGTTTAGTGACTGGCAACCCTGCCCATGGTAAGGGGCTGGAACTGATCCAGAATGGCTTGGGTTGGAAGGGACCTCAAGGATCAACTAGAATCTAGATCATCTAGCTGATCCAACCCAAGGCATTCTGTGGTTCTATGATTCTCTAAGGCATCTCTGCTGTGATTTTAAGGCACGGGCAAGTCGGGGTGTGACTTTAACCATCATCACCAGCTTGCAGCTGAGCAAAGCCCTGCCTCGTAGCGGAATCCCAGGTGGAAATCATTCCTGAAATCCATTGGAGAAAGGACAAACCTTCAGCCGCTTCTCCAAAAACCTCGCGCCGCCGTCGGATCCGTAGGAAAATTCATAGGGGAAACTCCAGTCACGCACCAGGAATATGAGGGACTAGGGAACAGAAGCAGAAGCAGTCAGTGCCACGCAGCACCGCTCAGCCACGCGTTATCAGGGGGGGATTTGCTGGATGATGGTTTGAGTCTCTCGCTTGAAAAACAGCACCGGTCATTTCGACTGCAAAACAAGGAAGGGATTTTTGCTAACCAGGACAAAAGGCAGCGAGCTGCAGCAGCGCTGAGCTCCATCCTATGGGAATTTCACAGGCTCGTTTTCCAGCCATTTCCACCGGGCAGCTCTCCAGACAGACTTTTAACGAGAAGCACATGTAGGATAACGAGGAGGAGTAAGAAATGGTTGGCTTTGGTAATCTTTATTGAGACATCCGACGTTTCCATTCAACGCATAAATAAATGCCAGCACAGACAACTCTGCATCTCGACAGAAATGGGGTTTGGAAGGGATCACAGCTCTGGTGTCTCTTCTGCATCCCACGGAAGGTTGTGGGGCAGAGGAGGCAGGGCTTCTCCTCTCCATTGGAATGAGCAATGAGGAGAATGCCTTTCAGTGGAATTTCCCTAAAACTTGTCTATGTTTAAAACAAAGATTTGGGAGAGGGAGGGAAAACGTTTCCCCTTCTTATTTTTCTTCCAGAAAACATCAGGGGAAAAAAAAAAGAGCAGTGAGTTGGCCATTCCTAAAGGCACTGCAAGCCACAGCAAACGCCCGCGGCTCTGTCTTTCAGGACACGCTGTTCTTTTGGAGACTGCAGGACGCTGAGGAGACAGGGCCGTGTTTAGGACTTTTCCACAAACACATTATGCACTCCTCGTCCTGTCTGAATTGGGAGCCATTTCCTTTCTTCTCGAGCAGGATTGCAGCAGACCTGCTGTGCTCACCGTGCCCAGCACCCACCCTCAACCCTCTGCCAAGCAAAGGCACCGGTCAGCACGCAGCGCTGCGTTTCAGCACACAGCAGAGTGGGAGCACAAGGGAAAAGCTCATTTTCCACCATCAAGCACTGCTTCTTTTCCAGCAGCTCCAGCTCAACCATCTCCCTATCGCCACACTCCCTGTTTGGCAGCATCCTCCCATAGGAGCTTTCTCCAAAATCCTCCTTTCCAGGCTCACGTATCGCAAGGACAAAAGACATTCATTGACTTTGACTTCCAGGCTCAGAACCTCACCCACGGAACTCAAACTGCAGACCACCTCCTGCAAAGAAAGCTGCCTTGGTTCCAGGCCCCCACACCTCTAGCTGAGCTGTTCAGTTGCTCCCCATCACCACACTGAATTTGTCCAGCCTCAGCTGCAGGCTGCCTCCTCCTGGCTGGGAAGTGGCAATAGATGGCCGTCCTCAGATGTGCTCTGCAGGAGGCAGTGCTGAGGTGGGGACAGGCAGCTGTGTGCTGCTCACACGGCCCCACCACCACCAGCTCTCCACCAAATCTCACCACATCCGTTCCATACTTGCACAGAGATCGCTGCTGAAGATTGCAATGAAGCAGAGAGACCCTGGGGGTAGTCCCAAGGAAAGGCTTCTGAAGGATGAGGCATCCCTGTTACAATTAGTTCAGCATCCTCAGCCCTCTATCAGTTAATGGGTTTTTAATCCATTTACACGGATTAAAACAGACAATGCTGACTGGCTGCATTGTTGGCTCTATTTCCATCAGCACTTTATGGAGATAAGGCACACAGAAGGCAGAACACCACAGTGACTGTCACCTTTATCAACCAAGCTTGTGGCCTTGTAAAAGGGATAGTGGGACGTGTGACCAGACTTACTGCCCACAGACCTGCATGGCATCACTTACATCGTTAGGCAAAGCCACAGGCTCTCAGCCAGCCCTAATGACTTAAGCACATTTAACAGTGTCTCCTTACAGCCTCCTTCTTACTGATGGAGTATTTCACTTTCACCGTAATATTTGGCAAGATTACCCTGCTAACTTTTAAATAAAGAACAGAAATATTTATTTAATGTCTGGCTTTTTCTGTACCGTGTTACAGTTTTCTCCTGGTTCTTACAGCAACAAGCCATACATTTTTACTGGTAGCTTTAACACCATTTACCAATCATCTACCCACGCTGTATCCAATATATACTCAAAGCTCCCCAAAAATCTCCATTTGTCCATTCATTGTATTTTTTAACCTTTTCATTTCACCCCCACTTCACAGCCACCTTATAAACCCCTCCTGCCCTCCAGGGTGATGGGGAGACTGACAATTCTCTTTTAATACTGGAAGGCAAAGCAAGACAGCTGTAACCCATTCCCAATTACTGCTTGCATTTCTACAGCTGCTTTCTGCTTTGGAAAGCTCACAAATCCTGCATCCAGTCACCAGCTTTCCTATTGTAGGTGCAAGCTAGAAGATGGACTAAGACTGGGGGCACCTGGGTAAGGGTAGTGAGTATTTGTGGCTGTATTTATGTAGTGGCTTATGCAGGCACCAATGATCTTCCAAATCTCTTTGACTCCTTCCCAGCCTTCCAAGTGCATGGGGCTCAGTACAGCCACTACCAAAGCCATACAAAGCACAGCTTGTTCTGTTGCAGGATTGCAGGTTTAGCAACCTGCTGAGCCACCTTTCTCAACGGCAGCTGCTAAAACCATCCCACAGACTCCTACCTCCCTTCCTTCCACTTTTCTCTTTTCACTCACATTCACCTTCCCCCCCAGAAGAGGCTCTTGCAGCCCATCATCCTCCTGCGTGCTGAGCTGCTCACAGCTCTGGTGTCCAGAGCAAGCTGGTGTTTGCCTAATGCTCTCCTCTCTTGAATGCCACCTCTGCACAGGCTGGGAAACAGATGTCACTAATTTGAAGTTAAAATCCCACTTATACTTGCCACTCTGAGCTGATGCTCTTTGTTGTGCCAAGTGCAAGGATTCCCAGGCAGCAGGCTCAAGGCTCTGACAGCCAAGGCTGCAGCGTTACAAACCTGTCTGGGTGTTCATTCCACAGCTCTGCCATTAAAGCTGAGCACCTCAGCAGGACAGGGCTGAGCTGCAGGGATGGCTCTCCCTCCTTCAGCTGGGAATGTCGCATGGCTGCGTGCACAGCTCTCAAGGCAGGGCATCACTTGTACGGTGCCCTGCCAGGACACAGCTGATGCCACACAGCACTCATCACATTGCACCGAAGCCTTTTGTCCCTGGGAACAAAGCCTCGCTCAGCTAACAGCCTCCAGCTGCATCCAGACCTGCTGGGTGAGGGGATCGCTGCAGGGCTGGGGAGCCGCCAAGGTTGAGAGCAGAAAGAAAGAAATTGGATGCATTCACAAAGCTCCTCGCGGGTTAGGAAACACAAAGCCTTTCCTTCGCCTCAGCTCAGCCAGTCTCCACGCCTCCCTGCTCATCCGTCCTGCAAGCTGCAGTGACACCTCGTGGCAAAGCCATCGGTTTGGGGGATGCTGGTGGCAGCAGCCTCTACTCACCTGGAAGGGCTTCAGGAAGGTTTCCTCCATAGCCAACCGTCCGTACTCGGTGAACAGCTGAGGAGAGATGCAAGGGAAGGAGGACTGTCAGCTGCCGGGGCCACGTTTGCTTCGTGTTTAACGGGCAGAGGGAGCTGTTATGGGCTTTGCGTGGTGATTGCCTGCCCTTACGTGAGAGATCTCAGTCTAGAGTTTTTGGCTGCCAAATCTATGAAAGAATGGCTCCAATCCACTGCTTGCTGCTGCTTTCAAACTTCACGTGCGAGAGGGGACTGCTGGAGCCCTGCTCTCTTTAAATGCTCCAGGAAGGGGTGGAAATGAATTCAGAAATAAGTACTTTCCCTGCAAACCCCCACTGTGCAGAGACCTTAAGATCAGCCTACCAGCAACATTGGAGGGCTCTCTGGGCTGCAAATTCTTAGCACAGGCACCAATAATGTATTTCACAGATGCCTAAAAGTGGGTCAACGTGTTCAACAATAATGGCTTCAAATTCCAACTGAAAGATAGGATTTGCACTGGATAAGTTCAACGTAAATACAGTATTCTTGTTAAAAAAATGTTTACTGACTGAAACAGCGCAGAACTCTTCTGATTTCTCCAGCTGGACTTTTCCTTTCCTTTCCTTAAGCTACTGGAAAAAAGAAATCCTAACTAGCCAGTCAAGAAGCCAACTGAACAAAAAAGAAAACTGTGGGCAGAGGCAGGCAGGACATGTGTGCCATAGAAAAAAAACACCCCAAAGCTGCTGGTCTCCAGCACTCAGAGTTGTAACTACTCTTCTGGGTCATCTGTACTGACCCACAACCAGATGTTGATATCCAGGCTTATAAACCAATTTCTCTGGGTTTCTCAATCTAAATGTCCAAGGCCAAACTGGATGGGGCCCTGGGCAGCCTGCTCTGGATGGAGATGTCCCTGCCCACAGCGGGGGCTGGATGGGCTTTAAGGTCCCTTCCAACAGAAGCCATTTTGTGATTCTATGACTCTAGGAGTAAATAACAGATCCCTGCCAGCCCCAAAGTCCTACAGGGCACGACTCTGCTCCTGGTGAGCATCTCACTGACTGCCCTGCCCCAAGCAGGCATGCTATGAAGCAAGACACATTTCAACACAAGTGACTGTTCCTCCATGCCCATTGTATAACCAATGGATATCAAGATGTTACAATCACAAAATAAACAAGAGAGTTAGGCGAAGTGGACTATGATAACAAGAGAAAATAAATGGAAGGCTTACCCTTATGCTGGGCTCACCACAATACACCAGAAGGAGGGATCTCCAGATGAGATCCTCCCCCACTGGTAGCCAGCTCTTAAATAGGTCTAGGAGGGGAGGGAGCCAGGCTCCAGCCCTTCTGGCAGCACAGGTGAATTGCCTTCAGCTGTGCTCCTCTGGCTGGCTCATGGCTCACTTCAGGTGATCAATCAGAGGTTCAGGCCGTGACTCAGCAGTTCCCATACACCCATAAACCAAAACGAGAGCTGGGAAACTCTGAGACCCATCTGTAGCTCCAAAGGCAAACGTGCCTTCCCAGAGCAAAGCATCTTGCAAGTGCAGAGCATAATCCAGGGAGCCCAGTGACGAACAGCAGCAGAGACAAGGGGTCTTACCTGCAGGTGCTGCAGATCATCCTCCTGCACATTCTGCGACAAGTTATAAACCTGTAAGAAAACACAGAAACTTCAGAGCGTTGCCCCTTGGATCAGTGTGGTTAAAGCTTACAGTGTGACCATAGGGACACAGACAAAGGCCCAGCTGGCCCCTGGTGCTCCAAGCGTAGCCGTGCTGCTGGACAGACAGACAGACAGGCACTGCTCCTGTCAGCACAGCAAAACACTCCAGCATGGGAGCAGCAGGGGCTGTCATGTCCCATCCAGGAAGCCTCATAGGAGTAAATAATGTTTCCTCCATGTATACGATGTGCTGAGCTCTGTCTCGAGACACTGCTTCCATCCTGTTAATGCTGTCCTCCAGAAGCAAAGGTGAGAGGAAGGAAGCCTTACTACTCCACAGTAACCACCTGCTGTGAGAATACCCACAGCCCAGAGGTTTCTCCAGCAGCACTGAGACAAAGGCACACGAACTTCACCAACCAACATCCTTTCCTCTCTGTCAGCTGGGAGTAAAGGAGTGCATCTGCTGCTGGCTTTGCTCTTGGGGTGAGGTGAGATGAGACTGTTCCCTGCAGAGGTGCACTCACGACTGAACCCTGCACTCAGCGCAGCCAACACGCTGCTCTTTGTCTCTCCCCCAGCTGCATTAGGCTGGTGCCAAGCTGCTGCTTTTCAGCCACCACCTTTTAGCAAGTGTTTCCTGGAGACATCTCCCCTCTTACCTGTATTGAGCTGATCATTGTGCTCAGGGCAAACACGGTGGCTGAATCCCGCAGGGTGGACTGACTGTCGAAGGTTCCCTGTGTGTCCATCAGCAGCACCGCAACCTGAGAGACAGAAAGCTCCAGCTCAGCCTGGATGCACTCATTTGGCATCTGCACCCGAGCAAAATCATTCTCAAATGCCACCAGGACAGGTGGTTGAACATCAGCTGTGTGTGGAGAATGTCAGTGCTCCAGCCTCAGACTTGGTGGAAGATAAAGGAAAAGAGCATCTCCAGTCACTGACAGCAAGAAATGAATGCTGCATAACACAGAGCAGGGAACTGCTTTGTTCTTCTGACATTTGCTGTCAGTGCAGACGGGTCTTTTCCTGAGCCTGCACTGGCTTCACGTCATGGAAGCCAAATACAGCAGCTTATCTCAACTTCACTGAAGAGCTGACAGATACAAATATTCCTGCCTAAAAGCTGAATTTGCAGGATTTCCCAGTTCTCACTATACACGGCCTCCCTGAACGAAGGCGTTCCATGTCACAGCTGCTTTAGCAATGGGGAATAGTTTGCAACGGGCTCAAATTCCAGGGAACAGCAGAGAAATTATTTCAGGGGTGCCCAGAGTTAGAGGGACAGGTAGGGACGACACCAGGGACACACGGAAACACTCAGACATCATATCACTCGGTGCATTCCACCCACTCATGCTAAAGCAGGGATAGGTATCAAAAACCTGCACAACCATTTCAGCCACCTCCAACAAGGCAGAAGCCGGAGCAGCAAGACAAGCTGATGAGTAACACATAGACAGAGAGCCACACAGCACAGAAGCAAATACCTTTTTACCATCAGGCTTGTCCACCAGGAAAACCTCACTCCAGATCTGGATGCCGGTCGTCTCCCGCTCAGATCCTCCCCTCCAGGAGAAACCAGTCAGAGGCTCGTTGTAATCTCCAACCCAGTCCACTGCTTCCTGCAGGTGAGAACAGATGAAATGCTGCATTTCCCATTTCACTGTGTTTTTACACCTCTCTCTGTGCTGCCTCTACCCCAGTAGGGGAGACAAGCCGCCCTCACAAGAGAGGTTTCTTACAGTATAGCAAACGTGAACATTTCTGCTCCAGAGTCAAGGAAGGCAGCGTCCCACAGGAGACCCACTACTGCATGGGGCTGTGGAAGCATCTCTATTTTAGTTGGTGAGGCTCCATGCTAAAGAGAGGCTGGAGCATCTCTAGAGCACCAAACCAGAGTCCTTCCCTGCTCGGCCCCGGGCACACAGGAGCACTGAGCAGCAGTGGAAGAGCCAGGTGCAGCAGCAGCCATACCTTGTTGTACATGTACCGCAGCATGAAGTCCATCAGGAAGGACTTCCCTTTTCTAAAAGCTCCAGCAACTGACACAGCCACAACCTCTTTGTCTCTGACAGCTTCTGAGAGGAGGATGCGGTTGAGTGCAGCTTCATCCAGTTCAAAAGAATGGTCATCCTTGACAATGAGGACTTGCACCGGTCCTGCCTTCCTCACGGACTCCTCCTCCTCTGAGCTCCACTCGTAAGCCTTGTCTGCAAAACTACCTGTGGAAACAAGTGACACAAGAACTGTGTGGCTCCTTCTGAAAGCACAGAATGATGGAAAGCAGGACAGGACAGGGCTGTAACAGATCAGCTGGCCAAAATATCCACCGCAGAACAGCCCGGCTTAGAGCAGATGTCTTTGCAGCACTCCCCAGACATCATGACAAAGCTGCCAGCTGCTTTGGGGCAATCTGTCAGCATGCCTGCCCGTCCCTGCTGGGACCCTCCTGGACAAAATGCTCCTACAAGAGTTGAAATGGAGAACAGATTATTCTCTGCCCTTCAGAAACACCTTCTTACATGCACAAAGGTTGTCCTAACGTCTCCATGAGCCTCAGCTGAGGCCACAACATCTCCCTTAGCAGCTTATACCGTGCTGTGTTCTAGATTTAGGGTGAGAAGCATGTTGATAACACACAGAAGGGAGATGTAGGTTAGATGCCAGGGGAAAATTCTTTACTCAGAAGGCAATGAGGCCCTGGCACTGCCCAGAGCTGTGGTGCCCCATCCCTGGAGATGCCTGGGGCCGTGGGCAGCCTGAGCTGGGGGGCACCCAGCCCATGGCAGGGATGGGGCTGGGGAGGCTTTCAGGTTCCTTCCAACCCAACCGTGCTGTAATTCTGTGCTTGTATGTCACTGCAGTTTCTGTGGCAACAGCACAGCCCAGAGTCCTGTCCGACCTGCAGTCTGCACCAAGGCTCTGAGTGTTAATTCTGCAATCTTCCCACTCGACAGCTTGCCTTCAGACAGGACACACAGACACTCAGACACACAGCGCCCATTCACTGCCATGGTGACAGCAGGAATCACAGCCCTGGGGTTCAGCAGGCCAGCTCCTGCCAGTGTGCTTTCATTGCTTCCCAGCTGCCCAGCACAGAACAGGATCAGCAAAGGCAATGCACCACGCCGACCAGCTCACCTGAGGCCTTGTAAAACCTGCTCACCAGTGGGGGGGGAGCATGCAGTGGAAAGCCCCACACGTAGCCCCAAAGCCCCTCACTGCCTCAGCCTGCAGGCTTCAAGCACACAGCTCAGCCCTGACCCCACGGCCCTGCTTTCAGGCCTGTCCCAGCTGTTGCAAAGCACAGGGACGACGCACAGACATGCTAAAAGGCAAACTATAAATACCACAAGGAATGGGGTTTGCCCATTCTGGGCCTCTGATAAAGATGGCTCCAGCAACAACGGCGCTTTTGTACGAGTTTCTGATTTCCTATGATCCCACTATGAAATATCAGGATCATTAAGCCTTGTTGCTAGGGGATTTCTGGTGGTTCTGGGACATATACTGCGAGCTTTCTCTGCTCCCAGTTGAAAGACAAAGATCTTTTCTTCCCGATGCTTGGAGTTCCCTTAGCAAAGCAAACGTCCCAAATAAGCTGAATAGCAAAATTTTGCAGCAGGCTGCAGCAGCACTGAATGCCCTTCCAGCATCAGCCCCTGGGCAACGTCACTCCAAGAAAAGCCCTCCCCATTCCCAAAGCCCAGAGCAGGCACACATCACTGAGCCACCCAAAAACCTGGAATGCTGTCTGCCTGCTTGCTGCATGCACTCAATACCTCCTCCAGCATCAGGCCCTCCCCAGCACACAAGTGCAGACAGGTGCCAAACCTGGTGGTCCTTTTAGGGCCTGCCATGCTGCGAGTGCCATATAAAGCCTGTCACTGGAAATCCCTCTCTCCTGCTGTTTCCCAATGCTGAGCTAAGCGAGTCCTTTTTATTTTATTTTATTTTTTTTTCCTTTCTACAGCTGCACAGAAAGGACAGCAGAGAGGTCCTTGTGGGATGTGACTCATGGTGGAGGCAGGAAAACATTTGTAAATGGAACTGAATCTAAACATTGCTGGCTGTAGCCATAGCGAGGCCACCCAGTGTGCAGGTGACAGAGCTGTGCCACCCCCGGGTCCCCTCCACAGAGCTTACAGACAGAGGGACGGTCATCCCATAGTGGGACCCTGCAGGAGGGCACAAAGGATATCCCAGCTCAGACCCGGCCCTGCTGCGGATCCGACCGCCCTGACTCCTGTTTAAGGGCCGTCCTGCCCTGCCAGCATGAGGGATGCTTGGTACCCAGCTCCCTGCTGCTGGTGCCTGGATGAGGGCCTCCAGGAAGAGCAGACATCTTCTCACCTCAGTGGAAAATTCCACCAACGAATTCTTAGTGCCTCACATGAGAATCAGATCAGTTTGACAGCATCAGGAGCAGCTGAGAACCGCAGCAGCTCCTTGAGGGGTGACCCAACCTGCAGCAGAACGGCGGGCGGTTGTCCCTGCTCCATCACCAACAGCAACCAGCACTACCAGGAGGTCCTCCAGGAGGTCGTGCCGTCCCTTCACTGGCAGCACTTTGCTTTTAATTCACCGAGCGCTGATGGATTTGGGGAGGTTCTGTGCACACAGGCAGCAGTCCGAGTGGCCCTGCTCCACTGAAGGACATCCTTCTGCCATCAGCTGGAGCACGGTGGGCAGCCAGGCTGTTTGCTCATCACACAGAGCACAGTGAGTGGGATGTGCTGCTTTTCCAGTTCCTTGGAGATATCAGGAGGAAAGGCATTACGTTAAGCAGGTCCCTGAGCTAATTTCAGCCCCATTATCTCTTCTGCTTTCATGTAGCTGCCAGCAAACAAAACTCGATCCTTGCTATTTATTTCCATGTGATGAAACTCCCGTGCTGTGGTTATTGCATTATCTACCAGAGATGTTTTTATAAGCTGGATGCGCATCACTGGAAATCAATTATTTTAATTGCTCTTTCCAGCATAAATTAG
The DNA here is from genome assembly GCF_951394365.1 of Tetrao urogallus. Classification (NCBI taxonomy): domain Eukaryota; kingdom Metazoa; phylum Chordata; class Aves; order Galliformes; family Phasianidae; genus Tetrao; species Tetrao urogallus. Next base: position 58,063,761 of record NC_136819.1, on the reverse strand, counting down.
TTATCTGCTTTGAAGGAAGGTGTACCTGGCGGTGGCAAACCATCATCTGGCCAAAAGGGGAGGGAAGGAGGCCTCAGCTCTCCCAAACACACTCCTGCTTTCACTCATCTCCTGACTCGACTCCTCCTCTCTCGGCGCCGTGCGATTGCGTCAATTCTCAAGCTGCTCATTCAGTCACTGCCAGGATGCAGTTCCTTTTCCCCGTTTCATAACAGCTCATTTCCACGACTCCAAAGCAGGGTGGGATCCACGTTCTCTTTTCCATACAGTGACTTAAAGTGGAAAGATGAAGGAGAGGGGAATTGGCATTCGTTCCTATTGTGCTGTCAGGCAGCAGTGAGGAAATGGCCCTGCTCCGACACAGCCTGAGTCCACGGGAAAACTGAGCTTTCTTCAATCGCTGTAGGAATTATTTGTGGTTAAAATTAAATCAAGTTTAGTCAACAAATACAGCATGTTCCAAGTGTGAGGGCAGACAGCTCATGTCTAATGTAATTGAGCCCCTGCAGAAGAATAAATTGGATAAAGCACATCACTGATCACGCAGCATACTTTGTGAGAACTTCATGCTCTTCCATAGTTCTGGACCAACAGGTCATAGGCTGAGACCAGAGACCAACTAAGAAAGTCAGCTTTTTCCTTCGATGAGTCGCACAACAAATACATCTCATTCCACAGACTGACTCATGACCCAGAGCACGGCCTGTGCAAACCCAGGCTGCACAGCACAGCCTGAGATGGACCATTTCCATTTCCAGCCCAGCTCAGGGGAGCCCAGGAGCCTCACCTGCTGGAGCACTGCAGGAGGAGAAGGGCTGCAGCCTGGGCCACTGCTACAGCACACTGATTTACCACGGAGCTGCTGCTCCAAAAGCATGGAACAACAGAAACGACCAAGGAGAGAAAACAGAAGTCTAACAGTTGAACCTTTTTAACTTTAATTTTTGAGCGGTCCCATCTGGAGCCACGAGTTGGGCTCAGTGATCCTTATGGGTCCCTTCCAGCTCGGGTTCTGTGATGTTATGATCTCTAACTGGTTCTTTCTCTGGAATGAGCCATGTCTGTATTGATGGGATTTGGTTGCTTATCAGCAGCCCTCCGGGGATTAATTCAGTCAGCAGCGATAGCTGTGTGGATCCTTTCTGAGGCTGTTTTTGCCCCGGCTGTTTGCATTACAAACGTATCACAGTGCTGCTACCCATTCCACGAGCCAAACACAGAACAGATCACGCTCAGCCTGCATCCCTCGGTGCATTCTCCAGAGGGCTCCAGCTGCCAGAAAGCTTATCTGCCCCGTGCAAACAGCTTGGGCAGAGAAAGCCATCTATCTCCAGGCCACGGCATCCCTGGCACTTACCCCTTCCAGCTCCCACACACGAGTCCTGCTGGTTCCGCTCGTGCTGAGCTAACTGCACCATGCAACCGCCAGCTAAGGATCAGAAAAGGCTGGAAAAGACAGCAGCCATTCTGAGTGGGGACCAGAGATCCTCTCCTCTGTGAGAGAGGCTTGCACAGAGCTCAGCATCTTAGCACGCTAATGAAGGAAAACAAGAAACAAAGCACTGAAACAAAGCATCCGCTGGAGAGCTAAGGTGGAGGGAGTGCTGCAACCTGTATCAGTCCTGCACAGAGGCTCAGTGGAGAGCTCTCCTTCCCAAGTGCAGAGGGGCACAGCTGCATCCCAAAGCACAAAGGGAATTAGCAAACTCCCCAGGTGCGGAGCTGCCAGGTGTCTGTCTAGACAGTGCTGCTCCAGGGAGCCAGCATCTTCGGGAGGGCAAGCAGGGCTGCCAGGCTGGGCAGAGCCCTCTTCATCCATCCACCAGCATTATGCAAAGAACTGGCCCTGCATCTTCATCCCGCCAGCCCTGAGACATGCAGCTGGCATCAGAATGGCATGGCCAGCTCAGCTCCTTCTTCCAAAGGCAGACAGATTAAGGAGATGTGTGACTACTCTGACAACACTCCCAGGTGGAAGACTGCTAGCAGAAACATGAGTTAGCAGTGTTCCCCAGGGTCAGCACTGGGGCCAGGCTCTTCTGACATCTTAATCTGGATGAAGGGACGGAGCACACCTTCAGCTGGTTAAATGAAGCCAGGAGGAGCAGCCGTCACACCAAAAGGCTGCGCCAACACAGGAGAGTCAGGCAGAGAGGAACCTGATGAAATCCAACAAAGGCAAGTGTAGGGTCATGCACTTGGGGAGAAATAACCACATCATCCTGATGTGCTGCCAGGAAGGAGCACTGCAGAGAAGGATCTGGGTGTTCTGGATGATCAGCAGTTGACCAGCAGCTGACCAATGGTTGACCAACGGTTGACCATAAGCCAGCAGTGTGTCGTGATGGCCAAGAAGGCCAATGATATCCTGGGATGCACTGCACAGAGAGTGCAGCAGGTCAAGGGAGGTTCTTCTTCCCAACTGCACATCTGGAACACTGCACCCAGTGCTGGGCTCCCCACTTCCAGGCAGACAGAACTGCTGGAGAAAGCCAGCAGAGGGCCACAGAGACGATCAGGGCCTGAAGCATCTCCCTTATGAGGAAAGACTGAGAGCCCTAGGGCTGTTCGCCCAGACAAGAGAAGGCTGAGAAGGGATTTCATCGATGAATACAAATATCTAAGGGTGGATGTGATGAGAACAGGGCCAGGCTCTTTTCAGTGGTGCCCAGTGACAGAACAAGGGGCAATGGGCACCAACTGGAACACAAGAAATTCCATATGAACACAAGAAAAAACTTCTTTACTTTGTAAGGTGACGTAGCATGGGAAGAGGCTGCCCAGAGAGGTGCTGTTGTCTCCTTCTCTGAGATATTCAAACCCTCCTGGATGCTTTCTGTGCAATCTCCTGTAAGGATGCTGCTTTAGCAGCGGGTTGAACTGGGGATCTCCAGACGTTCCTTCCAACCCCTATGATTCTGTGGTTCTGTGAAGAGCTGGAATGATTACTAGCCACCAAACTATTTGTTAAGACAGATGCATCTCAAATGCCAAAATACAAAGTGAAAACAACATCTCCTACTCTCACAGAACTACTGTGCCTCAGCTAGCTCTGAAACAACAGAACACCCATCAGCAGAGCTCCAAGGGCCGGCAAGCTTCAGAGACACAGGCACACCAACTTCTTTGGGAAGAAGGCAGATCACACAGATTCCTTCCTAGGAGTTTCCCAGGAAATGTGAGGCCACGTGAGACAGTTCTGTGGTAATGCCCATGCCAGGACCGGCCAATTTCAAAGCTAAGTGGGTGACGTTCAGAAGGAACTTGGTTCCTATCTGTTTGTCAAAGTGCATCTCTAAGACAGCGTTACCCAAAGGCCATCAGCTGTTTCTCAGATAGAAGTTCTAGGACTGTTAACCACGTTTCAGTCCAGCCACACACAGGTGAGACACAGGGACTGAAATGCACATTGCACAAACGCTTCTCCAAAACAGAGCGCTTAAAATACATTGTGCTGGCTTGACAGAGCTTCGTGAGCCTCTACCCCACTTGAGAAACTTCACTCCTCCTTTCCGAGGTGGCAAACAAGAACACTTCTCCAAGACACAAGGAGCTGGAGCGTCCCCAATCCAAGGTGGCTTTGGAGGTGATCCACTGGCACACTGTGCCTTGTAGAGCTGACAGTACGCCTCTGCCTCACCGCACAGCTGGAGGTGGCTGCAGGCATTTGGTGCAGGGGGGTTCACACGATTCCTCATGCTATGAATACAGAGTCATAGAATCACTAAGGTTGGAGAAGAACTCCAGGATCATCAAGGCTAACCATCAGCACCATGCCCACTAACCACGCTCCTGCGTGTCACAGCTACGTGTTTCTTGCACATGTGCTCAGGGCTCAGCACCTCTTTGTTCCTCCACAGGAGGGGCAAGGTTGGGCTTGCTCCTTCTCATCTCTGACTCACACCCTGCTGTTCACATTCTTTGTGCAATGCTACCTCTCAAAACCCTGGGCACACAAAGACCAAAAGCTGCTTAGGGATTTGGGGCTCTCGCTTGCACTGTTGGCTCGGCTCGCTCACAAGCCCCAACACCTCATCTTCCCTTCTCAGTTACAGGCTAGCAATTTTGTTGTGAAACTTCTCATCTCTGGTAGCATTTGTGCAAAGGCCCAGCTGCCTGAAAAGCCTCAGCTTTCATTCTTCAGGAGGCACATGGCATCCAGAGTCACAAGCAAAACGACAAACAAAAAGGCTGTTAGCAATATTACCTAAATATATATATATAATATGTACCCAAAAATCACCCTTTTTTTTTTTCAGTTGAACCCATTTCTGTACGTGCAGAAAGTGCGGCATTGATGAACTCCATCTGGTCTGTTTTGGAAGAAAATCTTTCCTCCAGAAGCTGCTTTCAGCCCCTCCTGACAGCCAGGCCCTTTGAACAGCCCTCATGAAGCTCAAGTCCAGTTTGAAAAGCCTGACCAGGAACCTCTGTAATCCTCTTTATGGTTTTGAAACTGAACTCTTGACGAGCTGGTTGTTTGGATTGCAACACGTGCCATGATGGGCAGTGCGAGATTTCACATACCTTGTACTCATCTGAGCTGTTTAAATGAGTGACTGGGAGCAGAGATCTCGAGTGGTTTTGCCACAGCAGAGGGAGCCAAGTGCTGCAGGTGAAAAGCACAAGGAATCTCAGAAAAAAATACCACTGCCACACACTGCAAAGCTTTGTAATACTGCACCCACCGGGATTCAGACCAGGAAGAAGCAGGATCCCCTTCTCTGATGAAAACACTGCGTGATTTCTCAGGCAGGGAGGTTGGAACTAGATGATCTCTAAGATCAAATCCAAGCCATTCTAGGGTTCCTTTCTATGGTTCTATGATTTCTCCATACACAGCTCTCCCAGCCATCCATCCCACAACTAGCAGCAGCTGTAAGCTCTCCGCACCACTCAGCACGTTTGTAAGAGAGCCTCCAATGATGCACAGCCTTATGCTGACCTCCTGCCCAGGGCTAAGCCCTGTGCCAGATGCACAACGTGCCCCTGCACGACCAGGGAGGTGCAGCAGTAACACAGCCTTGGTAGCTGGCTGGAAGCAATTCCTTCTGCGTGCTGTGCAATTGCTCACCTCAATTCACTCCGGGATCTTTAAAAAAAGCAAATTGCTTTTATGACACAAAGGTGGAGGATTGCAGTGAGCAGCTTTCAGGCTGCCTAACAACTAGGAAATAGGACAAAGTTTGATCCATTCCAAAACAGTGTCGTGTTTTTACTGACTGAACTTACTGCCTGGAAGGCAGGAGATTGAAACCCCTCCTGCATAGAATCATAGACTGACTGGGTTGCACAGGAGCACAGTGCTCATCCAGCTCCAACCCCTGCTGTGTGCAGGTCACCAACAAGCAGCCCAGGCTGCCCAGAGCCACATCCAGCCTGGCCTTGAATGCCTGCAGGGATGGGGCATCCACAGCCTCCTTGGGCAACCTGTGCCAGTGCCTCACCACCCTCTGAGTGAAAAACTTCCTCCTCACATCCAACCCAAACCTCCCCTGTCTCACTTTAAAACCATTCCCCTTGTCCCATCACCACCCACCCTCACAAACAGCCGTTCCCCTCCTGTTTATCTGCTCCCTTCAAGCACTGAAGGCCACCATGAGGTCTCCCTGGAGCCTTCTCTTCTCCAAGCTAAACAAGCCCAGTTCCCTCAGCCTTTCCTCATAACAGAGGTGCTCCACCCCTCTGATCATCTTAGTGGCCCTCCTCTGGACCCACTCCAGGAGCTCCTTTAGCAGACAGGTTGAGAAACAGGCACTGGAAGTCACCTCACAGACGGATGTCACCATGCAGGCAGCTGACAAAACCCATCTTCCAGGAGATGAGCTGCTGCCGTATACATGCAGGCATCTACTAAAGGGAGCCGTTTGGTACAAAAAAACACAGCATTTGGCTCTCACACTAATTGCAATGTCAAGCAGCCTAGCATAGTGCTGGGAAATCACTCCAGGAACGCCCTGTGTTTGGTCTGTGGATGGATGGAAGGTGATCAATCCACATGAGGCTCCGGATTCTTGCTGAGCTGACCCAGAAGCAAACCAGCAACAGACCACGTTTCACTCCAGCACGGCTTAGCAGTATGCTCACACCAGGCACGTGTCTAATTGCTTTGCTAGACCAAGCCTATACCTCCTAGGAGGGCTTTTTTTCTCCGTTTAAATCTGTTTTGACATCACGTGCATTTTTTTCTCACACCATCAAGATGCAAAGGGAAAGTGCAAGCACACGTACGTGCGTGCAATGCTCAACCCGCATAAAAACGGGACAGACACTCGTGTGAGACACAGCTGAGAATGTCACAGTGTTGGCTGCGAGCTGTCAGCCCCGTTTACCCGAGGTCTGAGCTCCTTCCTGCACAGTCATGGTTACACACAGCCCTCATCAGGCACACACTGCTTATTTCCTCCTGCAAAAAGAACACCGCATGCTCCGTTGGCTTCAATCACAGCCTCCGTTATCTGTGTGCTTCTGCAAACATGTCCCCGAGCCGTTAATCATTACCATGGGAAATACTCCACTCATCTATCCAAATTAGAACCTAATTTGTGTATCTAAACATCAGAGCTCCGCTCACCTGCAGACAGGGTGCCGTGAGCTCTGATGCCTTACTACAGGGATCGGAAGACGGGGAATGACACATCACGCCTCCTGCAGCCTTAAACAGTAGCTATATGCCGTCTGAGCTGAATTTCTACCGGGTGAGGAAGGCCTTAAGCAGGGCAGGTGAAGGCCAGGCTGTGTGCATGGGGCACAGCCCACCTGTGGGACCCCGGGGCTGCAGGGGGATGCAGTTTTCCCCTCCTGCCCGCAGGAAGGCGGCTGGGAGACGGGAAGGCCTGCAGGAAGGCGGCCGGGAGACTTCCTCCTCCTCCTCCTCCTCCTCCTCCTCTTCCTCCTCCTCTTCGCTGGCAATGCTAAAAGCTCCCAGGGCTCAGGCGGTGTGGAAGCGGCCCCTCTTCGCAGGGCTGCGGCACACCGAGAAACGCGGAGAGCCCCGGGCACGGGGCGGGCTGCGTGCGGGGCCGCGGGGCTCCGAAGGGACGGCGGGGATGCCGACAGGCGGACAGCCACGCAGGCCGGGCCCCGGCTGAGGGCGGCGGCCGCTCGGGACGGCCCCACGGCACGGCCCCCATCCCCAGCATCCAACGCACGGACGCGGGCTGACAGACAAGGCGTCCGACAGACGGACACACACACACACACACACACACACACACAAGGCCCGACCGCCGGCCGCAGCCCCCGGCCGCCTCCCCTGCCCCGGACCCGCCGTGCTGCACCGCCCGCCCCGCCCCGCCCCGCCGGCCGAGCCGAGCCCCGGGAGGAGCCGGGCGCGCCCCCCGCCCCGCGGCATTGTTCGGCGCAGCGGCGGCCCGCGGCCGTGCCCCCCCTTCCCCCGCTCCTCCTCCTCCTCGACCGCCACCGGGACGCGTCGCCCCCCGCTCGGCCCGCCGCTCACCCCAGCTGCTCCTCTCCCTGCGGTTCCGGGCCATGGCGCGGGGCGGCTGCGGGAGGCTCCGTGCGGGCTCCGAGCCGCGCTGCGTCTGGCGCGGCTGCCGCGGTGGAGCGGGGCGGGCGGGGGCGCCGGCAGCATCCCCGCCCGCTACGGCGTAGCACGGCCCGGCCCGGCCCCGCGGGGAGCGCCGGCGGCGGGGGACGGAGCCTGCTCGCTGTACGTCTGTGCGCTCAGCCTGCGGGCGGCCGGGCCGCAAAAAGGTGCGGCTCAGCGATCGCACAATGGGCGGCTGGGAACGGACATCGCCACGCGAGCCCTGCTGTAGGCTGGGTGCGCCACGGCTCAGCTGCCCCGACCAGTCCGCGGCCTCGGGCACCTCCAGGCACGGGGCGCCCACGGCTGTGCGCGGTGCCGGGGACTCGCCGCCCTCCGCATGAAGAATTTCACATCTAACCCACATCTCCCCTCGTTTGGTTTAAAACCGTTCCCCTGTGATAATAGCAGGACGAGGGGAAATGGTTTGAAGTTGAGGGAGGACAGATTGAGGTTGGATGTCAGGGGGAAGTTGTGTGCTGTGAGAGTGGTGAGGTGCTGGAACAGCTGCCCAGAGAGGCTGTGATGCCCCGTCCATCCCTGGAGGTGTTGAAGGCCAGGTTGGATGGGGCCCTGGGCAGCCTGGGCTGCTGTGAAATGGGGAGGTTGGTGGCCCTGCATGGCACAGGGGGGTTGGAGCTTCGTGATCCTTGAGGTCCCTTCCAAGCTGGGCCATTCTGTGACTCTGTATCACTCACCAGACTTCCCCCCTGCTCTGACCCCTGGTGTTTGGGATTGATCCATTGCTCTTGGAAATGGTGACTCAGCACAAGTGCGTGGCAACACCCAGGTGCAAAATGCGACCAGTGATCAGCCTGGCCCTTGGTGTATGGCTGCTGGTAAGGCTTGCTGATGGATCCAGGACCACAGCTATGTGCTGCCCTTCTGAAGGGAGCGCAGTGCAGCTCTTGAGGTATGGCCTGCATTGATCGCAGGGGGACAGCACAGACAGAACCTAAGAAGGATGGGAAAAGGAGCTAAGCCCTCAACAAATGGAGATTGCCCAAGGAGGCTGTGGATGCCCCATCCCTGCAGGCATTCAAGGCCAGGCTGGATGTGGCTCTGGGCAGCCTGGGCTGCTGGTTGGTGACCTGCACACAGCAGGGGTTGGAACTGGGTGAGCACTGTGCTCCTTTGCAACCCAGGCCATTCTGTGATTCTATGATTTTATATATATATAAAATAAAGCCTGTTGATTCTTTGAAGCAGCCCAAGAAGCAGACTGCATTGCAAGAGGGGATTTCTTATGCTGGAGACATGCAGAGTTCAAATAGGTTGAAAGAGGAGGTTAAAAGAAAAGCAGCTGGGAAATGGAGAGGGGGAAAAAAAAAAAAAAGGAGGATGGAAAGGAGATCTGTTAATTTGAAAGTCTGATTAAGCCAAGATGGGCTCCGGTCCTGCTTTCCTCATTGCTTTTGAGAACTGCAGCTTAGGTCAAGATTGTCTTGCCCCATTTATAGGCATTTTTTCACTTTCATTTTCCATTGTGGCGTCTTTCCTCAGAGGGCAGTGAGGCTCTGGCGCTGCCCACAGCTGTGATGCCCCATCCCTGGAGGTGCCTGAGGCCGTGGATGGGCCCTGGGCAGCCGGAGCTGGGGGGCACCCAGCCCATGGCAGGAGTGGGGCTGGGGGAGCTGTGAGGTCCCTTCCAACCCAACCCAACCCAAGTCGTTCTCTGATTCTTCCTGCCTTCATATTTCCACCCATGAGGAGCCCTCCCTCGGAAGCATCCTTAAGTTCTTGCTGCCCGAGCAGCTCACAAAGAGTCAATTTCAGGGCTGAGCAGGCACACAGTGGAAGGATTCTTAAGGAAAAACAATGCCAAATGGGGGAAAGGCAAAAAGAGAAAGTGCCGCGCAGAACATGAGCATGGCCGTGGGGTCAGCAAGCTGCAGCGCTGGAGGATGCAGCACTGAAAGGGCCACAGAATGAGCAGAAAACCTGGATTTAAACCCAATAAAGCACATTGCTCACGGGGGCAGTTTCATAATTCACCTTGCCTCGCCTGGCCCACTTACCAAAGCAGCATTTACCATCGCTTTTCCCATCCTTCGTGAGCAGAAGCATTGTGCAATGCTTATGTAAGGGCCGGGTGGGTGCTGCACAATCTCTGCTCTGCTTCAGGTGCCACTGCACTCTGGGGGCTGCTCAGAGGGTCTCCATTTTCCCATCCCATCCAGGGCTGTTCCCACGCTGCTGTATGAGGTTCTGGAGCCCATTTGCCGCTTCCCCACAGTTGTTCGTATCACTTCTGCCTGCTCACTGTTTGCTTTTTCACTGCTTCTGCTTAATTTCATGAGAAAGTGCACAGGATTCAGACCTTAGCTGTGCTTCTCCTAAGCACTTACACTCCTCTGTGGCAGAGATTTGTCATCGCTTTTCATTGCTGTGTCCTTACTCTCAGGTTAAGAGGCCAAGATTCCTAGGAAATAGCAAAAAGGAATAAAACAAAATCAGCGTTTCGCCCCTTCTTGAAAGCTGAAACCTGTCTCAAATTTCTGCTTTTCTTTCCCCTTTACTGAAGTATTTTTAAGCAAAGCAGATCCCTGTTGCTTAGGAAATCCTCCTGTTCCTGCGGTTCCTATTTCTCACCCCAAATTGTGTTATGACCACCCACGTATACATGGAGATTGCAACCAGAGGAATTCTCTTTGCTTCTCCTGTTAACATCGCTGCACACCAGAGCTGTAACAGAGCCATTTAACTCATAGAGGAGATGGAATTTCAGCAGTTAATTAATTAACTTGTTTAATCGCTCTGTGGGGAGGGCTTTCCTCTGGAAGGTGCTCTGTAAACTGAAGGAACTAGTTAAGAAGATAAGAAGTGATTGAGATAAAGGAGGTATCAGCCAAAATCTTCGAGCAGAGAAACCTCAGAGTGCATGTGGGGACAGCTGGGTTTGCTGGTCAGGAACAACAAGCAATTGCACAAGGCCTGCAATAAACAGATGCAATTCTTCTAATCTGATTTAGACCACCAGGCCAGTTCCCAGTCGGTCCCTCACCCCAAACGACACCCTCAGGACTCCTGCAAGGTTTTGCTGAACTGGAACAAAATATCCCACTCTCAGCCATGGATTCAGACAATACCGGTTTTGCAGGAGGAACCACAGCCTTCCCAGACTCCTCTTCCTTCCTCATATTTCTCTGTAAAGGTCAGTAAGAGCTCTTGTGAGCCCAGCTTCCCATGTATCTCCAATACTGTTTTTAATTCTTTCTTTCTTTCTCTCCTACGCTGACGGATGGATGGACGCTATACTCAAAACGTCCTTCCCTGCTGGTCTGTTTTCTGCAACGTGGCTGCACTAAGGCCGAGCCAAAGCCTGTGTGTGCCAAGTTTGTTTCTAGGATTTCCCCCAAAGATACACCTCTTCCCAGGGAGAGGGTTCCAGCTCCTCTTGTGCCTTGGCAAAAATACCTGCGCATCCTACCTGCCTGCGTGATTCAGCAAGATGCTTGCAGTATGCTCCAGCCAGGTTTCGTGCACCTGAAAGCAGGGGTGGCAGATGGGTTTCCAGGCAGCTCTCTGAAGTCCCTTCGTTAATGTGGCTTTGAATTGAGCAGCCACGTTTCTCCACATCCTCATGCTGAGCAGTTGGTGCCGGTGAAGCTGCCAGCTCACCTCTGCCCTGGCTTCCTTCCTGCCGAGTGCAAACAGCACGCTCAGCTGCAGAGCGACCTGGGACACAGTGATGTAAACAAGGTGATGCAGGAGTAATGCGTGGCCACCTGCACTCCTCTTCCTTCCCTAGAAAACAAATCCTTGCCCATGGAGCTGGCTTCAAGCTGGCAGAAGGTCTTGTTTGACTTTTGTGCCTCTTGGCAGCCTAGGAAGGCTTTGTTCTTCCAACCCTGCGTGACTTTTCTCTGCTTTCAGAGCACCTGAGCAGAGCAACAACCTTTCCTTTCTGCTCCTGCATCAGGATATCTTTGGTCCTCTTGTCAGGATGTTTGTGGGTTTGTTTTTTTTTTTTCTGACATCCTTTGTACTGACCATCATGTGCTCACTGTGATCCCAGCTGCTCACAGCTCCAAAGGGATGCACCAATAAGGGGAGGTCATTCCACCCTTGCAAAACCTGCCCTGTCTGCCCTGTCTGTGGGTCCCCCAACAGAAATCAGCATGAAGCAGCGTGAGCAGCACTGTGAGCTCCTGAAGTGACACTGAGAAGCTGCTGTATGCTCAGCATCCTCCCTGCTGCAGGCAGAGCTGGATTTAGTGTCAGAGAGCTGCCCTGGAAGTAGCTCATCTCCTATGTCACAGAATCACAGAACGGCTTGGGTTGGAAAGGAACCTCAAAGATCGCCTAGTTCCAACAACCCTGCTGTGAGCAGGGAAGGTGCCAGCCACCAAATCAGGCCACCCAGAGCCCCATCCAACTGGCCTTGGGCATCCCCAGGAATAGGGCAGTGGGTGGGTATCTTCCTCAATCCTCCAGGAAAGTCCTTGGCTCGTGGGCAGCAGAGAGATGCGTTGTAGCAAAAGCATGTGTTTCATCAGAGAGGAGAAGCGATCTGAAAAACCCAAACCACAAACTTAAAAGAAAAAAAAAAAGTAGGGAACAAGCTGCAGCATTTCTTGAGAGCCTACTTTGTCTCCTCAACAATGAATGAAATCTGATGTAAAATAGAGTGCATGGCATGAATCGGCGAGGGGGAAAGCCGCAGGCCTTGACGCTGATTACTGTGCCTTCAGCTTCCTTGTTGCTGTGCATCTCATCTATTTTAGTTGTCAAATGCACCATGAAGCAATCTTGCAGAACAGTTTTGAACACCTCCAGTGTGAGATCGTTAAACAATGTGAAATTAAAGATGCTTCGGCAATCTCATGAGAAGGAGGGCCGATTTCTTTTTCTGAGTGCTGATGTTTCACAGCTCAGTTTCCTATTTGAGAGTGAGCAGCCGTTCACGTGCCCAGCACCCTGTGCTGCTTTAAAAAGCACTTTTATAACACTGTTCAGCTAGAAATTGGTGCAGCTTCGCATCGACCGTTACCAGCTAGATCTCATTAAAATAACCTTCGCTGTTCTTCTTCTCAAGACTACAATGCAAACAGATCACATTCTCTAATCCTACGTAATGCCTTATGTAAAACCACTTAACATTCCTACTGGGGCTGGGACCCATCCAGATGAACGATGCTGCATAAAAGCACATTCCTCAACATGCTTGACCAGCAGAGCAATGTGGTTTCGGGTGGTAAATGCAGAATGGAGATGGACACGTGCTCAGGAGTCTGTGCCTGGGAGGATGCAGTGTCATGCCATGTCTTCTGCCCAAGGAGGCTGTGGATGCCCCATTCCTGCAGGCATTCAAGGCCAGGCTGGATGTGGCTCTGGGCAGCCTGGGCTGCTGGCTGGCGACCTGCACACAGCAGGGGTTGGAACTGGATGAGCACTGTGCTCCTGTGCAACCCAGGCCACTCTGTGATATGTGATTCTATGATATATGTCTTGGACTGGACGCTTTGTATATCTCTCTTACCTCCATTCTTGCAGCCACAGAATGGCTCTATCAGTAGACTTGGTGCTGCTGTTACTGATGTGCACTTTACAGTGTCGCTTCTACCAGGGACTGACACCCAGCTGGGGATGGTGGAACAAAGCACAGACCATAAGGCAGCTTCGGAGCTCACAACACGGGCAACATGCTCCAGGAGACCAAACCTCCAGGTGTGAAGCAAAGGGTAACCAACCCAGCAAGGGCAAAACTGTGGTCTATGAAAGAGCTCTTGCATTACACTGCAGAGCCCTTGGATCCACAAAATGCTGTAGCAGGCCAAGTCTTAATGCACCATCTGCTACTGGAAAATGAAACGGCCTTTCCTGTGCTGTCACCTGATGGCTTGACAAGAGCAGAAAATCTGGAAAATGAAAAGTGGTGTTCAAACATTCAGCGGAGGAAGAGGGAAAAAGAAAGGACACAAACAGCTCGCTATCAGGAGTGCAGGAAGCTAATTTCTAGGGCAGAGGTAATTGTTTTGTTGAAAATCACCAGAGGAAATACAGCCCCCTAAAGGGTAAATAGTTTTTTTCTTTCCTTTATTTGCTGGGTGTTCAGGAAAACTGACGTATTTATGTTGGAGAGAATATACAGGATGTAGAAAGCTTTCAGAGTACGAGGGGAAATGAAATGTGAATCCCTTTAAGTTGGCAGTCACGTGCTTCCCTGCCTCTCTGGAAGCAAGGCAGTTTACATTTGGAGCCCGCTCCTGAAAAGCACCGTTTCCAATGAGCCCATAAATCAAAGCCCAATAAAATCAGACGTGACCGTGCAATTCCTGAGCGTCAGCACACGCAGCCTTTGAGTCCAACCTCAAACGGTGCAATAATCCTAATGAGTTGTGCTGGAGAGCCCGTGTTTGGAAGGAAAAGCTGACGCAATCAGCGGTGTGGTTTCAGGTACCTGCACGTGGCGTTCCCAAATGCGCTGCGGTAAGCTAAAAACAGGCTCCATTTTAACCTGGGAAGCTGCACTGAGCTGCTTTGTCAATGCGTTGGGCCCAGTTGGGCTGCCTGCCTGCCAAAGAGGCTCAATCACCAAAAGGCCCATACATCTGGCATCCATTTCATTCATCCCACCAAGCTTCTGCAAACATATTTCCTGCGTTGAGTATGTGGTATTTTTTGCACCTCAGTGCTCACACCTCCTTTTGTAGGCCTTAATGATTTTACTGTGCAGCGATACCGCTGCGGATTCCAGCATTCCTCTGCTCCGTGTTTGGGCTCTTTGGTCTATTAAATTGTTCAACAGCCATTTCAGAGACCACGGGTGGGTTTTACTCAGGTGTTCTGCTGTACTTCAGCTGCTTTTGCTAGAAACACCCCTGCAGAGAAGGACCTGGGGGTCTTGGTGGATGAAAAGCTGAACATGAGCCAGCAGTGTGCTCTTGCAGCTCAGAAAGCAAATGGTGTCCTGGGCTCCTTCAGCAGAGAGGTGGCCAGCAGGGACAGGAGGTGATTGTCCCCCTCTGCTCTGCTCTTGTGAGGCCCCAGCTGCAGTGCTGTGTGCAGGTCTGGAGCCCCCAGTACAGGAAAGACAGGGAGCTGTTGGAGAGGGTCCAGAGGAGCCACAGAGATGAGCAGGGGGCTGCAGCAGCTCCACTACAAAGACAGGCTGAGGGAGCTGGGCTTGTTGAGCATGGAGAAAAGAAGGCAGCGGGGTGAGCTCAGTGCAGCCTGCAGTACCTAAAGGGAGCCTGCAGACAGGAGGGGAGTCAGCTCTTGGAAAGGGGAGATGGCAGCAGGACGAGGGGAAATGGTTTGGAGTTGAGGGAGGGCAGATTTAGGATCCACAGAGAGGCTGTGATGCCCCGTCCATCCCTGGAGGTGTTGAAGGCCAGGTTGGATGGGGCCCTGGGCAGCCTGGGCTGCTATGAAATGTGGAGGTTGGTGGCCCTGCATGGCACAGGGGGGTTGGAGCTTCGTGATCCTTGAGGTCCCTTCTGTCATTCTGTGAAGTAAAAATCCAACCCACACCTCTCCTGATGCAACTCTTTCTCCAAAAGAGTGGTCAGGCACTGGAACGGGCTGCCAACCCTGGAGGTGTTCAAGGAACGTTTGGATTTTGTGTTGAGGGACATGGTTCAGTGAGAACTATTGGCCATAGGTGCATGGTTGGACTGGATGATCTTGAAGGTCTTTTCCAACCTTGGTGATCCTGTGATGAGCCCATCACCTCACGTCCTCCAGGCAGCCACAGCCTTCTGCTGTGCCACAGCTCTGACAGATGGCACCATTCCTCAGCGCTGCTTTCCACGAAGGAAGAAATGCACTGCCCTCACTAATCTGACTGCCGCCCTTCAGATATTGATATGTATGGATAAGATCCCCCTCAGCCTTCAAGCTCACACCTCGGGGGCTCGCAGCCCCACAGCCCTGCCATCTCTGGAGCAGTTCCCCGTCTGCCTGGAGCCGGGGGCTCGGCGCTCCAGACGCGGCCTTTCCGAGGCACTGCAGCGCAGTGCAGTGCGGAGGATCCCGCCGCTCGCCCCGCCGGCCGCTCGGAGCAGCGCAGCGCTGTGAGGGCGGGCGCCGTGTAAGCTCTCGGCGGGGCGGAGGAGGCGGCGGCCGTGGAGTTGAGGGCCGCGGGTTCGAATCCCGCCGCACCGTGGCGCTGCGGAGGCGCTGTGCTGTCCCGTCCCGGCGCGGTGCGTGCGTGGGGCCGCGGCGGGAGCAGGAAGGAGGAGAAGGGAGGAGGAAGGAGGCGGCAGCGCGGCGTTCCCTGAGCGCCGGGACAAAGGGCCGCGCAGGTAGAGCAGGGCAGGGCGTAGCGGCCTGGCTGCGGAGGGCCGCCGAGCCGCTCGGAGCCGGGACCTCCACCCCGCTGCCCCGCGGCCAACGGACGTTCCCAGCGCCCCTCGCCCTCCCTTTGTTTTGTCAGCCGCGGCCGAGACCCCTCCCCGGCGGGGGAGGCACTTCCCGGCTCCGCAGCCATGAGGGCCGAAGGCCGGCGGCCGCGCTAAGCGGCGGCCCGGAGCGGAGGGGCGGCCCTCGGGGCCCGCCGCCATGGAGCGGCCGAGCGGGGACATCATGCGGCGGAACCCGCAGCAGGACTACGAGCTGATCCAGCGCGTGGGCAGCGGCACCTACGGCGACGTGTACAAGGTAAGGGCCCGGGCCCGGATCTGCCGCGGGACGGCGGCTCACGGCACCCGGCTCGGCGGCTCCGGGCCCCGCACGGAGCGCTGCGGACGGCGCTCGCTTCGCCCGATGCTGAAGGCGGAGGGCATTTACCTGCGCGGGGAGCGCGTCGCTTCCAGCTCCCGATTAACGACTTTATCCCCGGGGTTAATAATAGCCGAGAAAGGCAGAAGCGGATTAAAGCTCTTCGGAAGCTGGAGCGGAGCTGGAGCTCGCTGCTGGGCTGCTGCTGAAAGCCGACGGGTGCTGCTCAAGCGGTTCCAGCCACAGAGGTGTGGGCGCCCCACGTTCCTCCTTGTTGCCTTTCTCAGGCTGCCCGGAGCTGTGGGTGCCCATCCTTGGAGGCGCTGAGGCCGTGGATGGGTCCCTGGGCGGCTGAGCTGGGGGGCGCCCGGCCCGCGGCTGATGGTCTTCGAGTCCCTTCCGACCCGGCCATTTGCTGATGGCTCCGTGAGCCCTTTCTTTTTGTCGTGATGTTTTTGGCTCGTGTGTCAGCAGTCCGAATTTGTGGACTCCGTGGGCAGAATGGCTGTGATGTTGCACTTCATAATGCTGCTGACTGTACACGAAATGGGCCTGGTGTGACCAAAGTGAGGAGCGTGGCTGTGCCACATGAAAGGCGCCGGTAATTGCTGCGTGCTGGGGGAGGGCTGTTTGCTAATGTTCAAATTGGAGTTTTATAGTCGGATCTCGTTCTCATCCCCCTTTGAAATGGTTACTAATGGCCTCGGGGAGTTATTTTTAACTCTTTTGTTTTCACGGTAATGGATATTTACCTTCTTACTTTTTTCTTAGGCTGCTGTGTGCAGATCAGTCAACTGAGGAGCTGCGATATATGGTTTAGTGCTTGTGGTAGCAGTGGTGATGGGAGGATGGTTGAGTAGATCTTGCAGATCCTTTCCAACCTTGTGATTCTATGATTTCTTTGCTGGGAAATCCGGCCCGTAAAACTTAAAAAGGACATTTCAGGTTTCATAAATCTGAAACATTGCGTGCCTTCAGCTGGTTTGTTTGGGTATAGCTGCACAGCGTAGGGCAGCGTGGTGAAAAGCGACTGGCTGTGTCACAGGGAAGTGTTCTGTGTCATCCCTTTGCTCCTAGTGGGGAAAAAAAGAGACGGATTCTGCTTCTCATTATCCTGCTAATGAGTGGAGAGCTGTGCTGACATGTCCTATAGCTTCAAGTTCCGGAGCTGGCTGGGTACAGGGCACTGCACTGTGTCCTGTAAATAACACCCCCCCTTCCCACCAAACCTCCTCTTTTTGGGTCTTGGTAAACATCCTTCTGTTCTGCAGGGGTCTCAGTGATAAACCCTCTCCAAGCACAACCTGAGAAATGTAAATCAAAGCCTTGGACGGTGTTGTTGCACCTCTAAACCAAGTGTGAAGTTAATGAGTTTAAAGTAGTCAGGAATCCTGCATCTGTTTCTAGGTCGTTGTGCGCTCTTTGTTTTTGCAGAGCCTTGCAAACAGGGAGGAACTGTGTCAAGGGAATAGTGAATGGGATGGTGCAGGCTGTGAAGGCAAATACGCAAAGCCAGCTTCGTTTTTAAAAGCCATTGATGTTGTGTTCATTTTAAAAGTATCTAAGGTAAACTTCTTGAAAGCAGCTGATGTGTAAACATCGTACTTGGAGTTTTCTGTGTCCATGGTAGGGCTCTTAGCACAGATTGCTCGCTGAGCACTGTCAGCAGTGTTTATAGAAAGCCTCTCTTAGTCAATATCTGATTGTTGGGATGTCTCAGAGCTCAGGCGAGGTTTGTTAGAGCATTCTTAAATTAAGATGGAATTTTCCTCTCGCCCCCTGAAGCAGTTCCTCTGCTCCATTGCTATAATGAGTCACTGGTGTCTTCGGCGCAGTTGGGTTTAGGATGCTCAAGTGAGGCAGCCCTTCTGCTGGTGGGAGCTCTGTCTCTGTTGCTTTTTGGTGGTGGTGGTTCATGCCTCAAATTCTTCTTGGGGCATTTGGTAGCTGTCAGGGTAATTAGTTCTTTTCTGGAAGTCGAAGGCGGGGGTTAAGCAAATATTTGTGTTCACTGTTAGGTTACAGAAACATACTTAAGTCCTTGCTAAAAATCTATGGATGCTTAAAACTAGACTGTGTTTTCTTAGCCTTGGTGTTTTTTTTCTCTGTCACATGGCACACAATGGTTGCTTGTAGGGCGCTCATAAGTGCTGGATTGTTGGTGTTGTTTTAATATTTATTCTCCAAAATGCATTTCAGGGTGGGGGAGAAACCATCCTTAAATAAACATTTTCTTATCTATTCACAGCAAGTGGAATTGGATCCAAGTTTGGGCCTACCAGTCGTGGGAGTGCACTCCTCATTAAAATCCTAGTGCAATCATTGTTCCATCTGTGCAGGGAAGGGGTTTTTTTGCTTTGTATTACAGGATTTTGTTATTGAGCTGATACCAACCCATTACAGTAATTTCTCTCAAAGCACTGCGTTAGGCATATCTTCAATTGCTGACTTCTGGAAGAGGTTATAGTGATGGGCATGGGTGCTCAGTGGATCTTAATAACTTGATAATGGTATTTTTCCCCTTTACTCCCAGTGATATGGTTGTCAGCTCAGCATCATACCCCCTGAGCTATGCAGAGGTGAGCACTGCAAAGCTGGAGTCTTCATTTGGCTTTCCCAGCCAGATTTCTGTCTGCCCACTTTACTGGTATACAAGCAGTGTTTAAAAACGATCCAAGCTGGGTCGTGTACCTGTGTGGTGGTACTGGAATAGACACTGCATGTGAGTAATGCAGAAGCTGTCCAGCTGCCTGGTGTTGTAGGACAGAAAGCTGAATCACGTCTGCAAATCACCCCTTGGACACAGAAGGGAAGTGGAAGCCATCACTACACATGTGAGTCCTGCTCCCACCTGCTGTCTCCTCTCTCCCATTCTCTCCTAGCTAGGCAAGGCTTTGCTTTTTGTGGAGTCTCATCTCAGGCGCCCTGGAGTTTGTACTAATCTTCAATATTGAAGAAGGGGAGCAAAAGGATGGTTGATGTGAGCAGTGTTTTTGAATGCTCGGGTTTGGCTGAAGCCGTGGGAGACAAATGTACCAAATTAATAGCAGAAAATGCCTGTAAAGGAGACACGTTTTTAGTAAATATCACAGAAGTTTCATTCCTTCCCCTTTCCTCTGCTAAGTCTTTTTCTTATTCTCTAGGGTGCTTTTTAATCTCCTGCACCAGTTGATGGCATTCACTCAGAAGCACCCTGTGTTGTTCTGACACGGCTCTCTGATTGCTGCAGGGAGATACTGAGCAATGAAGTTGGATCAACTCAGCCAGACGCTTTTCCTCACTATGAAAACGAAAGTTTGTCTTTAACCTGCTTGTTAAAACATTTTGCTTTTTCAAGTCAACGGATCAAAAGTGGAATGGCTTTGTTTCACTACCAGTGCCCCACTATGACTCTGGTAGTTTTCAGTCGGATACTTCAGACTTTCTATGAGTACATTTTTGCAGCTGTGGACCAACTGGGTTGGCCGTCCCTGATTCTGTGCTTCTATTCCTGGTGCACACACATTGCTTACGTCTATAAATTACCATAAGCTTTTATCACATGGAGAGATTTCTTCTCTTCCTCTCCATCTCCAAGCTTATAGTTAGCAGTGTTTGCTGGAGCCATGCATGAAGTCTGCATGTTCTTGTTTTTCCATGTGAAGGGTGTTTAGAATGGCATCAGACCAGCTGCTGCCGAGTTTCTTCCTGCTGTTGTGGATGTTTTCTTCTGGGAAGTTGCATGCTTCTCTTCTGGATGCAGTCAGTAAGTACTGATACATGTGTATGCAGCAGAACATACTGCTGAGAACTGAGTTACTCAGAGGCTTGCTGACACCCACTTTTAGGATATTTGGGAACTGAGGGAAGCCTTTGCTTTTCCATTTGTAATCTTTGATTTCTTCTTAATAAGCATCTTTATTGTGTAACATTCAAAGCTGTTTGGGTTGAAATATCACCTCCTATGTACTTGTATTTCCCACTAATGCTACGTGAGGACCCAGACTCAGTGTCTAGCTGAGGGCGATGCCTTTTGAAACAAGTGCATGATCTGTGTGGGAGTATCTGTGATTTGTTTCTGGCCTGATGGCTCTCACCTCAGAATCCTCTGTCCAGCAATGTGCTGACATCATTAGGAGCTCTCCTACCTCTGCCTCCTGCTGAGCCCTGAGGCTCTGCCACCATTCTGTGGAGGTTCAGTGCAGAGAGGTGAGCATGTCTCCCTGTGCCAATTCTTCCCTGATTCTGAAAAGCAAGTAGTGTCCAAAATCTTAAAAATAAGGTCTGGTCTCTTTTCTGTGTCTTTTTGAAGAGTTGTCCTCCCAGGTATCAGAAGAGAGGAGCTGAAGGAAGTGTGGCAGCAGCTTTCAGTATGCTTCTGTCAGCTGGACCAGGGCTGTGTCCAGAAAGGCAACTGCTGGTGCCAGCAGTAGTGATGGTATAGGAGGCAATGTAAAGTGTGCTGACAGCACTTGTCTGCAAGGATTATAGGCATTGTTTGCCTTGCACTAAAGCATCTCTTAAGTCATAGGGGAGCTGAGAGCCTGTTCTGTTGGGTTTAATGTCCCAGTGGCACCAGCCTTGGTTCTGCTGTAGCCTCCTGCTCTGCAGTGTTGCTACGTGGAGCTTGTCCTTCAGGAGACGTTCTGCTGGGTGGGTGATTTTAGTTTGTTTCTCATTTATTTATGGAACAATCCAGGGAGGCTTTAATGTCTTGTGGATGTGCACAGGAAGGAGGGAATGAGGGCGTGTTGGTTCAATCCCTGTGTGCTGCACACCTTGTTGCAGAGCAGTCTGGAACACCAGAGGTGCTTTATATGGGCCGTGCCTTTCTGCCTTCCACCCCAGAGCTCTCTTTCAAGTGCATGGTGCGGTTTCTGCATCCCCTTTGAAACACCACAAGAGCAGAGGAAATCTCTGAGAAGGAGGAACAGGTGAAAGATTGTTGTGTTTGCACACCAGTATCTACTTCAGCTTCAGCCCCAGGAGATGCAGTAGTTGTTTTTAGTGCCAGTTCATCCGGATAACTTTGAATGTGACCAAGACTTCATAGAATCACGTAATCCTAGAATGGCCTGGGTTGCAAAGGACCACAGTTATCTAGTTTCAACCCCCCTGCTGTGTGCAGGTCACCAACCAGCAGCCCAGGCTGCCCAGAGCCACATCCAGCCTGGCCTTGAATGCCTGCAGGGATGGGGCATCCACAGCCTCCTTGGGCAACCTGTGCCAGTGCCTCACCACCCTCTGGCTCAAAACTTATAGCAAGAGGTGGCTGAGAGTTTCCAGGTTGCATCAGGAGAGGTGTGTGACACACAGATCAGCTGTGTCCTGTAGAGCAGCTTTTCCTGCTCACAAGGCCAGCACGGAGTTTGCCAGCTTTTCTGGCTGACACCAGCAACTGTCCGCCCTTCCTGCAGCTGGGAAAACAACCACGCTTGCTACCTTTATTCATGTTTGGCACCTTGCTTCTTGGTTACAGCTGTGAATGAAGAGAGGAGGCAGCATCAACAGACGGTGATTCCGTGCGTGAAATGGGTTGGTCTCTGCATACATAAAAGTTGCTCAAAGATTTTCTTTGCCTTTTTGTTAGGATCCCAGGCTTTATATTTCTTCAAAGAATCAGAATGCTTTAATTCTCTCCAAATTTTGGAATTCTTCCTATCAATGAGGCCACTTTCAAGGTTTGGTGGACCTCTGATTTGTGGTTCATGGCAATTTTCATTACTGTGAGCACGTCCTGGGATTTCAGTAAAAGCTCAGTGAGAAGGGCAGGATACTTTCCCACTCCATTTCCATGTAACCAGCTCTATAAAATTGCTGTCTCCATCTGCTGGGTGGTGCCCAGTGCCATCATTTTGAGCTCCAGACTTGCCTCTTCCCACGTTGTCCTGCAGGAGTGCTCTGTCACACAGAGGTCTGAGCTGCTGGCAGTTCCTTGCCTAATTTGAGGGAGAAATTCTGCATTTAGTGCAGGGAGTTTTCCATTTTGCACTTCATCTGTTGAAATTCCTTCACCCCACAGTTACTGATTTCATCCAGCACAATGGGTAGAGCCTGCAAGGACCATCCCTGCCCCTCAAAGAGCCCAAGGTGGCAAATGGAAAACCCCGCTCTGTCTGTGGGCTGTCCCACCCACTGCAGGTGAGCCAGGAATTGCTTCCTGCCCCCTTTCAGTCAGCGCTTGGTTCAGAGGCCAATCTGTTCAGTGGGTGCTCCTGGCCCTGCCAGGTCCCAGACAAAGGGCTCCAAAGGAGACTTGTCCTCACAGAAGCATTAAAAAGGTGGGAGCGGGGCACTGGAGGGAAGGCTGATGTCTTCTCTCTGCTTGCATGAAGCACATTTTCAGCTGTATACAGCTAGATTTGGACTTGTTGAGATGTGAACATTGAGGTGCTCCAGAGAGGCAGCTGCTGTTCCTACTTGCAGAGAGGAGGACTTTGCAGGGCTCTGTTGTCTTTATTGATGTTACCTCCTTGAACTTGCTTTCTCGTGCAGCATTAAAGGCATCGTTTCTTTCCCCTAAGTAGAAATGCAGAAATGTGTGTTTAGATGTAAGTTAAGTATATTCAAGTTTATTCTGGCTGTATGTGCTAAAGAGATAAATTGTGGCTATCTCTGCCAAGAGGTTGTTTGACGGCTTGCTCCCTTTCTAATTAGGCGCAGAACAGATGAACTTACTCTGGATGGTTTATCCATTTATCACATTCATGCCCTACTTAGAGTATCTGGAGTTGTGTGTTTGGTATTTTTCAGCAGCACGCTGCCCAAGGAGCCCTGTGCATGCCAAGCTGTACACTGTGCAGTTACCTCCAGGGTCAGTGAGAAGGAACAGCAAAGGCTGAGAGATGGTAAAGCCAAATATTGACTGGAATTTGACGATCTGCTCGAACAAGCTGGAGCAGTGGTTTTGTTCTGCTCTCATCTGCAAGTATGGCTGCTTGCTGATAGAGAACAGTGTTCCATTTGCCTTCACTTGCTGTTTAATATGTGGACGTGCAAGATAAGAGATGAATGATGACCTCCCGAGAATGCAGTCATTAATCTTGATGGAAGATAAATGGTAAAGTGTTAAAGCGTGAGCGTCAGGTATTTGTGCTGTGTTTATGGAGGGTGTGAAAACAGCAGTAATTGAAATTTTTTCTTGTGATGAGTTTAGCCTGCAGGGGGTAAAAGGGAGAGTGTTTGTTGTGTTGCACACAGTACATGCTGGGCTCTCAGAGGGGGGTAGGAGTCAATTTAAGGTATCTGAGATGCCTTTTTCTTTTGAAGAAGCATGTGAAATGCTGCCTGTATTAGGAGGGCAATTTCCATTGCTGGGATGAGGATAACAGCAGGGTACTGCGAAGGGAGGCAGCTGAACCAGGCTGCGTGTCGTGGGCATCACTTCTGTCGTATCAGCACTTCCTGAGGGCTTCCTGGGTGTGCTGAGCGTGTCTGCATAGCCGAAATACCTGGTCAGCATGAATCCTAGAATGGCCTGGGTTGAAAAGGACCACAGTGCTCATCTAGTTTCAACCCCCTGCTGCGTGCAGGGCTGCCAACCAGCAGACCAGGCTGCCCAGAGCCACATCCAGCCTGGCCTTGGAGGAATCCAAATCAGAGGTTTGGGCATATCGGTGTTGAAATTCAAAGCAGTGCTTGAGTCGTGACAGTCAACTGCTTGGATCATTGTGAAGAGGCATAAGTCACTGCAGGAGCAATTGAATACACTTCTAATTATCATCGTGCCTTTAAAACTTTGCCAAACATTTCCTGTCTACAGAGCCTGGTTTCACATTTCCTCCCAGTGCCAAACTGGGGGCAGAGCTCTGAGGATGGAGAGGGAGGTTTGAGCTTCATCGTCCGCTGTCACTTCAGCAGCCACAACTGATAGCCTTTTTAGGGTCAGAAACAGAAACGTTGTCTCTTTCTCATTCTGCAAATTCTGAGGTTTGTCCAGCTCGTGGACCGAGATGTCCTGAGATGGGCTGTGCTGGGTTGGGCAGCAAAGGTCACTTCTGGGGGATGAGTTTGGGAGGAGGAGAGCAGCGGGCTGTGGCTTTTCTCCATGAAACGACAAAATGATGAACTTGGGAGGGAGATGAAGCAGCTGCTGCCTCTATTTCTAGGAGCCTCAGTGCTTCCTGCAGCCAGCAGGGAATGCTGCATGTCAGCCAGGCGCTGGGTTTGCCGTGGGGAGGTGTGGGGCCAGCTGTGTCCTCGACAGCCCCGATGCAGTGCCGTCTCAGTGGGCGCTGAGTTCATCTAGACGTGACAGCTTTGGCCCTCCTACTCTCTCATGGTTTCTGATTTCATTGCTTCACCCATGTGCATCATTTTCTTTGGGCGAGGGCAGCCCAAAGTGGAATCTGCATGTGATCCCTGTGTGGTTGCCCTTTGGCTGCGCGAGTTCAGTCTCCGGTGGCTTTGTGCAGAGAAGGGCAGTTATGCTATCTTGAACTTCCTGAGGTGGAATACACTTGCAGGGTACATCATGTCTTCAGGATACCTTATAGCAAGTGTAATATTACATGTGACAGCTTTGGCTTTCTGCTTAAGGCTGGGATCTGTTTCGATTTACAGGTCTGCTTTTTGGTTTTTGTTGCTGTAGCTTCGTGAGGATCTTATCTTGTTCCTTCCACTGAGCAGGCGTGTGGATCGTCAGCCTCCATCACAGTGTTCAGAGCACAAGAAGGATGCTGAGGATGCATGTTGGTGGCAGCTGAGTTAGTGCTGAGATGCAGTAACTCGGGAGCTGGGCTGATCCTTGTGTGATATCCCTTCCAACTGGGGATATCCTGGGAACTTCATGCTAAGAGGAAATTTTGCGTATGGAATGAAACAAAGAGGAATGACAAGATGGAAAATGTTTTCAACTGCATTAAAATCGGGGAGACATTCTTCCTTTTAAATACAAATTCAATCACAAGGCCTAGTTTACTGTAATATTATAACTTCCATAGCATGCACGTTATTTTCTGTCCATGCTTTAAAGAGCAAGTGAGCTGGGGAGGTCAGCGGCCTGGTGGGTTGGAACAAAGCTGCTGAAGTGAAACCAGGGTTTGACAGCCGTAGAATAAGCTGTCAAAAATGCTTGTTTCTTCTTTTCTGGTTGCTTCATTTGCATGAGGGGATGAGTCCAAGTCATGGAAGCAACTTAAAACTTGAAAAATGAAAAAAAAAAAAACCCAAACAAGCACCAAACCCCTCCTGTTGGGTTAAAATAAGGTGTGAAGGGATAAGGCAGCTGTGAAATCCAGAAAGATACACTTCCACTTTATTACAGATCGTATTTCCTCTCTGCACTCAATGTAAGTACAAGACGTATTTTGTACTTAACCTTTCTTCTACCTTGTTTTATCTTCTTTGCTTTACGTAACTTATTTTTCATTCATTCCATCCATTCTGGTCACTGTTTTATTTACTGACGACACCACACAAAACACCCAGACCTGTCTCCTTCACACAGCCAACTTAATTTGGTTCCTCCTGGTTCTCTCACTGTTGGTGTATCTTTGAGGAATTGAAATTTAGGGAGGCACTCACAGGATAACGATGCTAGCATTAGATTTTGCTGCTGAAATCTGTGTTTTTCGCCTGCTTTGCTCTACGTTCTGTCAGATAAATGACAATAAGGAAGAAGAAGCAATGAGGATTTGTACTGTGCTTCAGAAGGCTTGGTCCTCAAGAAGAATAGAAGTGGCTTACAGCTTGCTTTCTGCTTCAAAGCCATGCTTTCCTCCTAGTCTAGAAAGCTCATGTTTGGGATTTGTTGCTTTAATTTTGATGGGAAAGTCAAGAGCTTTGGACCTGAATCACTGATTTCTTGAGTAATGCTTGGCAGTTCTGTCCTTGCTATGTGCAAATTGTTGGACATTCCTCAGAGCTTCCCTGACACAAACGATGCAGGTGTCTGTCTAACAGATGATATTGGTGTGTTTCTGATGTATGAGGTGGGGTTAGTGGTGCTGAGAGGCTGGGTGCTCCATTAGTTCAGCTCCCTGATTCCTCTCTTGGTCTCCTTCATGTATTTTGGATTGCATGTCCTCAGTTCTTCCGTCTCTGAGAAGTGGATGAATGCCCTTGCAGCTATAAGATGTGCAGTCTTTTAATGTTACTTGAATTTATAATCCATTAAAGTGGAGGGGATTTTTTTTCCTGTATCTCGATATGTGCTTTCAACCCTTTTATAACCCTTTTATGTAAGAAACCCTTTTAACTTCCATCTCCGTGCGTGCTTTAATAATACGTTCAAACATATCTTTATTTATTATTTATCTATTCATAACTTCCCCCTAATTACACCCCAGCCATTCAAGCTGTCAGCCATGTGTGCTCAGTTCTAAGCATGTCCGCAGCTTCGTGGACATGCTTTGGTTTGTGGCACCTTATGTGCTCACACAAGTGTGCTGTTCTGCAGGAGGGTGAGCTATTTCTATTAGCTTCCCAAAACAATCTTACTCACGCTGTTGTGACTTGAGAAGTTGCGTTTGTTATTTTACTTTTGCTCCAGCTGCATCAAAATTGGGCTTTTTTTTTTTGTTTGTTTTTTTCCTCTCATGTGGTGTTTGTTTTGTATCTCTTGTGCTGCATTAGTTGCTAAATAGCACTTTTGTGGTCGGGGTCTATTTCTAGCTTTAGCCTTTCAATTTTGGAAGGATTGCGCCAAATATTTGCAAACAACGGTTTGCCAAGATTTCATAGGAGGATCACAAGGAGAATGACCAACTTGGAAGCATACAGCTGCTGTTTTTTGGTGGCGTTACTTTTTTTCTGCTGAATGCTGCTGAGATGTGCACTGAGCTTTGCTTTGGTGCTGTTGTTACCCACGTTGCCATCGGTTCTTTGTCCTTCAGCAGTGATTGGTAGGAATGGGAATTGAATGTTTTGTGGCTGCTGAGGTCTGTGGCAGAGCTGGAGAGACAGTTTGCTGGTACACATCCTGGGCCTGTTCGCTCTGCAGGAATAAAAGGAGTTGGCCTAATGTTGTTAATGAGCCTTCAATCCTTGATGGCCTTGAGTAGGAAAGTGTCTGTAGTCATAAAACCGTAGAATCACCAAGGTTGAAAAAGATCCCCAGGTCATCAGTCAAACTGGTCCCCTGCCACCAGTAGTTCCCCACCAAATCATGGAATCACAGCATGGCCTGGGTTGCACAGGAGCACAGTGCTCATCCAGCTCCAACCCCTGCTGTGTGCAGGTCGCCAACCAGCAGCCCAGGCTGCCCAGAGCCACATCCAGCCTGGCCTTGAATGCCTGCAGGGATGGGGCATCCACAGCCTCCTTGGGCAACCTGTGCCAGTGCCTCACCACCCTCTGGCTGAAAAACTTCCTCCTCATATCCAACCCAAACCTCCCCTGTCTCACTTTAAAACCATTCCCCTTGTCCTATCAAACCGTGTCCCTCAGTACAACACCTGAATGTATCTTGAACACCTCCAGGGATGCCCACCACCTTCCTGGCAGCCCATTCCAGTGCCTGACTGCTCTTTGGCAGAAGAAAATGGATGGCTGTGCTGGTAGCGCTGCTGCAGTGTGAACTCGCTGACACAAGTAAAATTAGCATGTGAATCTTTGTCCTTAGTTTATTCTGGAAAGTGCTGTGGTGATGGCTGTGAGAGATGGATCTCTTTCAGGGTGCTGAATCTGTGAAGTCTCTGTTAGGGAAGTGGCTTCTGAAAGCCTCTGTGCCTTCTCCCCATAGAAGAGCCTGGTACGGCTCTCAATTAAAGATCCAGCTGGAAAATTGCAGAGTGAACAATTGCCTTCTGGCTGTTTCTGCCTCCTAAAAGAGAAAGAGCACTGAAAATAAGAAGGTGCTCTTAGGTATTATTTTGTAACAGCTCAGATTAGATTGGTGTCTGCTTTACAGGTGAGCTGCCTTGGCACACCTGCAGAGATTAACAGAGCATTGCGGGGACTCGGGGTGGCAAATGTGCTTGTTGTGTCTGGCACAAATCTAATCCCACACAGTAAGATCTGCTTTAGGATTTTGTAGACTCATCCCACTTACGCTCCGTTCCTTATAGCTGTCCTATCACACTTCTTAAATTCCTGCAGAGCTGGAACTGCATGAAGGGGAAGATGTTTGGTGTCTGTTGTGGAGATGCTCTCAGTGCTGAGCAGAAGGGCCTTTATTCAGCCCAGCACTCTGTGGGTTTGCTTGGGATGAAGGATTTGTTTATGTGACGGGGTCGGGTTTGTTTATTTTAGATCAAACAAACAAAAATACACGTAGGATTGTCTGGCAGTCACGTCTAGGTGAGCTTGGTACGTGCTGCTAGGTAGGAGGTTGGTACAGGGGAACGTGAGGAATATAGGTCAGTCATATACCACATCTGGAAAGGTGGGCAGTGGGTGCTCATAGGGCGTGATGGCTGGTGTTGGGACAGGGGCTGGAATGTGCTCAGTTCATCTGAGCCGTATCAGGACCTGCTGGTTTAGGCTGCAGAGCAGGCAGAGCTCAGCAGTCAGCCTGCAGCCCGAGGAGGTGACCCTTTGGCTTTTGCTCTGTCCTGACCCCGAGGCCAGGGCTTATGTGGGGGGATTGGGAGCTGCTTGTTTTCTTTGCAGCCACGAGCTGCCATGACTGGTCTCTGTGCCCATGTTAACCTTTAGCTGCAGACGTTCAAGGGTTGTTTTCTTAGAGCTTTCAGGGAGTTTGGTTCCTTCTACAAATGTGCTTTGCTAAGGCGTGACGCTACGAAAGGTTGCAGTGTCTTTCTCTTGGGAAGGATAGCAATTCTAGACTGGCACAGCAAATTAACTTCGTTTTGCTTTTAAAGGTTCTGTGAGGAGCTCTGGAGTTACATGTTGTAGAAGGGAAGCTGTTCCCATTATCCGTGCTGGGAATTTCAGAACAGGACAGAGCAAGTTAAGGGTTACGAAGAATCAGAAGTCAGAAACTAGAAGGCAAATGACTGAACCTCCATTTCAGTGGCTGGAAGTCAGGGGACCTTTGGGAGGTGGAGAAAAAGCAAGCAGCAGATGAGACAGCGAAGCATCGTGGTCACTGATGAGCGGAGGTTGGCAAGGAATGAATAACGTGGGGGTGTGTGGGAGGGTTGCCACAGGAGCTGCAGTTCTGATTAGATTAAATGAAGCCTCAGTTGAACAAATGAATCTGCTGGTGAACTGGAGGGTTGATCCAAGCCTGGAGATCAGACACAGGCATAGGCATGAGGGGGATATTTCACTGTGGAGATTGAAGATAGTGATTTGGAAGTTGTGGTATTGATGTCCAAATCTTGCCCTTCTTTTCCTCAGTGTTGAAGAAGAAAGCAGCTGGACAAGGATAGTGGTAGAGTATCACAGAATCACAGAATTGTAGGGGTTGGAAGGGACCTCCAGAGATCATCGAGTCCAGCCCCCCTGCCAAAGCAGGTTCCCTACAGCAGGTCACACAGGTAAGCATCCAGGCAGGTCTTGAACATCTCCAGAGAAGGAGACTCCACCACCTCCCTGGCAGTAGTATGGTTGTGCTTGAGTAGTGATTGGACTTGATGATCTTTAAGGTCTTTTCCAACGTGAGCAATTCTGTGATTCCATAAAGGAGGCTGAGCATGCAAAGTTGAACTTCAAATGTGCGCATAAAGCAGTTCTCCTGCTTTTGTCTGCCCAAACCCCCAGCCCTCCTGGTGCTGCATCTCTTCACTTTGAGTTAGCCTTTGAGCTTGTACTGTGCCTGGGTTTGTCCTGTAGTGGGACATTGGGGGGGGGAGGAAAAAAAAAAAGCAGTCCTTGTATTTCATCTTGAACACAGGCCCTCTTGTTCTGTAGGATTAGCATGTAGCTGGTAAAATATTCTGGAAGAGCTGTGTTCATTGGGGTGCTGTCACTCCTCCCATAGCCAGGAAAGGGGGTGACCAAATAACCACCCAGCCTTTCTTTCACTACATACATGCTGTATATGATGTAGAGCTAAATAAGGCCAACTTTAACAATTCTGTGATTCAGAGGTTAATTCTGTGGCTCACCCCATTCAAACATGCCCTCATTCTTGTCCCATTCTTGTGTCAGTCAAACTTCCTTCTGTAACTTTGCAATCATTCTGCCAAAATCCCGTAGTTTTAATTTTCACTCTAAGCAATGTAGAACATACTTTTTAGTTTTGAGTCTCACGAAATAGAACGAGATCAGTGCTAGCAGGCAGCAGAGGCTCTGGCTTCCTTCTGCAATCTGTCGGGGAAGTCGGGCTGTTCTTCTGTGGCGTGGGAAGCGCGGCAGGGAGCTGACGGGGATGTGGGCTCCAGCACAGGAGGGAGCTGGGCCACGGCCAGGCTGTGGTCTCTTAGCCTGCAGCGTCAGAACTGGCTGTAAGAACTATTGTAAGAAATGGGTGAGTTCTGTCAGATTTCATGTTTGGTAAAACGTCAGGATTGGTTCACAAAGGCTGACTCCCTCAGTACTGCACCGTCCTTTTTAACATAGCCCAGCAAATGCAAACTGTGTACCACGGGGAAGCAGTTTTTAGCCTTCACCATCTTTTGTTTTTCATGATACGTGAGATAACCGCCGTTCATTATTGATGAAGTTTTCAGCTGACAGAAAGGTAAAGAGTAGAAAGGCTGAAAAAGCAAGAGGTGGCAACAGACAGAGGTGTAGGTACGTATGTAAAGTGGGTGCCCTTGTAGGAGGGATAAAAGCTGATAGTTGCACTTAGGGGTGGGTGGCTCTCCTGGGAAGCTTGCTGAATGCCTGCAACTGACCCTGCAGACAGAAGATCTGATGCAGTTCTAGTATCTGTGAGCAGCCCAACAAGCTGCTGGGCCCTTGCTGCTAAGAGGGCTGTTGGTGTCCTGGGCTGCCTTAGGCAAAGTATTTGGGCAGGTCAAGGGAGGGGGTCCTTGCCCCTGCTCAGTGCTGGTGAGGCTGCATGGGGTGCTGGGCCCTCAGTAGAGGAGAGGCCCAGGTGTAGTGGAGAGAGCCCAGCGTAAGGCCAGGGAGGTGCTGCAGGGCCTGAAACAGCTCTGCTGTGAGGAGGGCCGAGAGCTGGGGCTGCTCAGCCTGGAGCTGAGGAGGGGGTCCCCACCTGAACGGGGGTGCAGAGAGGATGCAGCCAGGACAAGGGGCGACAGGCACAAACTGGAGCACGGGAGGCTTCCTCTGACCATCAGAAGCGTTTCTGTGCTGGGCTGTGACGGAGCACTGATGCAGAGGCTGTGGGGTCTCCTCCTTGGGGACCTCCAAAAGCCCCAGGTGCTCTGGGCACCAGCTCTGGGTGTCCCTGCTGGGGCAGAGTGGGACCAGAGGGTTCCAGCAGAACCTTCAATCACAGCCATGCTGGGAATCTGTGATGCTGAGCGTGAGGGAATGCTTAGTATTTTTGCCTTTTGTGCTGGCATGATATGGTTTAAATAGTGTGTGTGGTCCTGGTGTCAATTCAAGAAAAGTACTGAGTTGGAAGATGAAATTGTAGGACCAGGAAACCTGTTTTAGGGTGACTGATACAGACAGCTCAATATGTTCAGTCCATAAATACCAACCTGGTGAAAAGCTTTCCATGCCATCAGGCAAAGGTTGATGGCTTAAAACCAAAACATTCCACATTGGGGCTTTGCCAAAAACATGGTGGTAATGCAGGATAGCAGGATAGCAGCAGGATGTTCTTGGGTGAAGCTGTGTGGCCTGTGCAGTGTGGGAGCTGAGAGCCAGCAATGCACTGAGCTCTGGCCTGGACCTTTGCACCCCAGCCGAGCAGTGTGCGTACCTTTGGCAGCCTGCAGCTATTCTTTCAGGCTTTGGCATGACAGGAACAGTGATGGGAATATCAGGAAAGAATACAGTCTTCTGTGTGTTTCAGAGATGAAGGTGATCTTCTGTACACAGTGCGGTTCGGTCTCCTTTATCTGGACAGCTTGGCTGGTTTTGGATAGAAGGAAGGATAGTTGAGGTTTCCTGACTTCAGTGGGAGCCTCACATTCTTACAGGCACCTCTGTGTTTTATAACAGGTTGGTGTAACAGTACCAAAAAGGTCCCTGATGTGCTTCATCAGGATGTTGATGAATGCAGATGATTTTGCTGCAGTCTGCTGAGCATTTCTGGTCGGAAGGTACTTAAAGAAGTGGCAGGGGTTTCCTTTGTGGTTAGCAGACAGCCATCGCTCTGTTCAGTGATTTGCGTAAATTAGTTGGTTCTGTCGCATGGTTGTTCAGGTTTGCTTTGTTTTTGGTTGAGTCACACTTGAGTGTTCCTACCCTGCATGCTGACAGATGGCACTTACCTGAACGCTATGGGACTTTGAATGGGCCAATTATTGCTGGCTTTTTTTTCCCAGTAGTAGGAAAGCTTGATTTGGAAGCTTGACTAAGCGTTGACACGGTTGAGGGATTCATATTTTAAGTCCTTGCTCTACCTGTTGCTAAATGAAGACTTCTTGTCCATAAGCAAGAGAAGAACGTCATGTTCTGCAGTGGCTTTCTCCAGCTCAGCCCTCGGGCAACTTTCCTTTGCATCCTTATCCTAAATACTTACCAATCAATTTCAGCTGGCCCAGTTTTCCTCAGATTTTCTACAATTTTAACCTTTTGCCATATTTTATGTGTTCAGCAGATGTTGAACTTCTCTCACAGAGTCAAAAGGCATTAACTTCTGGATGCTCAGCAAAAAGGGAATGCCACAGTCCCTAATTGGATTAGGTTGTGTGTCAAAAATAATATAGCTTAGCTCTGGTGATGGTGCCTGGGTGATTTAGAGCTCGTTTTACCAGAGTTAACAGCATTAATGACATCCCCTCATACAACTTTCCAGGTCTAAGGTTCCTGTAACATTGTATTCCAGTGCTGAGCTCTCAGTGGGAATTTTACAGGGGGACTCCCTCCAGGTATGGTGGGAAGGTTGGATTGGAGCTCCATTCACAGAACCACAGAATGGCCCGGGTTGGAAGGGACCTCAAGGATCACGAAGCTCCAACCCCCCTGTGCCATGCAGGGCCACCAACCTCCCCATTTCACAGCAGCCCAGGCTGCCCAGGGCCCCATCCAACCTGGCCTTCAACACCTCCAGGGATGGACGGGGCATCACAGCCTCTCTGGGCAGCTGTTCCAGCACCTCACCACTCTCAGAGTAAAGAGTGGAGGAGTGTGGGGACCACACCAGTCAGCCAGGGTCTGCTGGAAGGAGTTTCAGAGTCCAGTAGTTCCCACAAAACATGCTGCATCTGCAGAGCTTCTCTCTTCTGCCTATCAGTTCCACTTTCAGAGCACACACAGGTTTCCCACCATGAGGTGGTGGGTGCAGTTCAGCATGCTCTGGCAGCCCGCAGTGCAGCACAGTCTTTTGCATCACTCCAGTCTGCGTCGGCTGCGGGCACTTCTCAGTTTGAACAGCCCTTACAGTGGTGTTTTGATTGCACCTTGTTTGCTGATGAAAAGCTGTTTGGTTTTAGAAGCTCTGGAAGGAACTGCTGCTAACACTTCAGATTTCCAACTAGGTTGTTGCAGTGCTAATACCAAGCCCAGATAATCCTCACCCAGGTTGCTTGCAGCTGATTGTGTTGTGCACCATTTGTAACACATTACATCCAGCATATCTTGTAAAACTCTCTGAGATGCCGTTGCAGCATAATTGAATGTGTCTTAACTCTCTTATTTCAGGCTAGAAATCTTCATACTGGAGAACTGGCTGCTGTAAAAATAATCAAGTTAGAGCCTGGTAAGTTTTGCATTCTTTTCTCTGTTTTTGGATTACAGTTTCAGTTTTTACACATGTTGATTTTCATGGCTGCAAAGCTCCAGACAAAAGAAGTGGGTTTATTTTTGCTGTTTCAGTGGTTAGATGACAGGAAGCTCTACAGGATGTACCACTGTTTTTGGCTATATCCTGCTCACGATTTCCTTGTTCGTTCTTATCTGCCTTACTTGTTGTTTCATAAAAAAAATGCTGCAATTCCAGCGTGTTGCAGTAGATTCAGGACAGATGGTAGATTGTGAAAGAGTGGGGAGCTTTGTGAATCAAAATGGGGAGGGGACCAAGCAATGGTACCAGTGCTCACCAAAGGTGTGTTGGGAAAATCAGTGCCTTCTGGCATACCTTTCACATCCCTCTTCAGTGTATCCGTCTTCTGCATCTCCTTGCCTCCTTAGTGTCTCCACTGAACTCCTGTGCTGTATGTTTGGAGTCCTGGCTCTTAGGGACAGGGGATGAGGGCTCTGTGAGCGTGAGCTGTCCCAGCACTCACTATCACTTGTAGTCTGTGGAGAGATTAAGGGACACTGGAGGTTTGTGTATGGTCACTGCGCTAGGAAGTAGCAGGGTTTATGGAGATGTGGTGGGTTAACTTCTGTGACTGGAGTGCTACAGGGAATGAACACAGGCAGGAAAAGAGGAAAATCTGGAAGGACACGACTGGTGGAACTGAGCTTTTTGTTCTGGAGGCAGGAAGGCTGAAGAGGAGTCTGAACACCGTCTTCCACTGCAGATGTGCAGAGTGGGGAGCCCAGCAAAGGTTTGGGAGCCAGTAGGCACAGGCTATGGCAAGAGAGATTCCAGTTGGAAATGGGAAAAACTCTTCATAAGGAGAATGTCAAAGAAGTGATGGGGGGATCTCCATCCTGGGAGACTCTTGGGAGTTGACTGGAACAAGGCCGTGAGCAACGTGACCTGACTGCAGTGAGCCCTGCTTGGAGCAAAAGGCTGTAGTGGAGGCCATCAGAGTCCCTGCCAGCCTCTCTTTGGGCAGTGAAGGTTTTGAAGACCAGCTCTGAAGCATCTCCCTGCACAGCCAACATCTTGACTGGACAGATTAAAGACTGTCATTTTGATGAGGATCTTGCCGTGTTGATATATTCCTATTTCTTGCTCAGGGGGATGCATTCTCCTGTTTGTTTGTGGTTACTTGGTTCTGTTCACTCACTTGGTTAGGGAGGCATGGATACATAAACACAGAGTCTTCTGGTGTTGTACTTTGTGGTTTCTCCAACTGGATTTCTATCAAATCTGGTGTGCCAACCCAAGAGTTCTGACCAGCTTGAGCACCAGTATGTCTTCCACTGAATGCTATGACCAAAATTATCTATAGTGATCAGAGAGTCGATCTTAGCAACCAGATATTTCTAAGTTTTTATTTCAGCAGTCAAGTTTCAGCGAAAGCTGCTTTTAAAAAGTGCATTCATTTTTCATAAAAGTTTAGCATTGTCCAAGGGACTGAGATTTTCCAACATGCCTGTTGTCCTTGAGTAGTTATGGATCTGGAGCACCACATCCAAGCCCAGGGCTCCCAGCAAAAAGGATGTGAAGCTGTTGGAGTGGGTGCAGAGGAGGCCATGAAGATGCCCGGGGGGCTGGAGCACCTCTTATACAAGTGAGCTGAAGGAGCTCAAGAAAAGAGCAACGTGGTCTTTGCATCTGTGCTGTTTGTTTTGGTTTTTTGCTTTCAGGCTTCTGAAAATCTGTTAATGTTTCTTGAAGGTAACAGTCCTGGGTGGAATCTCTGATGTGCTTGGATGGGGGTTTGTTGGTTTTGTTTGGATGGTTGGCTGTTCTGTTGGTTTTTTTTGTTTGTTTCATATTGCAGCCATTTTGGAATGGTCAGGCACCTATGTGTGAGGTTGAGTTAACTCATCAGAGCAGTCTTTACCAAAATAAGAGTTAGAAACATTTCTATACTGGATGCTGTGGTGGCTTTACCACATTCCCCATTTTCTCCCTCTCAGGCTAGATTATTGGGAAGACTGCAGTGCCATTTACTGCATGAGCCCTCACGTATCATGTGGTTAGGGGATCCAGGGGACAAATTCAGACCCATCTTTGTCTTACTGACAATAAAGACATGCAGTTGAGTTCTCCCTCCTTGCAGGATGCTGCATTCCCTACTGACCTGTGAAGTGTTCCAAGGTCTTTTTGTTGATTCCTGCTGAAAGTTCAGTGTATGTTTTGCTTTTTATGTAAATGAAATGTGAATTGATTTAGACATCCTATGAGAGTGACTCTTTTGCCTGGTGATAGTTGGTCTCTTTGGTAAAATGATTGCAGGCAAAAGAATGTGGGGTTTCCCACATCCAAGATGCTCTGGTCTGGATGATGTCAGATTTCCCGTGAGCTGAGCTGCTCATTTCCAAGTTGGTTTTGTTTTGTTTCAGTTTGTTTTTTTTTTTAACAGTTAAAAGTTCCTGAAATCTGAACTTTTTTTTTCCCCAACTGGAAGAATTTGAAAAATCCTAGTGAAAAGATGAGAAGAAAGGCTCAGCTTGATTCTTCAGCTTTTTCTCCTTTTTGAAGTTTCCATTGGCGTGTGCCACCAGACTAAACAAGCAGAGAGCAGCCAGGCCTCGTTGGTGACAAAGTGACCCCAGGACGGTGCCCCCTCCATGGCAACTCTCATCTGCACAAGTCGCTGAGGTCTGCCCCACACTCAGCATCATGCACCCAGCGTGGTGCAGACGTCGATGGCTGTGGCTCAGTTCCTATTGCATAGATGTCCTACATTTCTGAACCCACAGCAGAATTCCTGGTGGTCTGACCTCAACAGTGGTGGTCCGTGGGCAAAACCTCAGTTGTGGCCTCAGCTGCTGCTGGTGTCACCTCTGCGACTCACTGACTCCTTCAGCTGTTTCAGGTCCTCTCAGCTGTTTGATCTCATGAGGTGGCAGCCTGATGGAGCAGAGCTGTCTGTCTTCTCTGAGTATTTGGTTTGAGCACCTTGTTTGGAGGCCGCTTTCCAGAACTGAAAAGCACTATGTTTAATGGCTCAGGCCGGTTGTCTTGGCCATACTTGCTTCATCGCCGTGAAGCAATGTTCCTTGCACTCATGTGTGCATGTGGTGACACCAGATTGGAGCTGGTGGCAGCAAGCAGTGGCAGGCTGCAAGCAACAAGGAAGTGTGGTTTACTCTGCACGTCTCTGAAACTCCTCATTGTATTCAGTTGTGCTTACCCAGGTGTGAAAAAGAGCTGCATAGATTCATACAAGAGAAAAATACATGAAGGGCTATTAAATACAAAGATGCCATCTCTGACTGAGAGATTTTTCTGAGCCATAACTGGAGGTCAGGAGTGTTAGAGCAGACATGTCTGTGTGGTCCATTTGTCAGTGCTTCCTTGGCATCCTCAGCTGGAAGCAGGACACCGGGCTGAAGGCCCCGTATTGGACTCAGTGCAGTGCTGGCTTGTAATTCTGCTTGGTTCCATGGCCTCAATCCTCAGTCGAGCAGATGTGTGCAAAGGATGAAGGCAGAGGACGTGTGAGGCTGTTGGAGCTGGAGAAAGCAGGACCCTTTGAAGGCTGAGCAATCCCTGCCTCGGATTGTTTTGCTACAGTGAACAACATGAGTTTCTGGCCGCAAATTATCACTGCTGAGAACCCCATTCTAATTAGCATCAGTGACCACATCTTTATAGGTTTCATCATGTCTTAGTCCGATTTGCCCTGGAGAAGTGATTTCTTCTAGAGCTGTTTTCATTTTGCTTTGTGTTTTCAAATACCCTTTAAAACATTACTAGCCTGCTCACCCTCCAAAGCATGGACACCCACAGCCTCTTGGCAGGGATCTCTTCAGGGGGTTGTATTGTTTCTGAGGAGGGTTCACAGCATTTCTTTATTGATGTTTGGCACTCTGGATGTCTGTTGCCTCTGTAACTCCATGATAGCAGCTTGCTGTCTTTGCTGGACATGGCTGTTCGAAGCCTTCCAGATCAAAAATAAAAATCAGCAGCTCCTTGTTGCCAGTGCTCAGGCTCATTTGGACTAGAGATGTTGGGCTGTGCTTGCAGAGCACCATCAGGTCTTGGGTTGAGTCAGTGTCAGGTGTTGCTCATTTGGGGCTCCCCAAGGGAGGGCTCCTCTCTACTGTTATCAGAGATGCTGCCAGACCATGTGGCACAGCTGCTCATACATTTCATACATCAGTCACCAGGTAAGCAGAATCATAGAATCCTTAGAGTTGGAAGGGAACTCTGAGGACTATCTAGTCCTGCAATGCACAGGGACACCACAGCTAGATCAGGTTGCCCAGGGCCTGATCCAGCCTTCCTTGAAAGCCTCCAGGGATGGGGAATCCACCACATCACTGGACAGCCTGCTCGGTGCCTCACCACCTTCACTGCAAAGACTTCTTCCTTGTATCCAACCTAAATTGCCCCTCTTTGAGCTTGGAACCCTTTCCCCTTGTTCTGTCCCCACATTCCCTGCTAAAGAGTCTGTTCCCTTCTCTCCTGTGGCTCCCCTTCAGATATCGGATCCCCTTGGAGCCTTCTCTTCTCCATGCTGCACAGCCCCAGCTCTCAGCCTGTCCTGTAGGAGAGGTGTTCCATCCCTGGGACCGTTTTTGTGGCCCTCCTCTGGATGCACTCCAACAGCTCCACGTCTCTCTTGTACTGAGGTCTCCCCATCTGGATGCAGTGCTCCAGGTGAGGTGTCAGCACAGAGTAGAAGGACAGGATCCCCCCCCCTTGCCCTGCTGGCCTTTGGATGCAGCCCAGGATACAGTTGGCTTTCATTGCTGGCTCATGTCCAGCTTCCCATCTACCAGTACCCCCAGGTACAGGTCTTTTTCTGCCTGGCTGTGGCTCCCCTTGAGTTACTTACAGCATCTTCTGGAGGGGAGGAGCAGACTGCTTCATAGGTGGGAATTCATTTGCAGATGGAAAAACACAAGCTCCAGACTCAAGGCTAGTTTAACACGTGCACGGGGGCAGTTGGAATCTGAAGGCAAAAGCCTCTGGAATAAGGAGTGCCCTGCAGGAGGTGAGAAATGTGATGAATTAAAGCTGCAGGAAACAGCACGCAGCAAGATGGCAGTGTTCTGGGAGACCAGCAAAACCACTGAAATAGAAAGTAGAACAGACTGTGTCCTTTCCTTGTTAATCCCTCATCTGCTGCTGCAGGTAATGACTTGGTAGACTCCAGCTTAGAACGGAGACCCCAGCATGACTGAATTTTATTTCATGTGCTATCACCTTCCTTTGTTCTCCACACAAATAAATGAGCCCCGCTTTGAGGGTTACTGTCATCAGTTTATTGGAGTTTTTGGGCAGTAACTGATTCTGCTACCAGTTATTTAAGCTGTGCTGTTAGAATCAAAATAGACAGTGTTTTTCACTTTTTTGGCATAGACTTTGGAGAGCATTAGGCAAAAGTATTATGGCACGCTAATGACATTTCCCAGCATTCACCGAGCACAAATGCTTCAAATAATTTGGGAGCCAGTTCTATTTCAGAAACTAATCCAACTGTACTCAGCAGTGTAAAAGCCAAAACCATCTGAAACACTAAAGCCACTTCCTTCTATGGGTTTAGCAGATGAGTCGAGAGTGGAGTCAACACAGAGATAGCTGTTTGCCAGGGTGGCTTTACCCCACTGAATTTTCTCCCTGGGAAAATGTCATGAAAT
This sequence comes from Tetrao urogallus, assembly GCF_951394365.1. Classification (NCBI taxonomy): domain Eukaryota; kingdom Metazoa; phylum Chordata; class Aves; order Galliformes; family Phasianidae; genus Tetrao; species Tetrao urogallus. The sequence goes on along the minus strand of NC_136819.1, from coordinate 58,024,262 downwards.
GTTTTAAAATGAGTGAACGTCTGGTGTGAATACAGTTGTGATGATAAACAGTGACCTCAGGAACCTTTCACGCTTTTAAGACTGGTTGTAATCTGTAGTTTACAATTGCAGAAGAGTCTTGTTAGTGGTTTTCATCTGGTGCAACATTTGTTTTCCATGTGAGATCTTCTCAAGGGCCAGAAGTAGCTGGTTGTGTGTTTCAAGCTGGATCTCAATCTGAACCTGGGACCATCCAAGGCTGTTTGGACATGGGAAAACAATCCCCCAGCATTGTGTAGTGCTGTGCTCAGTACATCTGCAGCCAGCTCTGCTTGGTTACACTTGGTTTGCATCTCATGGTTCATACTGCCCTTAGGGCTGAGCCAGGTGTGGCTGTGCTTTGTCCTTTTGGGATGCTTGCAGCACAGGTGTTGCTCCAAGGCCCTTCGGGGCAGGAGAGAAATGCTGCAATGTAGTTTATGTAATAAGTTCCCTAAAGATGCTGTGAGCTATGGAGAAGAACAAGCCTGAGGCTTGTTTGAGTAAGCCTGTGGGTGTTAACAGTTGTTGAAAGCTCCAGGGCTTGAAGAAAGACAAAAATAACTTCTGGTTATTTCTTCCATCTTCACTGGTTGGGCCTGGGATTGTGTCCAGTGCGACCGAGTCAGGAATTGCCAGCAGCCCTCGATTCCCATTCCTGTGTTCCTTTGCTGGTTGCATCTGCCTGTGCTGAATGCCTGCATCTTCCAGTATGCAAGAGCTGCTCAGTGCTGAGCACTGCTGCTTGTGCTGTACCATGCACTGCTGGGTGCTGCTGCTGACCCGCACAGCTGCTCTGGAACACACACAAAGCAAAATTGAGACAATGTGGTCTTCTAATATTGAGTGCCCAGCATTTTAATTATTTGGAACTTCTTGAAATCTGGCCTAATTTTGCTTTGCTTGTTTGTTTGTAATCTGCTGTTGTCCTTTCAGAAATACATGTGTGCAGGGGGTGTGAGTTCATGTTCCCATGCACTGTAAGCTTTCGTTCACAGAAACAGTTACTTGGATGATGAAGGCCAGCAGGAGGATCACAGAGTCATATAATCATTAAGGTTGGAAAAGGCTTCTAATGTCACCAAGTCCAACTCACCCCACCTGCACTAATCCCATCACTGCCCACAGTGCCACATTTCCATGGCTGTTAACACCTCCAGGGATGGTGACTCCGCCACCTCCCTGGGCAGCCTGTTGCAATGCATTACCACTCTTTTGGAGAAGAAACGTTTCATAATATCCAATATTTTGGCTAGAGGAGGCATTACTGTGAGTAGGAGAGACGCTGAGAAATTGCACGTGTTGGGGAGGTGATGGGGAGTGTGCCATCTGTGGTGAAGGCAGGTCGGTAAGGGCTGCTCACAACTGTGAGTGCACTTAATCTGACAAAATGCACGGAAGAAAAATAGCAACAATGAGAGGGCAGCACTCAGAACATCCAGGGGGAAATTGGTTGTGGAATTAGAACTGTTACTCCAAACATCTGTGTGCTGTGGCATTGCACTGCCATCAGTAATGTTTGTATCAGCTGACATAATCAGGACCAGTGGCAGCTGAGATGCCTGGCCATGAAATCTGCTGGTGGAAAGCTCACTGTTTCCAAATAGTTGTATCCTACTTGGAATCAAGTTTCTGAGCTTCAAGTTTTGGGACTTTAAATTCTTTATGTCAGACTGCAGGCTTCCTTTAATCCCAAGGAAAGAAGTATGGATAAAACAGCTCAGGTGCTGGAGCGACGTTTAATGTACTGTTATTATTAAAGACATAAAAATTTAATAGGATTTTTTTTTTTTTTTTGCAGTTTTCCAAAGGGTTGGCATACAGCAATGCAGGTCTGTGGGGCAGTAAAGAAAGCAAGGAGAGGGGCACAGGGGCAGTGCTCATGCTCAGTCTGTGCCCTGACCCTGCTGCTTGCCATACAGCAGTTTGCCCATGTGTGCTGGGAGCAGTGGCTCAGGGCTGGCTGGTGCCACAACACTTGGCCTCTCAGTAAGTGCTGCTGTCCCACCCTTTGGTGACTGTCAGAGCCTCCAGGAGCAGTCAGATCTCCCCTCCCAGTTGCATGCGAGCCCTGGATGCTGCCTGCCCCCACACAGCATCATCCCATGATGCAGCACTGAAGTAATGCGGAATAAACCAAACACAACAATAGCTTCTTCCCCAGGGAGCCTTCTGGACAGTGAAGTGAATCTCAGCTGAGCCAGGAGAGGTGTGAGCAGTGACCCTGCAGGATGGGGCCACTCAGAGCAGCCGGTGGAGCACATGACAGTATGACCAGCAGTAAATTTGCTTGCAAGCCATCAAGGTTAGGCACACTCAGAATAATGCTGTATGATAGGCACCAGAGCCAGCAGTCCTTGTCATGCTGCAGAGTGGCTGAGTGGGCCCAGGAGGGACATCTGGTATTGTGCCAATTCCACATAGGTGAGAACTAATGTCTGCAAATAGGACAGTTTACAAGTGTTAATGGGCCATCAGTTTTCTCAATGATCTCCTGCTTAGATATGGGTTTATCGTGAATTTACCAGGCTTTACCTTGCTTAGCTTCTGAAATCTTACCCAACAGCTACTCTGCAAGATGATGCAGCCACAAGTTCCTGTAGTCCTCCTCCCCACCAGCTGTGCTGGTGGACAAGCAGCTCTTTGTGCCCAGCAGCCCAGCTTGGACTGCAGGCTCTGGCTGGAGGAGAATATTCCATTGTAACCCTGCATTGTGTCCTGCATGGCTCGTTAGAGAGGTAAAATTGCATGATAGTAGCACGCTGTGGTGAGTCACTGCACTGCCTGTGATTTACAGCAGCTCCCTGCACTGCGCTTTTGCTCAGCGTGCCCCACAGCCCATAATTGCAAACATGTGAGTAGACAGAAAGGACATTTTTCCAATTCCGTGTTATTTAGCATCAGGAGATCTCTGACGACTAAAACAGATGGAAATCTCTTTCTGTGGATATATGATCACCTTTGAACTAAGGATTCTTATCTTGCTGTCTTCTCGATGAAGTATTTTCTACAAATTCTTTCTCTTACTGTTGTCTTTATTTTCGTGCTATCCAAGGATATTCAATTTTTGCCCTATTCCAGCATCTCTTGCCAAGATTAATACTCCAGCTGCCTGGAAACTCTAAATTCCATTGTTTTGAATTCATTCTTGTCGTCTTTGAAGCTCTATACATCTTCTCTGCTATCTTTGAGTCTGATCTTTCAGGATCTTTTTTGACATATTTTGGCCAGACTCTTCTCATGCTTAAGTCTCCTTCTTTCCATATGCTCGCTACTTTTCTGTCAGCTCTGGCTCACTTAAAGCCTGGACCTCTCCTTCCAAATCCCTCTTAATTCCTTCTTTTATAAGTTGCCCCATTTCTTGCATAGGTCGTCCATTAACTAATTGCAAATGAAAAGGTCATCTTCTGTGTGTTGCTTCACACAAGTGTTACCTCCATCCGCACACTGATTTCAGTGTCTCATTGTCCATTTGGAAGGAAAAATTTTTCATCATTACACTGATTATAGGTTAAGGCAATTTAAACCCATTTCTAGTTGTCCAATCATGGAAATCTCCTGGGCTCCATCAGCAGAGGGGTGGCAGCAGGGACAGGAGGTGATTGTCCCCATCTACTCTTTCTTGTGAGGCCCCAGCTGCAGTGCTGTGTGCAGGTCTGGAGCCCCCAGTACAGGAAAGGCAGGGAGCTGTTGGAGAGGGTCCAGAGGAGCCACAAAGATGAGCAGGGGGCTGCAGCAGCTCCACTACAAAGACAGGCTGAGGGAGCTGGGCTTGTTGAGCATGGAGAAAAGAAGGCTGCGGGGTGAGCTCAGTGCAGCCTGCAGTACCTAAAGGGAGCCTGCAGACAGGAGGGGAGTCAGCTCTTGGAAAGGGGAGATGACAGCAGGACGAGGGGAAATGGTTTGGAGTGGAGGGAGGGCAGCTGGAGGTTGGATGTGAGGGGGAAGTTGTGTGCTGTGAGAGTGGTGAGGTGCTGGAACAGCTGCCCAGAGAGGCTGTGATGCCCCGTCCATCCCTGGAGGTGTTCAAGGCCAGGTTGGATGGGGCCCTGGGCAGCCTGGGCTGCTGTGAAATGGGGAGGTTGGTGGCCCTGCATGGCACAGGGGGGTTGGAGCTTCGTGACCCTTGAGGTCCCTTCCAACCCGGGTGATTCTGTGAAAAGCAGAACAAATTATTGCTATTTTTTCCCCAAGTATCTCTGATGTATGTGAAGGTTAGTATCTGCTGCAGTCTTTTTTCTAGTCCAAATCACCATATTTCCTTTGTTTTCCCCCCCACTAGTTACAGTTTTTAGTATTATCATTAGATGGTAGTCAGTGGCCCACAGTAGATGATCCAGTCAATATGATAATGAAGGGCAATTCAGGATGCTGCCTACTGATTTTTTTTGGTGTTTGGAACGCTTTTTGACCCCGATTTTCATGTGACAGCATTTAGCTCTTCTGAAACGCTGATTCTTGCTTATCCAAGACCCTTTGATTTGAGGATTCTCAATTCATTCTCTGAACTTTTGGACAAATTGCAGCGTTAGAGGAAGCACTGTGGTGTGGGGTGGGAGTTCTTTGCATTCACACTTTGCTTAGATTGAACTTCCTAGGTAAAGTTTTTAGTTTCAAAATGAGATATCTGTGAATACCTACCGATTTCCCTTTGGGTGTTTGTCACAGAAATAAGAGGGATTCATCCACCTGGTTCAAACTCAGCATTTCTTTGTTCATAGCAAGCATTGATATGCAGGGTGCTCGACTCCAAGCCAAGCTATAGCTGAAAGGTGACCCATAGAGCAAGCAGCACAGTGTGAAGTCTGTACTCATATCAGCTGCCTAGTTTGTGTTGCCTTTCCTTTTTCTCATTACGCAAAGAAAAGTACTGTTTGTGCTTCAAATGTCAAGAATCTTTTTTTAAACTCCTCTCCTATTGTTTTCTTCCCCTACTGAAGTCTTTCTCCACGTAATTAATAAATATTCAAGGAGCCCTTGAGGATTTGCTGGGCACGTATGTAGTTCTGTGTGTCATAGTTACTTCACTATGTGATTGAGCAGCTTCATGTGTACGAGAGCTGAGATTTCCATTGTGATGAGCAGAGCTGTGGGGCAGCGTGTCAGTCCTGCAGGCTGTGCAAATCCAGCCAGAGCTCTCAGGTAGCTGATACAGCTGTCCTGGTCACCAAACAGAGCCACAAGAGTGGGCCACGAGGGTTCTGTGCTTCTCCTTGTGAGTCAGTGGTGGCTGAGTGGGCGTGCAGGCCATATGTGCTGCAAAGCATTTGGAGACGGGATGTTTTTAATGATGAGCCTATGGTGAGCTGGCAGAAGTGATCGTCCCACCCCTCTCTGTCATCTTTGAAAGGCTGTGGAGAACAGGAGAGGTACCTGAGGGCTGCTGGTAAGTCAGTGCCACTCCAGTCTTCAGAAAGGGCAAAAGGAGGACCCAGAAAATATAGGCCACAGGAAGGTGGTGGCACAACTTGTTCTGGATGCCCTCTCCAAGGAATTGGAAGAGAAGGTTATCAGGAGTGGTCAGCGTGCATTCACCAAGGGGAAGTCGTGCTTGACCAACATGGTAGCTTTCTGTGCTGTCATGACTGGCTGGGTAGATGGAGAGAGCAGTGGATGTTGTCAGTCTTGACTTCAGCAAGGCTTTTGACACTGTCTCCCATAGGATCTTCGTAGGTACGCTTAGAAGTGTGGGATGGACAGGTGGGCAGTGATGTGAGTTGAGAACTGGCTGTCTGGCAGAGCTCGGAGGGCTGTGATCAGTGACACAGCCTGGTGAGAGGCTATAACAGCAGGGCTTGGTGCTGCTGGGTCTGGTCTCATTCGACATCTTCACCAGTGACCTGGAGGAAGGGATAGAGTGCACCATTAGTGAGTCTGCTGGTGATGCGAAGCTAGGAGGGGTGGCTGACACACCAGAAGGCTGTGCTGCCGTTCCGTGAGGCCTGGGCAGGCTGTGTTGGGTGGAGAAGAACATGAAGAGGTTCAACAGGGGCAGCTTTAGAGTCCTGCAGCTGTGGAAGAATAACTGCATGGATCAGAGCAGGTTGGGCTGAGCTGCTGGGCGCTCTGCAGGACCTGGGGTCCAATTGACCAGCAGGGTGACCACGAGCCAGCAGCGTGCCCTGATGGCCAAGGAGGATGGTGGTGTCCTGGGTGCTTCCAGACCTGATTTTCTGGGATCTCTCCTGGCTTCAAAAGGTGACTCTGGCCTTCCCTTGCTGTAGTCTTCATGCCTGTGGCCAGGAGCCTTGTGCTGCAGGCAGCAAGCTGTGCAGGTGAAGCACGGTTGCTCTGACAGCTGCCATCATGCTCCCATCCTACAGGACCTTCTCCTTACCTGCCAGAGCACTCTGTGCTTGTGGAGCTGCCTTGGTCCATGGAGCACAGGTTCCCAGGACAGCCTTTCTTCATCAGCCTTTGAGAAATATTCACACCAAAGCAGATCATAGATCAAAGAATGGAAAATGAAGGGCTGATGCTGAAAACTTACTGAAGAAGCTGATGTGTCAGAAAACCCTTGTGAAGGCTTAGCAGTTATCCAAGCTCACGGCTGGTGTTTGTGAGTTACACGCATGCTTTCAGATCTCTTTCAAAGTTCATTTTTGTGTGCTCTAATGGTGACTGTTTCCTGTTTTTCAGGGGATGACTTTTCGTTGATCCAGCAGGAAATATATATGGTAAAAGAATGCAAACATTGCAACATAGTCGCCTATTTTGGGAGCTATCTCAGGTAAATAGCACTGCATTACCTGCGTTTCTGCTGGGCTTTTCCTACAACAGTCTCTCTGTAGTTTATTACTTGTATCCTCTCTGTGTTCTTCTCTAGCTTGAATTCCATTCAGTTCTCTTCTGGGTTTAGAAAAAAACACACACAAAAGTGACTAATACTTTGTTTTCTCTGCTGGCCAAAAGGCTGGAATATTTTTATCACTAGGAACAGAAAGAAACTTCTCCCTTAGAGACTCTTGCAACATATCCAATCCTACTCACTTTGCTGGGCAGATTTTACGAGTCTATCACTCATAATATAAAACAAGCTCACTGTTTATCGTGAGCAATTGCTTTGGGGTATGGTATTTAATGGCAGCGTTGTGTGCTGGGGAAGTATAGGCTGTAAGGAGCTCTCATTCTGGGCTGCTGGTAAGCATTTCTGCTGGTTGTGGTGCTGCAGATGCAACGTACTGAGAGCAAGGCATTGCCAGCTGGCTGCGTCCGCAGGCGCACGTGTTAAATGTGATACAGCAGGTTGGGGGAGATTTTCCACTTCTGTGGAACAGTGCCATTTATCAGTTGGCTCCGTGGGAATATATATCACCACTTTGCCCGTTTGGTCTTTTTCTACGAGGCTTCACCTATGGATTTCTTGGAGGGCTGCATTCATTTTCGTCTGTACAGCCCAAGTGGACTTCAGTGGAACAAAATAGCTGGATTTTGAAATCCCCAGCAGTTCTTCTGGAGGCCGTGTAGGATTTTTTAGGTGTGATTAGGTACTGTCAATCTCAGATTGAAACTGTGAATCTGGGGGGCTTGTCTAATGTGCTCCTGCTGATAGAAGGTAAACTTCAGCTGTTTGTTCTACATCTTCTTCCTTGCAGTTAGGAGGTCATCGTTAAAGCAGCACCTGATAAGTTAGAAGTTAAAGCTTGTCACTGATCTTTCATTTTGATGGATTGACAGGCTGAGGGAGCTGGGCTGAACAAGAGAGAAGAAGGCTGCGGGGTGAGCTCAGTGCAGCCTGCAGTACCTAAAGGGAGCCTGCAGACAGGAGGGGAGTCAGCTCTTGGAAAGGGGAGATGACAGCAGGACGAGGGGAAATGGTTTGGAGTTGAGGGAGGGCAGCTGGAGGTTGGATGTGAGGGGGAAGTTGTGTGCTGTGAGAGTGATCAGCTGGGTTCTGATGTCTGTGTTTTGCCTTTCCCTGGATAGCCGTGAAAAGCTGTGGATATGCATGGAGTACTGCGGCGGGGGATCCCTCCAAGATATCTACCATGGTACTTTGGGAACTCACTTTAACCTCTGTACCCTTGGAATGATTTATGCAAAGAGGAAAATTTGAAAGCTGGGGGATGGTTGGTGCTGGCTGGCATTGCATGTGTGTTTGCTTGAAGAAATGAACACTTCTTTAGCTACAGGCAGCAGATTTTGTACAGAGCACTTCTCAGCGTGGCAGCAGTGGCTCTGTGCTAACATCCTGCCATTCTGGGCCAGCATCACAGAATCCTAGAATGCCCTGGGTTGCACAGGAGCACAGTGCTCATCCAGCTCCAACCCCTGCTGTGTGCAGGTCACCAACCAGCAGCCCAGGCTGCCCAGAGCCACATCCAGCCTGGCCCTGAATGCCTCCTGCCATGCACTTTGTTTTTCAATCTCACTGCTCCTTTCTCTCCTGATACTTAGGTACGGGAGCTTGGTTTGTCCCCCTGCAGGGCTCCTCAGTACCTGCAGTGGCTGTTCAGTGTGAGCTCCTCTGTGCCTTTAGTTGCCTCCTGCCAGCCCTGCACCATTCATTGTTGGTGTGCAGTGGTAGTTGATCTCCTTTTTCTGGAGGCACTGGAAAAAGAAAAGACCTTTAAGAAGTTTGCAACCAGAAATGGCGCTAATTACATATGGAATCTCATTGTAGATATTGTCTTCTGTTAATGTGCTGTTGTTTTTCTTGCAAAAAGCCTTTCTGTAAAGCAAACAAACAAAACCCTCTTTTCAGCTCAGTGTAAAATACAGTCCATGTTAAAAAAGGCTCTTTGCTTTCATGGCAGTACTGCTATTTGGTTCTTCACAGTGTTATTTACATGCTAAAGGCTGTAGACTTACACACTTTTTATCTTTGTTTTCAGTCACGGGACCTCTGTCAGAGTTACAAATTGCATATGTTTGCAGAGAGACTTTGCAGGTACTGTTCTGCATATATATTGTAGTCATACGTGATAGAGGCTGGGTATGGCAGTAGGGGCAGAAGATGAGCGATTTCAGAAGACAGTGCTGTACCACCACTGCCATTTGTGAGCACTGGGAGGCTTCTTGAGGCCAATCAGACAGTTTTCCATATTGCATAAATAGAAATCAGCAAGAAGCACAGCAAGGTTGTGCAAATATTTGCTTAGAATCGTTGTCAGAACAGCGCTGCTTTCGTGCTGTAATTTGCAGCTGTAATTTGCACTGGTGCACGTGTGGATGTCTCTGTGGATCCCACTGCAGGACCGAAATACTAAAAGTCAGTCTGTCTCCTTGGTGATGCTGGTGGTGGCAGTGATAATGTGGAAGACAGGTCTTTGCAGGTTGGGATCACAGTGCTGTCTGGGCAGTTTTCATGCCTTGTTCTGACACAGCCGTTGAGTGCAGAAGTTGTTCAGGACAAAGTTCTGAATGTCGTTGCAGAAAGCAGCCAATGCCCAGTAAGCAGGGTAAGTAACTGGGTAATAATAATAATTACATTTTAAAAAAGGTGTGTTTTGAACCGCCTGCTTGATTGTGGCATTAAATTCTAATCATTTGTAGAGAAAAAAACCAGGTGGCTACAATTGTTTTGTTTTCTGATTGCCCGTAATGGTAGAAATACAAGATAAGGTGATGCAGGCAGTGTTTCTGCAGGGAACATTTCCATCCCCGCTGTCTGCATCCGTGGATGATTGCAGAAGAGAATCATGAAGCCCCATCTTTCCCAGGAGCTGTGGCTGAACTGCTCACTGCTGGAGGTGGGGTGCAGGCCCGTCCAGTCACCTGCTTGGCACTTGTGTTCCTCATCTCCTGCTGCTGCAGGAACTGGTATTGCAGGGCAGACAGCTCGATGGCTACAAGAGCACCTGGACTGAGTCTTGTTCTGCAAATGTCCATTTACCAGCATAAAATGCTCAACAGTGACTGACTGAATGAGCCTTCACGTGCGTTGGCTGCAGCTGGGAGAGATGAGGAACAGAACCCAGCACCCTTCCTACCTGCAAATCTCAATTATTTGATTTTGCAATAAAATACATCCAGTGATTAAAACTGATCGAATGGGACTGGCTTTGTTACCAGGTGTGCTAATGAAGGGTTATGTCTCTTTATTTCCAGGGTCTCGCTTATTTGCATATGAAGGGGAAAATGCACAGAGATATAAAGGTAACTGGGAACTTTGAGAACCCTTAAACTTCCTACTGCTGGAAAATATTCCTGCCAATGCATTTTAATATTCTATTTATTATGTTTTAGGGTGCAAATATTCTACTAACAGACCATGGCGATGTCAAGTTAGGTAAGTGGCCAGGATTTAATATGGAGACAGAAAGCAAATAGGAGATTTTGGACACAGTCAATCATGAGTTGAGCAAATGGTCTTTTAGCTTTTCTTTAAGGCAGGAATTTTCCTTGGTGAGAACAGTCAGATTTTGTATGGGCTTGTTTTTGTTGAGCAGCACGTGTACAGCAGTGATTGAGCTTCCTATAAACGATGAAGCCCATCACAGCAGAACTCCAGTGTTGGTGCAACCAGTTTTATTGGGTAATGTTTTCTGTGGCATAAACCTCTGGTGTGTAAGAACATCCCGCTGCTGGAGGTCAGTAGAGGACAGCAGGAGGAGTGTCTCCATGGGCACACACACGTGGATGAGATGAGAAGTTGCATTCTGTTACGAAGCTACAGTAATTGCTTTTCTCAGCCAACCAGCCCTGAAGCCTCCCAGCTTTCCCTGGAACCTGGATATTGCTGGCTCTGTCCCTAGCCAGAAGGGCAGTTCTGCACCTGGCAGCCTGTTGCAGTGCAGGGTCTGTTCCTGGCTGTGCCTCCAGCCCAGCGTATGGCGTTGGGTGTTTCCATGCAGGTGGAGGTGAGGAAACTCTCCTTGGTCAAGCACTCTGGTTTCCACAGGCAGGCACTTAAAGAGAGTAGAGTTGCTGGCTTCCTCTAATGCCACTTTGCATGTAGAGGGGCACAGGCAGGCCGAATCTTTTGTCAGAACTCCTATCTACCTGTCTGCTGCCTCTTCAGGAGCCTGTGTGCTGTGAGGGCTCTTCAGGAAGGAAGGAGCAGACAAGGAGACATCTTAGGAGACAGAATGAGACAGTCATGATCTTGGGTTGAATTAGGAGTGGTTGTGAGGCTTTGCTGCCCCTCAGAAGGTAAAAACCTTGAAACTGATAGGAGCTTCCACTGTTTCCATTAAACTTGGCTTGCACGCTGTACCTTGCATGTGCCTGCCAACCTATTGGATCTGTCCACAACTGTCCTCCAGCTATCATATACAGATGCAATGAAAATAAAGCTGGACATGAATGTCTTTTGGCTCTGTAAGACCATCTGATTGTCTGCAGCTCTCAGTAAGGGGTAATTGTCCCCTAGACTGACTCCAGAAGCAAGAACAGATGGCCCCCCATGGCTCCTCTGGAAGTAACAGAAATAGTACTGTTTCCAAAGCATGACGCTGGTTTTCCTCTCGACTATTACACTGAATACCTCTGAATTTTGTAAGATTGCTGCTTGGGGAGATGGAAAACCAGTGAGGAGGGGAGCAGGATTGTGAGTGAGCTGTAGAAACTAATGGTTTTAATTCAAAAGTATTTCTTCACTGACATTAGTTGAACTTATTATTAATCAACTGTCGTAGCTGAATGAATTTTTAATTTGCATTAGGAAAGAGTGCTTTTTCATAACATGGCACTTCCTAGAATGGAATTAGAGTGTTAAAATCAGATTTTAAATGAATGATGGTTTCATTTTCCAGCTGACTTTGGTGTAGCAGCAAAAATAACAGCCACCATTGCGAAGAGGAAATCGTTTATCGGTACCCCGTACTGGTAAGAAACCATTTCCATTGCTGTGTGCTTGCAAAGCTAAGCCTATATTTACAAATCATGCCAAGAGCTTGGGTTCTCAGGCTCTGAATGCATAATGGAATCACAGAACCATAGAATGGCCTGGGTTGCAAAGGAGCACAGTGCTCATCCAGCTCCAACCCCCTGCTGTGTGCAGGTCGCCAACCAGCAGCCCAGGCTGCCCAGAGCCACATCCAGCCTGGCCTTGAATGCCTGCAGGGATGGGGCATCCACAGCCTCCTTGGGCAACCCAAAGCCATTTAGTCTCTCACTAATTTCTTGTTCTTCTCATGAATAAACCCAAAGGTGTCTTTCAGTTTTCTTCTCATTTCCTTCTGCACAGCAGAAAAACAGTTCTTAAACAATCTTTTAATCATCTCTAGTACTTAATTTTCCATGTGAGACAGCATTCGATATGCAGTCATATCAGGGTAAATCTTGTGCTGGATTATGGATGTCAATTAACTGCCTTTGAGTTCTGACTCTACCAGATGCCTTTCTTTCAGGGTGATGTGCTCAGTACTGACTCGATGCCTACATGCAGCTTAATTCAGACAATGGCACTTAATTGTTTGCTGCCCTCCTTATCCCGCAGCAGGAGGACGCAGGGCAGGAAGATTATCTGGTCATTAAAGCATTGCACCAGGAGTCATGAGGCTCTGGGTCTATTCCTAGCCCTGCTGGCCAGTTGGTGACCTCAGGTAGAACACGCAGCCTCTGTGTTTTCTCCCCTGCTGCTGGGTGAGGGGAGGCACAGCAGCCTTCTGGCAGGGCTCTCTGCACTGCAGTCACCTGTCGTGCTGCGTGACTCCGTGTTTAGGCAGTGATTCCTGTTTGGCTCTTTTCTCTGACCGAGTGATGGCTTCTCTTTGAAGGATGGCCCCAGAGGTTGCGGCGGTGGAGAAGAACGGCGGCTACAACCAGCTGTGTGACATCTGGGCAGTCGGCATCACAGCCATCGAGCTGGCGGAGCTTCAGCCCCCCATGTTCGACCTGCACCCCATGAGGTGAGCATGCTCACCCTGCTCGTCCCCTTCAGCCCCAGCAGCACTGCTGCCTGCAGCCCAGCCTTCTTCAGGGCTCCTTCAGCAAGCAGCTCCTTGCCGTGTGAGCCGTGTCTGTGCTGAAGACACCGGTCCGAGGCTACAGGCTTACATTTAGAATTGAAATTCTAAATGAAGATTTAAAATTGTTTTTTTAATTGTCGTGTCTGCAGCGCTGCGATTAAGTGTAACAGATTGGTAGAGAAACCGTAACCTTATGCTTAACAGGATTATGGGTGGCATTAAAAAGATTTTATTTAAAGATAAGAAAATCATCAGCTTTACCATGTCTGTCCTCTAACGCAGTACAGGCTGTAATCCAGTTTCATCATTATGGCTCTTATCACAAAGTATTAATATAAAGTGTTTAGATACCAGAATGAAAATGGATTTTTTTTTCCACCATATAATAACTTTTTTTTTCTCCTTTACCTTCAGGGCTTTGTTCTTAATGTCAAAAAGTAATTTTCAACCACCAAAGCTAAAGGAAAAAGCAAAATGGTAGGTTAAGCCCTGTTCTTTGCTCAGTATGTTGTAGACAATATGAACAAAAAAAATACTTCATAGCATCACAGCATGGCCTGGGTTGCACAGGAGCACAGTGCTCATCCAGCTCCAACCCCTGCTGTGTGCAGGTCGCCAACCAGCAGCCCAGGCTGCCCAGAGCCACATCCAGCCTGGCCTTGAATGCCTGCAGGGATGGGGCATCCACAGCCTCCTTGGGCAACCTGTGCCAGTGCCTCACCACCCTCTGGATAGAAAACTTCCTCCTCATATCCAACCCAAACCTCCCCTGTCTCACTTTCAAACCATTCCCCTTGTCCCATCACCATCCACCCTCACACACAGCCGTTCCCCTCCTGTTTATCTGCTCCCTTCAAGCACTGGAAGGCCACCATGAGGTCTCCCTGGAGCTTTCTCTTCTCCAAGCTAAACAAGCCCAGTTCCCTCAACTTTTCTTCATAGGTTGTCTTCATACTTGTCACTGTTGAAGGTGGAAGGCTGTGAACAATAGCATAGGTTGGTTTTAAAATCCTTGGCTTGAGATGTGACTTCACCTGAAGGAAGGCTCAGTGAGAAGCAGCTCGCTGGTTGTTCCAGGTGTCTCTGAAGAGCAGATGGGGGAACTAAGCTCCAGCAGCAGGACATGATTCAAAATCAAATATTCTTGGCTAACGTTGTCCACAGAAGAAGATCCAGTGCAAAGGCTGAACTTTGTCTGGAATTTTGAACTTTATTTTCCTATCCGTAGCCAAGATCAGTTACGTGGGTTTGCTGGGCACCTGAGTCACAGTTTTTATTTCCAATGCTTAGTTCTGTAACAGCTGACCATGGAAAAAGCTGAAATAGTGCTTTGTATGCTTAGTTTGTTTTCTCTGTGTTGTTGAAACATTTGCCATGCAAGGTCCAGTAATTGGATTTGTATTTCCCCTATTCTGTTAACTTGGTGACATAATTATTGAAAGCTGGGATGCACTGAGGTGCTTAGGCAGCATTCTAACTTAGTGCATCTCTTCTGTTCAGTAGCTTAAATCAAAAATATCTTCCTGAAAACTTAAATATAATAATTTTCTTTCCTCATTTTTCTTTCTTTAAGGTCATCAACATTCCATAATTTTGTCAAAATAGCACTTACAAAAAATCCAAAGAAGAGACCAACAGCAGACAGACTCCTTGCTGTAAGTGACATTTGGCAGCAGCCATAAATGATCTCTTGCTTCAAAGTGAGCAACTCATCAATGGGAAATCAAACTGGAACAGTGTTCTTCCCCTGATCCTACAGCATGTGGTGAAATCTGAATGAAAGAGACATTAGTCAGCAATAAGAAGCAGCGAGATTTTATTCAGGGACAAGGATTTATTTGGCATTTGGTAGGGATAATTACAGCATGTCCTGTGTACAGGTGGCTGCATCAGCCCATAAGGCACAGCCATGTAGGTGTTGACCCTTCCTGCCACACAGAAAACTGATCTGTTTCGTATTTTTCCTGTCTTGCTGCACTTGACCCAGCTGCTTATTACATAAAAAGTGAAGTTAACATGTAATTGTTTGAGATTACTTCCCAGTTTACAACTGGCCAGCAGTGTGTCATTTCCTTGCTTACTGAGGGATATCAAGTGTAGCCACTGTGGCTAAAGAAACAGTTGAGCCCCCAGAGAAGAGGCAGAACTCAGTGGCATTCTGAATTGAAGGTTTGTTGTTTCAAGTTGCAGATCAGCTGCGTGCTGTAACTTGCTCTTTTTTGTGGATCTAGCATAGCTTTGTAGGTCAGCCTGGTCTTTCACGATCTTTAGCAGTTGAGCTGTTGGACAAAGTTAATAATCCCGACAACCACACACACTGCAGTGAAGTGGATGATGATGATTTTGAGGTAAGAGCATCTTTCATTTTCTGGCTTTGGGTACAAATGCAGTTTAAATATCTTGCTTTGCTCTCACCATGTATGACTGTAACTTGACAGGGGCACTGGCCCATTTTTAGAGCTCCTGTAAGTTGCTGTGCTGGAGGAACCAGGACTCTTAGCAGAGTTTGTCACATTTCTGCCTAGGAAGTGTGGTCCTGGCTCTTGGCTAGCACAAAGGCAGTGTGTGTTACAGCATGCAACTCTGCAGCTCCTCTTCTTCCTCTTCCTAGGTTTTAGCATAGCTCTGTAGGTCAGCCTGGTTGTTGATTTGGTTGTTGATTGAGAGCTGACATAAAACCACGTAACTGTTTTTATTTCCTTGCAGCCTCATTCTGTTATTCGCCATACGATTCGTTCTACAAACAGGAATGTTAGGGCAGAAAGAACAGCATCAGAGATAAACTGTAAGTTCCTGATGTATTTCACCCAGCTGGTGGTGGTGCTTTGTTTCTACCAGTAGGAGGAGGTTGGGGTCATTGTTCAGCTGCATAGCCTGGAAAGTCTGTTGCGTGGTTGGCACGTATGAGAAACAAAAGCAGAAGAAACAGTGCACAAACATGAATCTTCAGTAATATTTTAATGGAATCACACAATGGTTGAGATGGAAGGGACCTTAAAACCCACCCAGCCCCAACCCCTTCATGGGCAGGGATACCTCCCTCCTGCTCAGGCTGCCCAAGGCTCATCCATGGCCTTGGGCACCTCTAGGGATGGGCACCCACAGCTCCTTGGGCAGCAGAACCAGCACCATTTTTCCAAAACTGAAATTAAAACTCACATTTCATCTCATGGCTGCATAGTAATGTTTAGGTAGAAATCTCTTATGGCCAATGTAGTTCTTCCAGTTCTGTGATTGCACTTTAAGCATTACAAAATAACAAAATCACTAATTACAGGTTAGCACCAAAAATTAAGAGTGACTTGATAGTTAGAAAGGTGTATTTTCTCACGAGTCCATTCGCTGTTATTCTGCACTGGCACAGGTTGCCAAAGGAGGCTGTGGATCCCCATCCCTGCAGGCATTCAAGGCCAGGCTGGATGTGGCTCTGGGCAGCCTGGGCTGCTGGTTGGTGACCTGCACACAGCAGGGGTTGGAACTGGATGAGCACTGTGCTCCTGTGCAACCCAGGGCATGCTGTGGTTCTGTGATATGATGCAGTAAAATGGTAGCACTTTGTCCATGGCAGGGTGTTGAACAAAGTGAGCTTTGTGGTTCTCATCCAACCCTAGGCATTCTGTGATTTTGTGTTTTTCTTCACACTGCTTCAAATTCATTAATTAAACCTTTTCTTGACCCTGACGTGTGATTTTAATAGCTGTCCTCACCAGGGTGTGTGCCAATTCCATGCATTTTCTTTTCGTGAAACCTTTTATTTCCTTTTATAACAATATTGATGCTCTATTCTGTTGGATCTAAGATGAAATTTTGAGCATAGAAACTCCTTCTGGGTTTGGACAAATGCCTGTGGTAGGATAAATGCTGGCTGCTCCGAGTCACATAGGTCTCACTTTTAGGAGGCTGTTAAAAGCCTTTTAATTTTTTTCTTCCACGTGCATTAAAAATAATGTGTGGTTACACAGTCACATATCAGTGTGCTTTCATATTACAACTTGGTATTACTTTTCATCTCTTCCTGTGTGTTTCACATTTGCAAATTTAAGCATTTGGGCACTAATAGGACCTGCAGTGATAGTCATTTTATAGCCCAGTTAAGTGTTGGGAATGTTCCTGCCCCATTCTACAACACGTGTTTCACTGCAGTAAGCACTGAAAGGGCAGCAGCACAATGCTGAGTGTATTAAAGCAGACAACATCATGTTTTGTAGTTGATAAGCTCCAGTTTGAGCCTCCTCTGCGGAAAGAAACAGAAGCTCGGGATGAAATGGTAAGGGCAAATTTGGGTTTTCCTTCATTTCTTGAAGCCGTAGCACTTTCCTTGTGTTGCAGTTCAACTCCAAGTAGTATGTATGTGTCTGAGGCACAGAGTCATGAGAAGACTGCTCTTGGTCCCCAGACAATCACCACATTTTTAAGAAAATGAATTGCCCTCTGTGCTTTGTGCTCAGAGTCATGCTCAGATGAGAAAAACTACAAGAGCCAATTAATCTGATAATGTGAAGAGGCTGTTCTGCATTTGAGTCTTTGATCTTTCTGTCATCAGTTTGTTTGCTACTTGCTCCTAGCAGTGCAGCATGCAGAATTTTTGCCCCACGAGCTGCTGCTGTTGATCCCAGCTCTCAGCAGCTTACTAAAGAGCAGCTAATGAGCCTCTTTGTGGGTCTCTGTGTGGCTGTGTGTATGAGGGCTCCATTTCTAAGCGATGTGAATAGAAGCAGCTGCCACTGTGATTTGGAGCCATCAGCTCTCAGTGCTCCAGAAGAACCCCGTTTCTGTGTTATAAACAAAGTTCATCGTTTTTGAATGGGACTTCTGAGATTTATGCACGTGGTTACTGATGAGGTCCCGTTGCTCCATGTGCAGTGACAGGAATGCTCTCAGTCTGGGGGTGGCTGAGCTGTGCTGGGTGTCTTGGAAGTGCTCTGAGTGGAAAATCCATCTCTCGTTGTAAATTGTTGCTTTCATGTTATTTATTAATTGCTACTGGCTCTGTGCCATTCCAGATGCTGCTTTTCAGTCTGAGCCAAAGCAGACATTATTTTTTCACTAATTGTAACAATACTGTAAAACATGACCTCACTTTGGAGTTTTATGTTGTTCTTATGGGTCGCTTGGGAATGTCCCAGGCCTTTTCATACTGTGGCTTCTGTTTGGTAGGGGAAAAAACAATAACCATCCCTGCATCCTCAGGTTGTGGCAGCTGGTACCGATTTTGCTTCGCATTGGAATCCTTTTGTTGAAGGTGGAAGCAGCAAGTGAGTACAGAGTTTAAAAACATCTTGGGTTTTGTGTGACTTAATGAGAAAATAGAGTCTGAAAAGAAAAAACTTTGAGCTGGAGAACCAAACCATCAGCTCAAGTCCTTTTAGAAATAAAAAAAAGAAAGGAAATTTTACCTGGTTTGCAGTTGTCCTGCAGTTGGTTGGTCCTTGTCTTGAGGAGTGGATTTGAATCTCTTTTAATGATGAACAGTGGTTTACTTAAAACTTGTAGGTAGGAAGCAAAGCATCCAAGTATGCCAACCATGCTGTAATAATGCTGCCAGAGGTAATTTTTGGAAGGAAAAGCAGTAACCTTGCAAGGGCTGAGTTCAGGATCCTGTGCTGCCTTACACTTCTGTCGTGAGCTGCTTATACAGCTGTGACATCCTGTGGCTGCAGTCAGGGCTTGGCAATAGGCAAAGCAGAAAAGAGCTCTGCACATGCAGTGCTGTGAGTGCTGGGAGTGTTGTCATCCTGCTCAGGGTTTGAGGCTGCAGGCTTGGAGGCAGAGCTGTGATTTCCCCTGGGCTGAAGCTGGCCTGAGGTGAGAGCACAGCTCTGCCCAAGTTGGGGCTGAACTGAACATGTCTGTGGCTTCCTTGGGCTGCAGACTACCACCGTGTGCCTTTAAAGGGACGTGCACAACCTCCTTGGGCATCTTGTTCCAGGGGGGGAGGCAGTGGCACAGGTTGCCCAACGAGGCTGTGGATGCCCCATCCCTGCAGGCATTCAAGACCAGGCTGGATGTGGCTCTGGGCAGCCTGGGCTGCTGGTTGGCGACCTGCACACAGCAGGGGTTGGAGCTGGATGAGCACTGTGCTCCTTTGCAACCCAGGGCATTCTAGGATTTGGAATCTGTGAGCAGTAATATGGAAGCTCAGCAGTAGCAATGTGCACACACAGGGAAGATGGTCTTTAGGTTGAAATCATGGCCAGGCAAACAGAGCCCTTTCCCAGCTTTGTTTGGAGCTGAGCAGCACACAATACATTTCTTTGGCTTTTTTGAAAGCTCTTGCATAAGCTGCCAGCTGACACTGCAGCCCCCTGAGGGGTGACAGTGTGGTGCAGATTGCCTTTGGGTCTTTTTCAGTTCAGCTCATTTTTCTGTTCTCGCTGGCACAGTACAAGTTCCACAAGGCCTTCAAGGCCCTGCCTGTGCCTGTCCATTAGTGACAGTCACTTCTCTCATTCCCTCATTCCTGTTGTTTGCATGACCTCCGTGAGCCCGAAAGCCTTTGTGGTGAGCAGTGAGCTCCGTGCAGACAGCAGGAGGGAGGTGGGCTCTGAGTTCCCATCTTCCTGCCCTCCTGCAAAGCAACTTCCTGGTTTGATTCTGTGGCTTTTCTAATGCTGTCTAAACCAGACTCTGTGGAAGCAGAATGAGTGCATCTGTAGCAAACATTGCTAGGGCTATAAATTTGGGAATAGACACAGGTTTCCTACACAGTCCCTCTCATCGAAAGAACAGTCGTAACATTGCTGGATGCTGAATCCGCACCGCTTACTTGGAATGCACTTCCAGTTGGAAAAGATGAACAGGAAATGCAGAGCTTGTGTGTGCCCAGCAGTGCTGGATAACCCCAGGGCTGCACAGAGAGGATGTGCACTGCAGCTTTCCACGTGCTGGGCCTTTTATCAGCCGTGGTGATGGATCTGTTCCACTCCAGAATCGCTTTGCTGGCAACCAGCACAGCAAACATTGTACCTGGAGATGGAACTTATTTGATGGCTTTTGCCAGTCGCTGTAGCATTTAGAAATGACTTGTATAGGTTTTCTGCCTTATGGAGGTGGGTTTTGTGGATGGGCGGGCCTTTGTTCTGTTAGTTTTTCACTAGTTCCTGTTGACAGCTATTTTTTCCTTCAGAATGAACACATTGTAGGGAAATTGTGTAGCCATGCAGATTTGGTTGCATCAGTTTTTGTGTGACATGTTTCCATTTTCCTGTTAGGGCTGTCACCATTCCTTGCTGGCTGACATGGAAAATGTGTGCCGATGGCATTCAGGTCTCTGCACTTGAGGCCAAGGCATTGCCTGCAGGATCCTGGGTTGCTCTGGCTTCCTGCAGCCTGGCCAGCCCCTTCCAGCTCAGTCTTGCTGGCTGCAGAAGCCCAGACTTCAGTCCCACAGCAGCATCCTAAAGAATGCATTTGCACATGCAATCCATGTTATTTATGGCTTTTTTTAAGACACAACTTGCAAATTGCCATCTTGCAAAATTCAATCCATTCATGTTTGTGTCAGAATGATATTCCCAGGGCTGCCCTGAGCCTCCAGTCACAATTTCTCTTCCTGCCCCTGGGTAGCTTTGAAACTGCAGTTTGCACAGTGATGGGAAGCAGGCTGTGTCTCGGGCATACAGCACCAGAGGAGGCCATCTGCTGCTACTTTTTCTTTGCAAAGGCCTTTCTCCATTTGTCCCCAGAGCCTTCCTTTGTTCTCCCCTTTTTGATTGCACTGCTAGTAGGCATTTGGCAGTATTTACAGTGCCACGCAGGGAAAGGATGGTGTGCTGATGGGAGTAAGTGTGGGAGAGAGCTATTACGATTCCTGGGGGCAGGTGGAAGGTGAAGGAAGGGGCTGTGCCAGCTTGAGGAGGACTTAAGGCAGCGACTGAGAGCGCTTTGTTCTGAGAAGGGCCTGGAGCTGCTCCTTCTGAACGGTGTCACCAATGGCTTTGGTTGCACGTGTGAACCTCAGAGCAGGACTCTCAATTTTACAAACGTTTCACCTAGGGGACTGCTCACAAAATTTGGCGATGGGAGCGAAGATGTTGAAGAGTGAGTGAACCTCCTTCGTGTGCAGCGGCGTTCGCTCCGCGTGGCTCTCGCTAAGCAGGCAGTGCTCTGGCAACAGCTCTTCCTTTAAAAGGCTGCGGGCAGCTTTGCCACTCATAAAGTGAAGGCTGGTTGTGCTCCAAGGTCTAACGCACGCTTGTCTGTTGTCTGACCATCTGGAGAACGTGTGCACAGCGATGCTTTCTTCCTTGCTCTCCTCCCGTGGGGTGTATGGAAGCACCTGATACCTGCAGGCCGACTTGGCATTGATTAATCCATCCAGGCCTAACAGTGCCGTGGGCGTGCAGGTATCTGTGCAGAGCTCTGGGGGTTTGTGCAGCTCCCCTGTTGGACTGAGCCAGAACAAAAGCTGCAAACTGCATGGAGTGGCTGGGAACTGCGTGCTGCTTGGCCCTGCGTTTGGATGCAGTTGGGACTGTTTTTATGGATGTCCAGTGGTCTTGTTTTGCCACCTTGACAAATCCGGGGAGGACACTGCTCTGTGACATGACGTACTGGCTGGTCCAGAAATGCTGCATTTTCACTGTCAGGAAGCATTTTCTAGTAAAACAAACACAAAAGCAACATTCACATAATGGGAGGGTGGTGGCTGCACAGAACCAGTCCCTTTACCTGTATGATGTGCTTACCATGCAGTGCTCTCTGACAGCTGCATTTAGAAAGAATGTAAGTCTTTAGTAAAAACAACACCTCTAACAACATTAACATGCTTTCATCCTCCCCCCCAGTCTTGGACTTCTGGTTTAACTCCATTTGTGCAAAACTGCAGTCAGTCTTTTCTGTGCATCTAGCTTCTCTTATTTACAGTCTTTGTTCTCAAGCAATTCTATTCATGTTGTTGGTTTAACTGAGACAGCTACTGCATCTTTTCATTTCAGGTCAACCCTTAAGCGAGCAGGGCCACCTCCACTGCCCCCTAAGGTAAGTGACTGTGAGTCTCATGGGTTTGGGGCAGCAAAGCCCCACTCATGCAGCCCTTGGATGCTCTCAGCAGGTTGTAAGTCCTGTTAAATACCACTTACAGGCAGGCTTCGTGTGCCTTCTTGTTTTTGCTGGCTTGCAGTCTGTACAGTCTTGACCTGTGGGAACTCCTGCACTGTGCACGGCTCTTGGCAAAGTGGCTTTAGGTATTTCTGCTTTAAGGAGAGCATGCTGTGTGAAATGTCCTTTCGGTCAGCATTCTGCCTGCAGCTGGGATTTTTCCTGCAGAGAAAGAATACCTTTTAGATTGTTCTTCTGTCAGATGCCTTTGCTCAAAGGCTGATTCCTTTTTAACATAGCAGCAATGTATCTTGAATTAAAATTTGCCTTGTGTGTGCTTCAGGATGCCATTTCCCAGGTACTCATCACCTCTTTTGTTTGTTGCAGCCAAGAATAAACAGTTACCCTGAGGAAAACCTCCCAGATGATGAGAAATCTCAGACGATAAAACACTTCCCTGACTCACAGAACAGAGCCCCACCAGCTCATAGGAGGCAGAGTATTCCTGTCTGTGGGCCTCAGGCTGATTCTTCCCCCATTGGTATGACCAGCAGCATCAGTAGCCCAGGATTGCTCACAGCTAGATACAGCGACTTGGGTAAATGCATTGCATTTCCTAAAGGTGACTTGTTTCCTGTAAAAGGAAATCAGTTTGGGATCAGCTTTGTTTTCAGTCGACAGTTTGTTTAGTACAAACTGACCACAGAGCACATCTTTCCTTTTATTGTGTGTGCTGGTTCTTATTAGAGCTGTGACCCGTGGCAAAAATGTTCTTCCCCAAACAGGGATGCTCAGCCAGTCAGTGCCTGCACGAATAGAAGTAACACATGTGCAGGAAGGACTTGTCTGTAAGGACCTTGGCCCAAGGAATGTTTGGGTAACGAGGAGCCTTAATTACGGTGTATCTTTGTATGCAGAAGAGTGGCCAGCTGTCCTTGAAAGGATTTGGCTACCTGAGACGTCCATGTGAGGCTTTGTAGTTCACTGTGCTCTACTCGTAGACACAGGGGAAGAGCAACAATAGAGCAATGAAGAATTTTCTGTTTCATTATGTCAAGTGAGTTCCAAAGTGTACCTGGGCTTCTTTGTAGGAAATGGGGACGGCATGCTGAAACTCATTGAGGAAAATGCAGAAGGATCCTCACAGATCCCTCAGCTGCCACGTAAAAAAGAGAAAAGAGATTTTCCTGTAAGTACTGCGCCTCTCAGTCTGATCAGCTGCTTCGTGTCATCTTTCCTTTCAAGCTAGCGTTACGTCAATGCGTGGGACATTCTTGATGATCTTTCTCTCTTCCCACAGAAGCCAGCAATCAATGGTTTGCCACCGACGCCAAAGGTGCTGGTAAGAAATCTCATTTGCACTCAGAATTGTTGGAAGCCCGCTGTCACATCATGTCTGGTGTCAGAAGGTTCATGCTGTGAGCCAGCACCTCGTCTGGGCTGCTGTCCTGCGTGCCATAGCCGATTACTTTTCATTCAGTCACTTGTGTATTAAAGCCTGTACTTAAAACCCTCCTGTCACTGTTTGGCCAGGTGGTGAAGGGACAGACACCTTGCTGGCTCTGTGGGCTGTGATCTGCACTGGCATTCTCTTTAATGAAAAGGGAAGGGAGGTGGTGATGGGAGAGGGTGTAACAGAGTGGTTGTGCTTGTTTTGCCTTCTCACACTGTTGCATAAGCATTCCTTGTTGTTCTTACCAGTAGGTAAGAATTGTCCGTGTAACTTAGATTCCTCTTTGCATTTCTTAACCTATATGAAGTCTGTGGAAAGGTTTGGAAGGCTGCATTGTAGATTTTGGGGGAAGATAGAAGCATTTTGCATGTTACAGTTCAGTTTGTGTCTGAAGAGAAGGCCACAGCAGTGCGTGCAGGTGTGTCTTACGTGGCTGAGTGCTGGAGGTTAACAGCTTTGTGCTGGCAACTTGTCTAACTTCTCAGCTCTGTGTCTTTCAGATGGGAGCGTGTTTCTCCAAAGTTTTCGATGGTTGCCCTTTGAAGATCAACTGTGCAACGTCATGGATTCATCCAGACACTAAAGGTAACACTGTTGTGTTTGCAACCCACCAGTTGGCCACGGTGGTCAGGAGCTTCTGAAACAAACCCCGTCTTGTTTTTCAGACCAGTACATCATCTTTGGAACAGAAGAAGGTATCTATACTTTGAATTTGAATGAACTTCACGAAGCAACAATGGAACAGGTGATTTGGGTGCATCAAACACACAGAATAGATTTGGTGACACGAGGAAGCCAGAAGGTTTTATGGTAGAAGGGGGAAGAGATGGGATGCTGGGCTTTGTGGTGTAAAATCATTCGCATCGAAGGAAACACTGGAAGTCCTGAAATTAATAATCCCCCTGCTTGAATTCTTGTTGCTGCTTATATAACACTGCTTTCACGGGGGCTCTGCACTAAAATAGCTTTCTCCTTGGAGACAACAGGTTGCCTGTCGTTTCTTTCTCCGTTTCATCTCCACTAGATGGCACATTGCTTCTCCTCGGGCTGCTCCCGAAGCCCTTGGCCATTTATTGTAGCTGGCGTTGTTACCACCCATAAACACACATTCTCCTCTGTTTCTTGGGCTCTCTAACCCTTTCTAAACCACTTCACACAATCGTGGTGGTGTTAATTTGCTTTTTTGGAATCAGAAGGAGCCGAGTGTTGTTACCAGGGAGCACAGACAAAAGGTTTGGTGGTGCACATTTGAATTTGCTACGATGTAAAGGTCCTTCCAAGTGTTGGGAGATGAGCAAACGCCTGAATGCAGGAGGAGAACACAGAGTTTGAAGGCTTTAAAAATGCTTTTGTTGTATCAGCAGACTTAGGGAACAACAACTTGCTTTTCTAATAAATGTCTAACAAAAAAAAGTGGTGACTGTTGCTGAAGATTCCCAGGCCTTACCTCAGTTATCTCTCTACTCAGTAAAACCAATCTGTCCTTGTGAATTTTCTACGTTATTTTATGTAACACTGCTCTCCAAACTCTGCCAGCTGCTTTTATTATGTCCTGTCGAGGGGTTGGAGCTGCTGGTGGCCTCTAGAGACAACTCAGTAATGTCTACATAGAACACTTAATGCATCCTAAAATGAGAGTTTCCCTTCCAGAGAGCGCAGCCTCAGCTGGCAGAAGTGTGACTGGTTCACTTGCAAAGCTCCAAGGCCTACAGCCGGGCTTCAGCCATGCTGCTTGGATTCCTTACCACCAAATGTTGGTGCCTGAGATTTTTTCTTTTAGCTGTTTCTCAGGTTTTTCGTTCTGATCCTATCCTCCAAAGTGCTTCCTGTCTCTCCAGGATTAATATCTGCCGATTCCTGAATCATAGGATCATGGAATGGTTTGGGTTGGAAGGGATCCTGCACACGTGCTTCACATCTCCCTATTTCTCTGCAGCCAGTAGCAGGTGCTCTGTTGAAGGAGGTGTGTGCACAGCAGCCTGCTCTGCACAGCTCTCTTGTGACCCCTGGGGAATTTTAGGGACGTGTCAGTGAGCGTGGTGGGGACGGGTTGGGATTGGACTTGTGATCTTGGAGGTCCTTTCCAACCCTGGTGATTCTGTGAGTCTGTGAATTAAAAATTTGTCCTTGAGGCCCTTCCAGCAGCTTTTGAAAATAACTGTTAGAGAGACCTTGGGCTTTGAGCCAGTTCTTAAGTACTGTGAAGTAAAGCAGCAGGCCTTTCCCTGGGGCCCGCTGACATGAGGATATGGTCAAACCAGTCATTAACTGGGCTTTTATCTGCTTGTAGCACAAGTTTGTCCACCTCATCGTGTAGTCCAGATGTTCCTTCCTGTCAAGCTGTGTGCTTTCCCAGTTATCCCTTTTGCTTTCCCAGTTATCTGCTTGGTTGGCTTCTCTTGTTGCCTCCATCTGATTACCGTTGGTCATTTGATTTACATCTTAACCTTAGATTTCTTCATCCTGGTTTATCTCATGGTTGCCAGTTCATCCTCAGCATTAGGCCCTGGTTTCCATTGGGTTTGTGATACTTACATCAGAAATGCTCTCCCATCTCGTGGTCGCTTGGCAGGGGCCCATAGGGAACGACTGTTCCCCTTTCCACCTTTTGCTATGGGGAGTTGTGAATGAAGGAAGCTACGTGAGATTGGAGGGGAGAGACTGAACAGGCTGGGGGGAGGTAAATGCCCTGGAGCTCACTGAATGCATAGAAGCCCTATCTGATTCAGCAGGTTTCCAAGCTGAGAAGTATTGGGTGCAGCATTGTATCCATTACTTTGCTGTGCTGCTCATTTCTTTGGTTAAATTACATCACTTTCCAGTGCCTGTTGGAAATAGGTGGATGTTTGCTTGAACCAGTGCAGCTGTTGCTTTGCAGATCCTGGTCTCCAGCATGTCCCTGTTGATTGCAGGGGAGCTGGACTCGATGGCCTTTAAAGGTCCCTTCCAACTCAAACAATTCTATGGTTCTGTGATCTTCTGCAGTGATTGCAAAGCTCCCGCAGCACAGAGCTCTGCTGATGCCTTTTTTTAATGGCCTGCTTTCAAAACAGCTTAATCCTAGGAACTTTTTTTTTCTTCTCTTACTGGATTTTTTTTCTCATGGGAGACCTGGGAACCTTCAATAAATTCAGTCAGCCAGCAAAATCCGTGTCCTTGTTGTGTTACTCCTTTCTGGATTGAGACTCCTGGATGCTGTCATTGGAATTCCCTTCAGGAGGCTCTTACCCTTACAGCTTTTCAAGTCCAGGCTGGCTGCCCCTTGTGTAACTTCCTTCCTCTGCAACAAAAGCAGTCCCAGTGCCTTCCAGGAGCTGCTCCAGTCTTTGCCCATCGCCCCTCTGTGCTGCTAACTGAAACATAAAGAACGTTACCAGTTGGAATGTTCTGGGGATAGGAGAGGGAATGAATGAAGGTGCTTCAGACAAAACAGTATTGCTAAGCCAGGGCTCCAGAAGGAAGAATTGAAGGGGGAAATGCCATGCAGTGGGACTTTGACCAATGGCTGTTGCTGTAGAACAGTGACAGATGTGGAGCAGGCAGAGAAAGCTGTGGGGATGGATCCCTGCATGCTTCTACTGAAGGAAACCATTTCTCTTTTCAGTTGTTTCCCCGGAAGTGCACCTGGCTGTATGTTATCAATAACACCTTGATGTCCTTGTCAGGTACGTATAATAGAAGAAAAAATTTAAGGATGATAAAGAGAGGCACTTAAATCATAATTCAGTACATCGTATGTTCACTGTTCTGAAGTAGAAAACTGCTCTGTTCCTTGTGCTTCTATAGGAAGGTTTTTTTTCATGAGTGTTTCAGTTGGAAAGGTTTCTGTAGCTAAAATTCAAGTGCTAGATTCAATTCAAGTGCTTGGCCACAGTTTCCCACCATTTTATTAACTGAATCAGTTTGAAAAACCGTGGGTGTTTGTCCAACTGCTGGAGCTGTCATTTGATAACAGCACCCAGGGAGTTTGGAGTGTCCTCCTCTTCGGTTCCTGAGCTGGGAGAGCTGCATCAGGGCGCTCTCAAACATCATAAGCAAATGAAGGGAGGATTAAGCTCAAGCTTGCTAATGCAGCTGCATTACTGCTGTGATGCTGCTGGGTTTGATCCTGTGCTGTAGCCTGGCTGCATGTTCAGAATGAGCCGGAGTTGGGGAATAAAACCAGCTTGAAGTTAAAGGAGGAGGAGGTGGCAGTGAGGTGCTGTTAATCCAGCACGTGGATGGGGGGCAAAGAAGTTCTGCTGCTCTCCTGGAATTTCCAGCAGGGAAACAGGAGGGATGTGACACACAGAGCGAGAGGAGCGTTGTGCCTTTAGAGATGTGGGTTTGTGTCACACCGCTTCCCCTGATTTATGGATAAAAGTCCCGGGGTATTGAATTGCTGAGGTGTAATTACAGCCTCCTAAAAATGCGTGCCTAACTTTCAGAGCTTTGTTAGTGTTACTGAACTTTGCATTGAATGCCATGTCTTCTCTATATGCATTATTATCGTTGTCTTGTTTTATTTTTCTTCCTAATTGGACTTGAAATATCTGACGCATGTGGTCCATTTTTCTAGAAGGTAATTTTCTCTACATACATTTTCCTATCGTGCACGGCTCCCTGGTGGAGGCACGTGTGCCACAGCAATGCATGCTCTTCTCTCTTGCAGGGAAGACGTTCCAGCTCTACTCCCATAATCTGATAGCTTTGTTTGAACAAGCCAAAAAAACAGGACTAGCTGCTCACATCCAAACCCACAGGTTTCCTGACAAAATATTACCAAGGTACAAGTCTTTCTCTTGCAGTTAGTAACAGATGACAGTGCTTTGGAACACGGATGGGTTGGGAGCATGGAAGGACCTCAGCCTCTCTGGTTGATGTGCTTTTTGTACCTGTTGTTGCAGGAAGTTTGCCTTAACGACAAAGATTCCTGACACAAAAGGGTGTCACAAATGCTGCATAGGTGAGTACATGCATAACTTCCCATTTAATTAATCAGGGAGTCACAGAACCACAGCATGGCCTGGGTTGCACAGGAGCACAGTGCTCATCCAGCTCCAACCCCCTGCTGTGTGCAGGTCGCCAACCAGCAGCCCAGGCTGCCCAGAGCCACATCCAGCCTGGCCTTGAATGCCTGCAGGGATGGGGCATCCACAGCCTCCTTGGGCAACCTGTGCCAGTGCCTCACCACCCTCTGGCTGAAAAACTTCCTCCCCATATCCAACCCAAACCTCCCCTGTCTCACTTTAAAACCATTCCCCTTGTCCTATCACTTCAACAG
The DNA here is from genome assembly GCF_951394365.1 of Tetrao urogallus. Taxonomy (NCBI): domain Eukaryota; kingdom Metazoa; phylum Chordata; class Aves; order Galliformes; family Phasianidae; genus Tetrao; species Tetrao urogallus. The sequence continues at coordinate 57,995,635 of NC_136819.1, read as the reverse complement.
AAATTTTTCACACCAACTCTTAACCTAAACATGTTGCTATCTAGAGTAAAATCCATTGGGAAACCCAATGGAGGATGGCAGTTCTGTGTCTGTTTGAGAACTGACCCCAGCACTGTGTGAGATATGATGTTACACTTCTGCTCAAGCAGAGTACGAGGTACCCAGCTGTGAACGTGGCGATCCTGTTCAGCTCATCTCAAGTGTCTGCAGTTGGCATATTTATAAATAATTGCTGAAATCAGGCTGCTCTTGTATGTAACTGAGCCAAAAGAACAACCAGCCCTCCATCGTATTTATTGCGTTAGCTGTCAGAGCTCACAGGGAGGCTCTGGGCATGTGGACTGTTTGGAGATGGTTTTTATTTAAGTCACAGCTGGACCCAGACCTTTAACTCCCCTTCCTCAGCCCCAGGAAGAAGGTGGTTCTGTTTTCTGGCCTCTTCACTGGGACTTACCACATGCTTGTTGTTCGTAATCAGAAGGGTGATTGCGTTCATTTGGAACGTGGCACAGCATTCATTGCTGTGGAGATTCAAATGGCTATGCAGAAAACAGCTGTCAGTGTGAAAGTGGGGCTGGTTGTTGAATGATTTGTAAAGATACCTGCAATTTTTATTTTCATTTAGTCTTCTGGAGTGAGAAGGGATTGATTCTGTTGTTCTCTTTGTTTCTTATAGTCAGAAATCCATACACAGGACACAAGTACCTCTGCGGTGCGCTGCAGTCTGGAATTGTTCTGTTACAGTGGTATGAGCCAATGCAGAAATTCATGTTAATAAAGGTAAATATTTCCTTCTGGAACATTTGCTTGTGCTTGTCCCTCTTACCTGCCCCATCATCCTAATTGTGACGTGGTGGTGAAATAACCTTTCTGCAATCTGTGATGGAGAGTCCATCTCCATCTGGTCACATCTGTGGGTTCTGAGCCCTTGCAGATGTGCCTTGGCACACACGGACTAAGAAAATCCAGTGGCTGAAATGGGTGCAGTGCTGGATGTAGCCCAGTAGCAGCAGGATGGACGAGCACAGCCTGCACAGCTTACAAACACTCTTAGCAGCAGCGAAAAGCAGCCCTGCATCTTTTACACTTTGTGTGTGTCGTTTTAAGCGTCACATCTCCAAGGCGGAGGGAAACTTCACAAATGCCTGTGTTGCTTTTTCCCCCCAGCACTTTGATTTTCCTTTGCCGAGCCCTCTGAATGTCTTTGAGATGCTGGTGATCCCAGAGCAGGAGTACCCCATGGTCTGCGTCGCTATCAGCAAAGGCGCCGAGCCAAACCAGGTGGTTCACTTTGAGACAATCAACTTGAACTCTGCTTCTTCGTGGTTTACAGAAATCGGTGCAGGTAAGCCTGGGCTGTCCTACAGCCTGCTGAATATCCTCAGAAGTCATTTGGAAACCTTTGTGCGAGGCAAAATGAGGCAGCCTCCCTACATAGAGCGCGTTGAAGCTGATCCCAAGTCCCTCTTGTGATGATTTGCCAGCCTCAGTGTAAACGATCCTGAAGACTTCATTTTTAGACACGTCTCTTATTGGATGTCCTTAAATAGTAATGCAGACCCTGCTGGTTGCACTCTCATTTGTGGTTGCATACTTCTTGCTGGGGTCAGTCTTCGTGCTCTTTCCCCTTCATTCCTGTGTCAGGACTCACATAAATGCATTCCTGTCTGTCCTCCAGCCCCTGGGGGAGGGCTGTTGTCTTCAGCTGCCTATTAAGAAGGAGAATGTTTTGGTTTATCTTCAAAAGCTGCTTGATATCTTGCAGATGCTTTGCTTTGCTGGCTTTCTTGGATACACTTCTTTACATTTAAATACAGCTGTGATGAGAACTTCATTAATTAAAAAGTATGCAAACTGTTCAACTCCAGTTCAATATTAGCACGATAATCTTTCCAGATGTGAGTTTAGGGGAAAAGAGCACTTTTTGTAGGGGGAAAGATTCCTTCATGATCCCTTCTGTTCATTATAATTCCTCTCCTTGAAGGAAGCTGACTTGCTGTGCTGAACTGTAACATGAAATGCATTTCATTTATTGCCACTAACTGGCAGTGCTTTCATACTGAGTACATGCTTGGAGCTCATAGGCTCGTCCCTGGGCCCTGCTCTGCTCCCACAGCATTCTTGGATTGTGCAGCACTTAAGCAAAGGATGAAAGAACAGCAAAGAGTAGATTGCAGAACGTTTGTAGTGTATGAAAGCACTGTGGCGATCAGCAGAGTTTGAGGGGGTTTCTGAGCTGAGTTCTTCGATGTGATATAAAATCATCTCTTCCCTTTTCCACAAGGCAATCAGCAGCTGGATGCCATTCATGTGACACAGCTGGAAAGAGACACCGTGCTGGTCTGCCTGGACAGTAAGTGATGAGCACCACTGGGCAGCCTGCTGCCCTCACACAACTCTTTGGCCACAGTCATTTCACCCCTGCCATTAATTAATAGCTCTCTCTCCATTACTCATGTGTATGTCACTGACACACACCACGCAGGTAACTGATGCTATGGATTGCTCTTCTCACTTTGGCTCTCACAGTTCCACTTTCCCTCTCCGTAGGCTCATCGTTCTTGCTTCTTTCCCACCACACTGTAATGCAGCATTGCAGACGAGAATTCAAATGCACACACAGTGTCTGTAGCAGTGATCTGTGTGCCCCAGAGGTCAGGACCTGGCTGGGAGCTCTGCAGTGACTTTAATCTGCCTACATTTGCAGCCTTGATGTTGGCGTTTGCGTTCCTGCACCAAGCTGGGTAATTTTCAGGAAGGCCATCAGTAAAGTCTAAAGACATGAAATCTGTAAGAAAGTTTTCTCTATTCATATTGAGAGCAGGGTTTGGGGCACACAGCCCAGCTGTCAGGTGTGGGCGTTTTGTTTTTGTACCTAAAAGCTGAAATTAGTATTTCGTACTTTGTGCCATCAGTAATCCTTTGCAGGCATGGCTCTTAAGGCTTGTTTTTCTGCTTCCCTTAAGAATTTGTGAAAATAGTGAATTTACAAGGGAAACTGAAGTCAAGCAAGAAGTTGGCCTCGGAGCTGAGCTTTGATTTCTGCATTGAGTCAGTGGGTGAGTGTTTGGGCTATCTGCTCGGAAGGGCTGAGGATGGGGGAAGGAGGGCAGCTGCCAGCTGGTGCACGGCCAGTCTGTGGTGAAGATGAGTTGGCTGTTGAGAAAACCTCTGCTCCCAGGGCTGTGCTGAGTGCCTTTGGTGTGTGCAGCTGGGACACAGCTCGCGCTGAGCAGAGACACAAGGAGAACAAAGCGTCGTATAAACACAGTTTCTGCAGCACTGCTTAAAGAGCACTGGGTTCTTCCACCATCATGTTAAGGAATCTGATAATGAAATCATTCAGAACTGGCAGTTCACTGCGCTCTCTCTTTGGCCTGGTGGCACAGTCCTCCCCATTCTTCATGCTCGTGTCTGTTTTGAAGTAATCACTGCACTGAGCTGTAATTTCCAGCAGTCCAACTGCTGTTGGCAGTGCGTCTCTGCAGAATCAGATCAGTAGGAAAATAAAAAGCCAGGCAAGTGATGGGAAAAAAGGGAAAAAACAGAGGCCTGTGTCTTGGCAAACAGTGAGTGTGTGAGTGGTGTGATTGGAGCTGAACTGGAGAAAGCAATGTGTGCCTCAGATCCAAATGGTGATTCCAAACAGGTTTTTATACGGATTTTAGTTTCGTCCTTCTGTCACGAGTCAAAGTCTCACATGTTCTTTGTCCACGTGGTTCCCATTATCGCTGCTGGTGAGAATCCCAGATTTCCTGGTTCTGAGAAGCCAGGCGTGGGGCTGAGTTTGTGTTTCTGCTCTGCAGTGTGCCTTCAGGACAGCGTGCTGGCCTTCTGGAAACACGGCATGCAAGGCAAGAGCTTCAAGTCAGATGAAGTGAGTAACCTCCCAGTGTCTCCTGGTTTGACCGAGTCCTGCTCCTTATTTGCCAGTTGACCCTTAGGCCCCCCAGCTGCTCCCCAGCTGACAGTGCTCGTGCCTGCTGTTGGCCTGGTTCAGCTTGCTGCTCGCTTTCTCTGACTGCCCTGATGTGTTGCTCCTGACAAGCTCACACTGTGCTTTAAGCACCTCTGTTTGCAGGAGCATCACACAGAGGCTCTGCGCAGAGGCTCTGCAGATCTGGTGTAAGCAGCAGTAAAAAAATGATTTAAAGTGAGCTTTACTTTATGAAGTTCAGAACGCTTCTTTACTTAGCACCAGTTTGTCTGATTCAGTCCTGTAATTTTCCCTGAATTATATTTGCATTTTTGATTTCTTTCTTCCTTCCAGCTCACACCAGGGCATCTCATTTTGCCTCTGAAATGGACCTTAATATCTCCATCTTTCTGCAGGTTACCCAGGAGATATCAGATGAAACCAGGGTTTTTCGCTTACTGGGCTCTGACAGGTAATCAGTGTGAAGAAACACACACCTATTTTCTTTCAATGAGCTTCCACACGTGTGGGCTTCCATCCCACAGCAGATCCATCCGTAGGCAGTCCTGCAGGACAAGTCTCACTTGTTTCTACCTGCAGTAGCTGCGATGATTTTCACGCTGAACTGACGCTATCTGGCAACAGATCACTTCTAAAAAGGCCTTTGCTGCTCTGGACCCTGAGAAGTGGAAATAGTGAAGCAAACTTGAGTTCATTGAGGGCTGAATGTGCCGTGGTGCATTCACCTTGTTAGCCCTAAGGCTGCAGTGCACACTGCTGCCTCCAGTTGGAGAGCTTTGCTGAAGCTGCCCCAGTTCTCCTGGGTTTGGAGGTGTGTGTGTGTGTGTATTTCCCCACTGCAGTCTGTGCTGCGCACCTGAGCCACTGGGGGCTCGTTGTGCCTGAGCACTGCCATTGGAACTGAGTGTTCTTCCCACAGCCACCTCTGACTGCAGACATACAAAGGCTGTGCAGCCTCTGGCAGGGCTCTGCCTGTTGTGTTGCATGGTTGGATATGAGGAGGGAGTTTTTCAGCCAGAGGGTGGTGAGGCACTGGCACAGGTTGCCCAAGGAGGCTGTGGATGCCCCATCCCTGCAGGCATTCAAGGCCAGGCTGGATGTGGCTCTGGGCAGCCTGGGCTGCTGGTTGGTGACCTGCACACAGCAGGGGGTTGGAGCTGGATGAGCACTGTGCTCCTGTGCAACCCAGGCCATGCTAGGATTCTGTGATTCTATGACAGGCAGTGGTGATTTCCTTCCCACTGACCCCCAGTAGAGCAAGTTGATCACAAGAATAAGCTTTTGCTGCTTTGTGCAGTTTTTTCCATCCTTCTCAAGCTGCCCGGTTCCTCCTTTTATCACTGTCCAGACAGAAGACTTTCTTACTACACTCAGGTGAGCTCCAGTCACACCTTTCTGGCTTGGATCCCATGAGAGCTATGGAGGTGCAGAAGGGAAGGACAGGAGGGGCTGCCTGTGGGTTGGAGGGCAGACTGCTCCCCTGCCCCTTGTTTGCCTGGGTGTTGTTAAGGAAGAGATGCTACAGAGTGGGAAACGAGGTAACGGGTTTAAAGGAGAAAATGCCCCAATATTTAGGAGCTCCCTCTCCCCCCAGCCTCAGGAAAGCTGTAACAGCCACGTACTGTGTGCTTTGCTGCTGACTGCTTGGGTGTTGTTTGTGTTTGGTTGCAGAGTGGTGGTGCTGGAGAGCAGGCCGACGGAGAACCCAACTGCACACAGCAACCTCTACATCTTGGCTGGCCACGAAAACAGTTACTGAGCTGCAGTGACCCAACGTGGGGGATTCACCATGGGAGGAAAAAGGAGCATTAGGAAACTCAGTGCATGTGGGACTGTGACTCTTTGCTTCTCTTGACACCTACGTTTTGCTGTTTTCAGGTGGAAATCAATACATTTTAGCAGCTGGGAACAGCTGGTTCTGTCTCTTGCCACTGTGTGGTTGGTTATGTCAAGTTTGCTTAATAAAAGCTATGATCTAAGTAGCCCTTTACTCATTAGTGTAGGGAAACAGAGCCTTTAGAATAATGTTATTCAGTAAAGGTGCCATAAACTGTTAATTATTTTACTTCCCTCGGGCTTCCCGTGCATTCTGTAGATACAGACCTAGTGGCTGTTTCCCCCTTTTATACCGAGTCTTCTTAATTAAAAAACCCAATTTGTGTAGGGAGTGAAAGTATCCGCAGAGCTCCTTGGTTTTAAGTCTGCCGTTCGGTATGGCTTTGTACTATAGACTATTTAATCCTTATTTATTAATCTGCTGCTAGGGTGGTGTCACGGATCTAACTTTGAGCACAGGAAGGTTGCGGAGCAGCTCACAGGTTTGGTTTTTTACAGCTGTATAAAGATTCGATTCTTTTCCTTGTAGAGATGTAGTGCATTACTGAGGCTATGTTACAGCGTCGGACTTTGTAAAAATGCAGTTTTGTACAACCAAGTATTTTGTATGGATTTTCTTCTTGCCTGCAGAATTGCCATAAAAGGGATTTTCTTCTTTGCTAGACGTAGGGGTGCTGTACACAAAATGCAGTGTTGGTATTGACGTGTTGCTGCCGGCTGGGTGTGTGCCAGACACATCCGTGTGTGTGCATGTGTGCATGTGTATCCAGCTGACCGGCGGCGTGTATTTTTATATCTATATATATATTTATATATATATATAAATGTACAAAATAGCTATGCTTTATTTTCACAAGTTAGGGACGAGCCTGGTGGCAGGAGGTGGAAACTGCACCCGGGCCTCATCCTTAACGAATGGAAGCGTCGTGTATCGGGCTGCCCTGACGTGTAGCTTATTTATGCTGTTCCCAGGGGGAGAGCGGAGCTGCACGGCCCTCTGCTCTGCCCTCCTCCTCCTGTTGGGCTTTGGGTGCCGCGTTCCCCGCTGGGTGGTATAAATAAATACGATAAGAAGCAGTATTCTGTATTAAAGCTTTCCATCACCTCTTCCCCTTCCCTGTTCTGTCAGCTGCGTTTGTTCCTTCTGGTTTTGTTCCTCCATTAAAAAGCCATGTGGGTTCATTTGTCTTTCTCGTTCATTAAGACTTTGAGGTACCTTGGGCTGATGATGGCATCTGGTTTTGCTACCTTACGTCCACCTGCTTGCTTCAGTCTGTAGGCAGATGGAGCAGTGCTTTGGTAAGATGGGAAGGCTCTGAAATCGTGGAATCATAGAATCATAGAATGGAGTGGGTTGGAAGGGACCTCAAGGATCACGAAGCTCCAACCCCCCTGTGCCATGCAGGGCCACCAACCTCCCCATTTCACAGCAGCCCAGGCTGCCCAGGGCCCCATCCAACCTGGCCTTCAACACCTCCAGGGATGGACGGGGCATCACAGCCTCTCTGGGCAGCTGTTCCAGCACCTCACCACTCTCACAGCACACAACTTAATGGAGCCCTGCAGCATGTAGCATCCATCCTGCTGCCCTAAGAGAGATGGGTCTGGAGCTTTGTGCATCACTGTGAGGGGGCAGGAATAGGAGCATGGCACTGAGCTGGGCCTGGCTCGAGGCTGCGAGCAGAACTGGAGGAGGTTGATTGAACTCCCAACCGGACAGATGGAGTGCAGGGATGTCTGTGTGGGCACCAACCTCCTGGTTGGAATTGAACACCGATGGGATGAGCTCACACACATGGTGCATCAGTGATGTGCTTTGTTGCCAGCGTGGGTGTTCTGAAGGTCAGGAAGGAGCACCAGCAGACTGCATGCTGTGTAGTGCTTTATCTACTTAGCTGTGTCATTCAGTAGCCATTCTTGTTACTGACTTGAGGTTTACATCAAGTCTGGCTTTTCAGTTCCATATCCATATCAGGGTTTGATAACTGATGTACGTCCAGAACCTCAAAGTCAGCCACCACCAATGCTTGGAAGTTGGCCGAGCGGGCAGCTGGATGGGCACCGTGAGGGAGAGGTTTAAGTTCCACGTGTGAAGGAAGCTGAGCTCTGCAGCACTGAGCTGGGTGCCCTGGGTGGCAGTGCAGGTGAGCAGTGCTGGGTGAGCAGCCCCAGGTGGTGCCCCGGGATTACAGCAGCAGCTCTACTGCAGAAGCAAAGAAAAAGTGAAGCACAGCATATGGATGTTGTAGAGGAAGTGTTTGCCCTCATTTCACTCAGTGCAGAAGTTGGTTTGGGCTTCATCACTTTGTAGAGCTCAGGGAGATCTCAAAGACTGAGAGAAATCTGCACGTAACATTTGTTTATGGGAATAACTGGAGCCAATACCCGTTAGGTCAGGATGCTGCCTTGCAAAGATAACCAAGGGAAGGTACTGGGAGTGACATGGGAGGCTGGTGATTTTCTGAATCATATAGAAAGGCTCTAGGAAAGTCCTGTAATCAAACCCCCTTTTGGAGCTGTTGAAGTTTCTCATGGCGTGTTCTGAAATGTGCAGCCCGGTTTTACATAGCTGTGAGGTGCTGATTCCCACTGCAGAGCCTCCCTGCTTCCTCTGAGCAGTTTGGCACCAGTGGCCACGTGGTCCATGCCCAGCTGCCTCCGATGGGCGCCGTGTGTTTGTTGAGACTTTCTGTTTTGTTTCATAGATTGTAACCGAGGCTGATGGAATGCGTTCCCATTTGGGCATCTTAGGCTTTTTGTTCTGCTTCTGTTTCTGTTGCTGCTCGTTTCAGTCTATGCCAAATAAACGATGCTTTATTCGATACCTCGGTGTGGTGCGGTGCGCTTGCTGGGAACAATGCCTCATCGGATGGAGCCCGGTAAGCTGATCTCTGCCTTCGTGGCAGTCGGTGGGAAGGGCCACAGGCAGGGCTGAGTGCCCTGCTGTCCTGATGGAGCCAGGAGCACCTCGGTGACCTGCAGTTCTGCTGGGGGACATCGCACAAAGAGCCATAGAATCACTCAGAAAAGTTGAGTGCTCTGAGCTGAGTTCTCCAAGCCCACCCCCATCCCACCCTCCGTGCCCACTGCCCACATCCCTCAGTGCCGCATCTCCACGGCTCTGCAGCACCTCCAGGGACGGTGACCACGCCGCTCCCGCGCAGTGTGTGCGAGGACATAAGGACACGGAAGGACTGCTGCTGGTAGGAGCCCACCGGGCTGCACCAGGTTCGGGATCAGCCTCCCCGCTCCCTGCTGCCCTCGGGTCTTGGAGGAGAGCGCCGTGTCCGTCCCGGCGGCCCCGGGCGCAGCTCCTCCTCCTCCCCGCCCCGGGGAGGTGCTGACCGCGGCTCCGGGCTCAGGTCGGGGCGCAGCCGCGCCATGGAGCGGTACGAGAAGCTGGGGAAGGTCGGAGAGGGCTCGTACGGCGTCGTCTTCAAGTGCCGCAACAGGGAGACGGGTCAGATCGTGGCCATCAAGAAGTTCCTGGAGTCCGAGGAGGACCCGGTGATCCGGAAAATCGCGCTGCGGGAGATCCGCATGCTGAAGGTGGGCGGCACCGCGCGGGGGGCGGGCGAGCGTCCGTCCGGTGCGCTGCGGAGAGGGGTTGACGTGGCCGCTGTGCCCATGGAAAGGATGGCCGCGCTCCTAATGGCTTTGACCTGGCCTCTGTCTTCGTTGTTCTGGGGTTCCTTCCCCAGAGCCTTCAGGCACAGCTCCCGCAGCCGGAGGTTGTGTCCGTAGTTTTGTGGCTCGCAGCCCTTTGCTCAGTCTGCCTCTTTCTGCTCTTGTATTCGTTTGGTCTCCATGGCACCCTGAGCAGCCGTGCCACAGCCATAGGAACGCTCCGTCCCTACCTTTCCCTTCCTCTGCCATAACACAGCGTTGGTAGGGGGGCAGCCACACCGGGGCAGGAGAAGAACAGCTTTACAAACGCCAAAGGAGCCCCTGTAAGGTGTTTTCTTCACAGGAGCCATGCAGTCAGCCTGGACACACCGCATTCTTGCAGTCCACCAAGGGCGTAAGGTTCTGAAGTTAACAGAACCCCATAGAGCTGCAGAGAATGATGTTCTGATCCGTTCCTTAGGTTGCCCAAGGAGGCTGTGGATGCCCCATCCCTGCAGGCATTCAAGGCCAGGCTGGATGTGGCTCTGGGCAGCCTGGGCTGCTGGTTGGCGACCTGCACACAGCAGGGATTGGAGCTGGGTGAGCACTGTGCTCCTGTGCAACCCAGGCCGTTCTGTGGTTCTATGATTCCAGCTCCTTTCTCCATGCTCCCAGCCTGTGGCTGCTTATTGCAATGCTCCCTTCCACGGAGCTGCCCAGCTTTGCTCTCTGGGAAGCAGGTGGCCCTCAGCTCCCCAAAGCAGAGGAGATTTCTGCAGGTCACAGCGTTTCCCAATGCCTCTCATGCTATCCCCTCATCCCTCACTGAACACCTCCATGAGTAACAACACCATGTTACTGTCAGAGGAGCACAGAGGCCTGATAGCTGCGCTGTTTTAGCAAACAGTACATTAAGATTTAAATGGCATTGCAGATGCGGGCAGGAGAAGTGCAGAAGTCTGTGGTAACATAGATGGTGGAGCAGCATCCTGAGGGCCACAGGGCCAGCAGCAGCCCAGCAGTGCTGGGTGACGGAGTGCAGAGCTGCGTGGCTGGCTGCTCAGCCTTCTGTCAATAGTAACAGCTTGTTTGTGGCAGCAGTGCCAGGTTCAGCAGCAGCTGTTTGCCAAAGGTGTGCCTGTGTGACATCGGTCTGACAGAGGACCGTTCCATGCAGTGGGCAGCAGGTGGATCCTGAGGGGTGTGCTGGAAATGTGCAAAACAGAGCTGGTCTGCATGCAGACCCCGCTGGAGGCAGTGGAAAGCCAACACTGCTGCTTCCCAAAGGGGGAATTGCAGCAGGGCTTTTTGGGGTGCTCCCCAGCTGCGGCTTCTTGCACTTTTCTGCTCCCCGCTCCTTTGCAGGCACTGTCTGATGGAGAGGCCCCTTGGAAGGCAGGGTTAGTGTGGCTCCTAGGCAATGCCCTTTGCAGCTCCCTTGCTTAGAAATATGCTTGTTAACCATCCAAATTCTGGCAACAGCTTGGAGATGCTGAGTCCACGTACTTTCTTTGCGCTTATCGGAGGAGCTCTTTGTTTTCCTCACCGTGTGTTTGTCTGTCACTGTGTGATTCCCCAAGGAGAGCCGCTTTTCATAGCGCTGCAAAGCCTGGGTGCGTGCAGTAACCAACCAACCTGTCTGCTGTGTGTTACAGCAACTGAAACACCCCAACCTGGTGAACCTGCTGGAGGTGTTCAGGAGGAAGAGGAAGCTGCACCTGGTCTTTGAGTACTGCGACCACACCGTTCTCCACGAGCTGGATAAGCACCCGCGGGGGTGAGTGGCCCTTCTCTCATTGGGAGCTTGGAGCAAAGGAGCCAGGGCTGTCCATGGGAGCCCACTGCAGCTCTGCAGAGTTCCCAGAAGATCATTCGTACCAGTACAAGTTTCTCATCATGGTGCCCAGGGTTACCTGTTGCTGCCCATAAGCCCATGTGTGCTCCTGCATGGTGTGGCTCATCAGCAGCAGAGGGGTGGCAGCAGGGACAGGAGGTGATTGCCCCCCTCTGCTCTGCTCTTGTGAGGCCCCAGCTGCAGTGCTGTGTGCAGGTCTGGAGCCCCCAGTACAGGAAAGGCAGGGAGCTGTTGGAGAGGGTCCAGAGGAGCCACAAAGATGAGCAGGGGGCTGCAGCAGCTCCACTACAAAGACAGGCTGAGGGAGCTGGGCTTGTTGAGCATGGAGAAAAGCAGGCTGCGGGGTGAGCTCAGTGCAGCCTGCAGTACCTAAAGGGAGCCTGCAGACAGGAGGGGAGTCAGCTCTTGGAAAGGGGAGATGACAGCAGGACAAGGGGAAATGGTTTGGAGTTGAGGGAGGGCAGATGGAGGTTGGATGTCAGGGGAAGTTGTGTGCTGTGAGAGTGGTGAGGTGCTGGAACAGCTGCCCAGAGAGGCTGTGATGCCCCATCCATCCCTGGAGGTGCTGAAGGCCAGGTTGGATGGGGCCCTGGGCAGCCTGGGCTGCTGTGAAATGTGGAGGTTGGTGGCCCTGCATGGCACAGGGGGGTTGGAGCTTCATGATCCTTGAGGTCCCTTCCAACCCTGTGATTCTGTGATTCTGTGATCATGGTGAGCAGGGCGCTGAGCGTTTGGGCGGTGTGCAGCTGGCTGGGCAGCAGTGGGGCTGAGTGGCTGCAGGAGGCTTTGTGTCCCACTGCTAAGAGGTCAGGGCTGTGGCAGAGCAGCCAGCATGGACGCAGCCCATAATGATGGCACTGACCTGCTGTGTAGCAGAGCAGTGGTGGAGCCCAGGAGTGTGTGTTGGCTGGCAGGACTTCCTGAGCTGTGCCTTGTGGAGCTCCCAGGGGTCAGATACCCTCTCTGCAAACAGCCACGTGCACACAGTGTGAGCTACGAGAACAGAAGGAACATTTTCCAGGTTTGTTCCTTTGAGAATCCCACCTCCTGTATCCTCCTTAATTCATAGAATCACAGAATGGCCCGGGTTGGAAGGGAACTCCAAGGACCACCAAGTTCCAACCCCCCGCCACAGGCAGGGCCACCAACCCCCACATTTCACAGCAGCCCAGGCTGCCCAGGGCCCCATCCAACCTGGCCTTCAACACCTCCAGGGATGGACGGGGCATCACAGCCTCTCTGGGCAGCTGTTCCAGCACCTCACCACTCTCACAGCACACAACTTCCCCCTGGCAGCCATACTTGGCTTTTGATCTCTGCTCCTGCAGAAGGTAAAGCCTTTCACGGTCAGGGTTAAGAAGGGAGGGCTCATGCCTCTTCACTCGCTGTTCTGGGTCGTCTCACCAGCTTCATCCCTCTGTCAGCACAGCACTCAGCCTTCTAGGATGTTTCTGCAAGGAAACTCAAGCTTTTCAACAGCTGCATCAGCACAAGACTTTCTGTTTTGACAGCAGAGTGTCTCCTGAAGCCAGCCTCTCACATTTCATTTTGGCTTATTTTTTTATTGATGATGAATCAAAAGTCTTGCAGCATTAAACGTAGGAAATAAAATTGGTTTTGAGCTTGAAAGTGGCTGAGTGGCACCGGGTGCTGTGGCATGCTCTGGGTTGCCATACATCCTGCTCTCTCATTGTGCTGACCAGATAGGGAAGTGGTGCTGATGGTCCCTCAGCTCCTCCTGCCGTGCTGGGACAGCAGTCTCCCAGGAGAGCTTTGCCTCCTGCAACAGGCTCTGCTTTCTCCTGTAATAGTGAATTTGTTTGACCCAAAGAGTAAAAATGTGCTCTCTTGTTACAGGGTGCCGGAGCATCTGGTCAGGAGCATCACCTGGCAGACCCTCCAAGCTGTGAACTTTTGTCACAAACACAACGTAAGTCCCCTGAGCAGCACTAACGAGAGCTGTGATTTGACTTTTTCATTCTCTCTTTCTCAGTCTGAAAGATTTAATGGAGTTTTAAAGCTGGGGAACAATTAGATAGCACAGCCTGACCTGCTGTAGATCACAAGTGATGAGGTTTTATGGAGTCACCCTTCTCTGGAACTCTGTGATGCTGGGTTGGCAAGGAGCACTTCAGTCCCTAGGAGAAGAAACTAACAGCAGCTAAATTGAGCAATTCTTTGTCCAAGGGCCAGGTTAAATAGAATCACAGAATCACAGCATGGCCTGGGTTGCAAAGGAGCACAGTGCTCATCCAGCTCCAACCCCTGCTGTGTGCAGGTCGCCAACCAGCAGCCCAGGCTGCCCAGAGCCACATCCAGCCTGGCCTTGAATGCCTGCAGGGATGGGGCATCCACAGCCTCCTTGGGCAACCTGTGCCAGTGCCTCACCACCCTCTGGCTGAAAAACTTCCTCCTCATATCCAACCCAAACCTCCCCTGTCTCACTTTAAAACCATTCCCCTTGTCCCATCACCATCCACCCTCACAAACAGCCGTTCCCCTCCGCTCCCTTCAAGTATTGAAAGGCCATAATGAGGTCTCCCTGGAGTCCCCTCTTCTCCAAGCTAACAATAGCTGTTTTCCAAGCTAAAATAGCTGTTTCTAACCTTGATGTGCTTTGGTTTTTACTTTCTGATTTTGTTTCCAGTGCATCCACCGAGATGTAAAGCCAGAAAACATCCTGATAACAAAACACTCTGTCATCAAACTCTGTGACTTCGGATTTGCTCGCATGCTGAGTGAGTGCTGCTGCCTGCCTCCATGGGTGGTACATGCCAGGGCTCAGTGAAGCGCAGGTTTGGGCTTTCAGGCCTCAGTAATGTTACATCTTGTGTAACATATAAGGGCTGGTGTATCTTTACAAAGAGCTTCTGCTGAAGGCACTGGAGATGCTTGGATTGGGATCCCCAGAGCAGATTAAACACGGCTAACTCAGACATTTGAATGCCTCTGTAATTAATGTGCCCTGAGCTCCCTGCTGGTGCTGAGCCGGCGGCTGGCCTGACCACTGCTTGTGCAATGCTGGGGCACAGCTGGAGTTCCCTAGCAGGAGGGCTCCCTTTGGCAGAAGGTGCCATCTCTGCAAACAATAGCTTCACATTTTCCATCGTAATAAAGCCCCGGATTTTATTTTTGTAGCTGTTATTCAAGCAAATCATGTGGGCTTTGAGAGCTGGCACGGGGCCTGCAGCCGAGCTCTGTGTTTTCATTTTGAGAAAAACATGCTCTGGGTTTTTCTCAACTCCTGAGTATTTGCAAAGTTGGATTCTGCTGGTGGGCAGTGACTCATCCTGTTCCTGGAGCTCACGTGGGTCCCAAAGGTGCTGTTGATCTCAGAATCATAGAACAGCCAGGGTTGGAAGGGAGCTCAAGGATCACGAAGCTCCAACCCCCCTGTGCCATGCAGGGCCACCAACCTCCACATTTCACAGCAGCCCAGGCTGCCCAGGGCCCCATCCAACCTGGCCTTGAACACCTCCAGGGATGGACGGGGCATCACAGCCTCTCTGGGCAGCCTCTTGTTGCTGCCCTGAGCTGCGTCCGCACCCTTCTGACCCCACACCCCGCTTTGTTGCTCTCCTTCCTGACCCTAACCCAGCTGGCCCAGCTGATTACTACACAGACTACGTGGCCACCAGGTGGTACCGCTCCCCCGAGCTGCTGGTTGGGGACACGCAGTACGGCCCTCCGGTGGACGTGTGGGCAATAGGCTGCGTCTTTGCGGAGCTGCTCTCCGGGGTGCCGCTGTGGCCCGGCAAGTCGGACGTGGACCAGCTGTACCTGATCCGCAGAACGCTGGGTAAGCAGCAGGCCCACCATGGCTGCACGAGGATGGGTTTCCTCCGTGGATGCCGCTGTGCAGTGACTGATTTCTGGGCTGGGAGGGAACAGAGCTCCGTGTGTAACTCGTATTGGAATGAGTGGAGAACTGTGATGTTTTGCTGAGCAATGTATGCAGGCAGGAAGGTGAGCTGGGGCCATAAACTCCTTAGCTAGGAGTATAGTTAAACTTCCAATTCCTTGAGGTGACTGGTGGGGGGTGCTCACAGAACAGTATTTTGTTGGCTCCTCTGATGGTACTTGAAGTATTCTCTTGGATGCTGCCAGCCTTGTTAGATCAGCTTGCTCATAGCAGACACTGTAAAACCAATTGTTCTGATTGATTTTCATTCTGTTTCCTCCTTGCTCAAAGGGGATCTTATTCCCAGGCACCAGCAAGTGTTCAGCACCAACCAGTTCTTCAGCGGCGTCACGATTCCAGACCCAGAGAGCATGGTAGGAGCTCCCTTCAGATGCGTTCCCCTCGAGCTCAGCACTAACCAGCAATCTATAGGCAACGTGGTGAAAGAAAAGCTTGCCAATACAACTACTTTTTTTTCTCTTTTTCCTCCAGGAGCCATTGGAAATGAAATTTCCTACTATATCATACCCTGCTTTAGCTCTCATGAAGGTAAGCAAAGTGTCTGAAGCTGAAGCTCACAAGGTCCTCTACCCAAAGCAGCGTGCCCAGGAGGCAAGGAGCTACAGCTTGAGCTCTACACTGAGACTTAACAAATGCAGTCTGCTTTGCTTGTTCAGATGGTAGATGGTTTGAGATTTGGCTACTGAACAATCATAGGTTCATAGAAAAGCAGAGCTGAAGGGGAACTGGAGAAAACTTTTAATCTGCTTCTTGTTAACCTGCTCGTCTTTAGCACAGACATGGAAAACAAATTGTTCCATTGAGATGCACCAAGTGGAAACCATGAGGGTGAATGCATTAAAACTAAGGTGCAGCTTTAGGTAGCACCAAACCCTGGAACAACACAGCTAGTGATGCACTGGATTCCTCAGTTTAAGAAGACTCTTCTGGTTCAACTGGAAGTCATGGGCTTAGCTGTTTTCTGAGACTTGATGGTTTGCTGTAGAACAAAAGTGTCCCTCTAGCCTTAGTTTCTAAGTATTGCCTTCTGTCAGAGGTGGCATTTGTTCATGTGAGCTGCTTTGCAAGCTTCTAGCTGACACTAAAAAGCCAGATTTGTAGAATTCCTTGAAAAATAAAACCTATGCATCCATCCTTGCAAATACTCATTGGCTGTTGCAAAGAGCTGGAATCGTGCAGACCTTTATGTGTCTTTATGTTCTGTGTGACCCTTGGTCTTTTCTAAGGGCTGCCTTCGTATGGACCCTGCGGAGAGGCAGACGTGTGAGCAGCTGCTGCAGCACCCCTATTTCGACAGCGTTAGGGAGGCAGATCTGGGGAAAGAACATGAAAAAGCAGCTCGGAAACCAGCCAAGCTGACACGGAAGCACGTGCCAGGGGTAATGCTTTCATTGCAGTGTTTAATGCTCAGTGTCCAGGGAGGGAAGTTGTTTTCTTAACGTGGTGCCCACAAGTCGGGCTCAAGAACAGGTTGGGCAGTTCGTGGGGAGGTGAAGTTCTCACATTGGAGCAGCCTTAATTTTAGCCCGAGGAGAAGATCACAGAACCACAGAATCGCTAAGGGTGGCAAAGACCTCCAGGATCCAGTCCAAGCAGCCACCTACCACCAGTATTTCCCACTAAACCATGTCCTTCAGTACAACACCCGAACAGATCCAAAAGGAATCTCCTGGTTAAAGAGGAACTCACTGCAGGCTGAATTCTGCACTGCAGCTCCATCGGGTGTCGGGATAGGCAGCACAGCAGTGTGACAGATGAGGTTTATTTAGCAAAGTGCATTGTGGATGAGGTGTAGCAGGACTGCTGAGCAAACTGCATGTGCTCGTGACTCTTAGTTTGAAAAGTACAGGAGTGCAGTATGAATAATTTTATGCCTTATATCCCTGTTTGAAAGATGAACTGCATGCTTTCTCCTTCTTTCAAACAACTACACGTGATGTAACTCTTGCTTTACTTCCAGTACCTGCCTCAGTTAAGCAGCAGCAATGTTCTGCCAGCTTTGGACAGCAAGAAGTACTTCTGCAAAACGAGGAAATCCAACTACCATTTCCCTAACATCTGAGTGGGTGGCAGATGAAAAACTACCTAGCATTCAAAGTTCCAGTCCTTCAGCACTTATCAAAGGCCACGTGGTGGAAACCTGAATTAATACAGGTGATGATGTATGCAGAAATGGACTGTAAGGTACTCTGGGCTACTGGTGGAAGGAAAGTGGTGCACTCCAAGCTCACGTTAGCCAGTGTTCTGTGTAAAGAAAATATAATTCTTCTTTGCTTTAATTTTTCTTTACTTATAATTCTTTTTACTTTAATTTGTGATTGCCTACTGGTTCAGGATTACTGCAAAGCAGTGTTACAGGGTGAATCTCGAGAACTCTGTTGCCTATCCATTAGCTGTGTTTCAGACTTGGCAGGAGAACTGTAACCTTGCCGAATAAATCAGAGTCACTGTGGCTAGCTAACAGATCCTGCAAGGACCTGTAAACCTATTCCCTTTGTGAGTGGAAGACAGATGTGTGTGTGTGTGTGTGTGTGCAGCTGAGGAGAATTAGGTCCAGCTGATTACAAACCTGCTGAAATAGCAGTGTTTTAAAGATATGTCTATCTTGTGTAAGGCATAAAGTATCATGAGCACAGGCATTGACTTAGACTTACTGGAAGGCTCCACAGGCACTGGGAACAGAAGGAGAATGTAATTACTGAAGTCTGCTTTTTTTCTTTGGCCTTTCCAGAGCTTCTCCTGTCTGTCTCTTCCTTGCAATACGAAGTTATTTATATTTGCTGGTTTTGTCATGTGAAGTCATTCGCCTGTAGTGTTACAGAAATTGTTTTTACCAAAAACAATTCAATATAACTTATAACAGTAGCCAGACACGGGCAATAATTCTGCCTAAGTCTGTGTATTAGAACAAATCTTGGATTTTGTGTAATTTCAGAATGTAATATTGCGTTGATTTTTAATTAAAAAAAATGTAGCTTGTTTTTCCAGTTCACAGGATGTGTTTTACTACGTAAGCTTTTAATAATGGTCAAGATACTGCCTCTTCCTACTTGAGAATTAGAGCAAAATTGTTTCCTTTTCCCAGTTCTGTTATATGTTCAGCAACAGTAAGAGCAATTTCAGTGAAACAGGAGCTCCATCCTTACTGAGCATAACTGCCTACCTTATATCCCATATGATATTTTAATCCTGGACCTTGTCAGGTGGTTCTGGTTATGCTCAAAACGCTGGCATTGCTGTATGGCTGAGTCATCTAATTCTGTGCATTTGCTAAGCACCCAACATCCTTGTGTAACTGCTGTAACTGACAGCCTAGCAGTCAGCTCTTGGACACGGCCCAGGGCAGTGCAGGCTGGAGGAACTTCCCTTGGCGCCGCTCCTGCTCTGTGCCAGGAGCTGTCAGCCTGAGATGCAGCTAGAGCAAAAATGTTACCCCTTCCAGTGCATCATTTACTTCTGAGGATAAGGTGGCAGCTGGGGATAATAAAAGAGGCTCTCAGCTCTGGCACTGTAGCCGTGCTTGGGGCATTACTCTGAAAGTGGCTTTCTTGGAATCATCACCTCCCATCTTTGAACTACCATGGAAGCTCAGGAGCTGACTAAAAAGGATGCATCTTTCCTGAGGGTGGATGACTCTCTTACTGAGTGATACGGTTGCAAGTAAAGGGGTACAAAGGTTTAGTCCATGTGAGAGTGTGGCAAAAATGTACAGGGCTCATTGTGGAGAGCCTACCTCTCCACAAATCCAGATAGTCGGTTCATCAGCTCAGATTTTATGAGGATAGACTGCTTGTCTGCAGCTCAGTCCAAGGGAAGCAAAGAAAGACTCTGCCAATCAAAGTGTGAACAGCAGAAAAAAGGCCCAGAAGCTCCTGTCACTCACTGACTAGGTGACACCTTCAGACAAAGTAAATGGCTGTCATTCCAACTCCGAGGATTCCGTGACTCTATGATTCACATGGCATCAACACTGTGTAATAAATCTGCACAGCACTGCTGCATCACAATACTGACATTCTGTTCACTGATGTTCTGCACAAGAACTTCTGTGCAATACAGTAGTTTGTAACTTCTGATCGACGTATTAAGGCTTCCTATAAAGCCTACTACTACACACAGAATCCTTAAGCTTAGTGCAATTTAACTGCATAATTTGTTAAAAGACTGCATATGACTTTTAAGGCTGGACTGAGAGATCTGGGTTTATTTCCATACCTGTAAATAGAGCAGCATCCACAACTTAATTTACACAACATGTGATAAAGAGCATGAAATCAAATATCCCTCGTTGCATTCAGTCCAGATCCAGCTCCAGCTCTAGGTTTGGCAGTGCCTGCTGAAGGACACGAGCAGTAGTTTCTTTCTGTCTTATTCCAGGAAGGTCACTCAGATACAAATATTCAAGGTTCCTATAAATACATAAGAAGAAAAGTTGGCAACTACTATTTAACTGCTGGCTCAGATATCAGGCAAAGGATGATTCTACTGCAGCTGTTACGAGTATTTGAAAGGTTAATGATTCTCACAGAAGATTTTTTCCAAATGGAGTGCTTGAAGTTTTTAGTTGATAACAAAGTCAGTACCTGTACACAGTTTACAGAGGTCCCGGCCACTCAACATCATCGAGTTTCCTTTAAATTTAATCAATAAAGCACACATGATGTGCTTCCAAGCTATAGGAGGGTGCTGTATCCAACCCATACCTCTTCCCAGGCTGAACACTGCAAGAAAGAACTCCTGAGACCTCTAAGGCTGCAGTGAGCACAATGTAACCAAGTGACAGGAAGCAGTGTAGGATGCAGGAAGGTGATAACAAAAGACACCATGAAAACCTGCCCTGAAAAGCAACTGCAGCACAGAGGGGTGTCATGAGTAGAAGCCATGGTTGTCAGTAGTTTCTTATTCTCAAGCAAAACCATCTTGGTGTGCTGACACGAAAGGAAGGTGATCTAATCATTCCTATTGCTCTTGGGGACAGAGGGCACGTCCTGCTCTGATTTGTGCAGTAACATCATGTGGACAGGGGGATGTGCTGCACTCAGCTCCAAGGGTAGAAGCAAAACCTTGAGATTCACACGCTGTCACAGACAATTCTGGCTTCTGCAGCTGCAAGCTTCAGTGCTGCATTAAGTACCTGATACCAACCTGAAGAGGCTGATTAACACATACATATTAATTCACGTGTCGTTTCAAAGCTATCCACAACACTATTTTCAATCATACTTGAAGAAGTATTTCCTGCAGTGGCAGTGCCACCCCTCCCAGGTTTTATTCAGGTCAGTTCCTTAATCCCAGCCCTCCCACCGCCCCACACATCTGAACAGCCCACAAAACAGTCAGACTTCAGCGTTCCCAAGCAACCTAACCCAGCACTGTGGGCTGGTACAGAAGAGCTCAGCAGTTCACCTACGTCAGCTTGTGAAGTGCAATGATGCCTTTATCTGTGACATTCCCACAGGAAATGATCTTCAGCTGCAGGAGGCTCTTTTGTAGGTTCTTAGTGTCGCTGAGCCTCTGCAGGCACTCATCCTGTATATAAATACACTTCTGCAGCTTGATTTCAGTAACGTGTTCAAGACCATCTGAAAAGACAAAAAGAACATTGGCTTCAGAGTACCAGCAACAACCAGTATTGTCTGTTCCATTCCCCCTTGCAAATGCAGTAACACAGAAGCATACTCCTACATGCAAGAGGGACCTCATGCACAATGAATCTCCAAAGTCCCCTCTTGTGGGACTTGAAATTATGAACAACCTCCTTTTGGCATCCTAAGGTAATATCCTTAAAGCTCTGACACAGGCAGGTAACAAACAAAACTCTGCAAGTTTGAGTGAAAAAGAATGATTCTGAATTAGGAACGCTGTACTGTGCTAATCCCCACTCTGGTTTTTGTTATCTAAAGGAAAACTGAAACGCTTTTAGATCTTTTTATGCTCTATAAGAAATGGATGCATGCTTTTTTTCTTTTACTGACTTTGAAGATATCATAAATTCTTGGAGGACAAGCAGTATTATGGCTTCACAGCCACCAAAACCATCAGTTGGTGGTGAAAGGCACTATTTTAAACACTATTTTTCTTTTAAACCAACCTCTTAACTATGAAGTTAATTGAACAGCCAATCTTTGGTGCACTTCCTTAGTGCTACTGCCACTCCAAGTAAAGGCTGAGATCTTTCTTCCTGCTTCCTAGCACACCTCCAGCAAAATCTTAGAACTGCTGAATCTCTGTAAGAGCATTTTAAGGAAACCAACCAACCAACCAGATTTCTCTACATCTTACTACAGAACGAGGTATTAACATTTATTAACAGTTGTTAACATTTGTATGTACTGCAAGAACTATGTCGTTTGACCTTACCCAAGTAGTCAAATCCTCTGTACATGATGCAAGACTCAGTGGCGTTGATTGCTTCTATCTTGTATTTCCCTAAGGGCCCCGTGGGGAGGCCGCTGTAGTCCTGCTGCCACTTCTCATAGCCTTTATAGCGTACCAGTGCTCCACACCGCAGCAGCCACTCTGAGGCTGCCCTGTCAGGCCCAACAGCCTGGATGCGCTCGTAGTCCACCCTGCAAAGCCAGGAAGAGCATTTATGTTTCTTATAAGGTGTCAGATTTATTATCACAGCATGGTAGGGGTTGGAAGGGACCTCTGGAGATCACGGAGTGCAACACTCCTGTAAAGCAGCTCCCTGCCGCAGGCTGGTTCTTAATCAGTCTGGCATTACGGTTTGTTGTGTGTCGTTTGTTTGTTCCTTTAATATCACTTTGTTAATGGAGGAATACAAACACAGCTTGACTCGGCACGCAGTAACCCTTCTCACACCTGTGACACACAAGCCATTTGTGAGCGCTCTTCCCTCAGGAATTACAGCACTCTAAATGCAGTGGTTGGAACCCTTATTATTTTGCCCAGAGCGGCTGTGATGCCCCGTCCATCCCTGGAGGTGTTGAAGGCCAGGTTGGATGGGGCCCTGGGCAGCCTGGGCTGCTGTGAAATGGGGAGGTTGGTGGCCCTGCATGGCACAGGGGGGTTGGAGCTTCGTGATCCTTGAGGTCCCTTCCAACCCGGGCCGTTCTGGGATTCCATGAACCCTTGGATCCACTCTGACACAGGCTGTTCGTTAGGCCGGTGAGGAACGAAGACAGAAGCAGAGATCCGGAGGACTCGTCCCGCCCCGCCGCCAGCCCCTTACTTGTTGAACACGGCGTTCAGCCAGCCCCAGAACTGCCTGCAGCCGCCCGCCGACAGCCGTTCGCTCAAGCTGCGCGCCGGCTGCGCGAGTTTTCCCAGCAGCATCTCGAAAATCCAAGGGGAAAGAAAGGCGAAGGGAAACGTCACTCGCAGCGCCCGCCCCGGCAGCCCAGCGCCCTTCCCCCGCCGCGGCCCTCCGCCGCCCTCCCCGCCCGCGGCCGCCCACAAGATGGCGGCGCTGCTCGGGCGGCGCTGCGGCCCCGTTGTGGCTGCGGCGCTGCGGAGGGCTCAGGTCCGGCAGCGCAGGTGAGGCCGCGGCCGCCGCGCTCCGTGAGGGCCGGGGCGGTAGGGGATCTCGGGGACGGCCCGGCCCCGCCTCGCGTTGACCGCGCTGACACCCGTGCCCCTTGTTTTTGCAGCACGTTCGACGTAGCGGTGGTCGGTGCGGGAATCGTGGGGCTGGCCGCCGCCCGGCAGCTCGTCCTGAGGCACCCCGCGCTCAGCTTCGTCGTGCTGGAGAAGGAGCAGCAAGTAGGTACGGGCTACGTACCTTTACGGGCCTGGATGGCCTTTAAGGTTCCCTTCCGCCCGGCTGGATCTGCGGTTCCTGCAGTTACTCCTCAGGGTGCTCCGTGTGCACGGCCAGCACTGAAGCGGCACGGCTCCCATCGCTGCCTCAGACGCTGGGGGGTTTATTTCCAGCGTGCTTAAGGATGCAGGAAGTGTCGAGGCATGTGGACATCTGTCCTGGCTTTGAGATAAGAAAGTTGGAGCCCTGTAATCTCAGTGCTGCTGAGCAATCCCCAGAGAAGAGGGCAGGCTGCAGGGGAGCTGCACCAGATGGCCTTTAGTGGTCCCTTCCAACTCCATGACTCTATAAAGAGAGAAAACGTGCCCAATTCCTTCCGTAAAAATGGTATTGATGTTTTTCAACTCAGTTTGACCTGGTTGCAAAGTAACTGAGTAAACTGAAGAAGTTAAATAGCAAGCTGATGCAGTTCACAAGACCTTGAAAAGCCTTCTGGACCCGACATGCCCCAAACAATTGACTGTCGCACTGACTTTATGTTAAGTGAGGCCTTTAAGGATATATTTCACTGTAAAATATGAAATAATTAAACTTAGCATAGGAGCTCGGATGATCTGGCCTGCTGTTGTAACGCTTGGAGCAAAAAATTGCTGCCCCCTCATGTTGATTCAGCACATTTCAAGCTGTCATAGTTAGTTATTAACTAAGTGTTGCTGTGGCTGTATTTTTTTAACCTTCTGAAACCCAGGGTGGAATTGTGTGTGCTGTGTGGTTATGTTATATCAGCACGTCTTGCGATGACACTGATTTAGGGCAGGACCTCCAATAGCACGCTTTTCTAATGGGTGAAATAATCAATCGTGGGATTCTAATGGTGTATTTTAACAGTGCGTTTTTCTTTCTCTTTAGCTCATCACCAGAGTGGACATAACAGCGGTGTGATTCACAGCGGCATTTACTACACTCCTGGATCCCTGAAAGCCAAGCTGTGTGTACAAGGTGCAGCTCTCTGCTATGAGTATTGTGACCAGAAGGGAATACCATATAAACAATGTGGGAAGGTATAGGAACTACTTTGCAAACTCTAACTGTATAATATATATTACAGTGTATTGTCTATGCCTGGCTATGGTAGTTTCTCCCAAGAGATGCTTTTTACAGCCTTCCAGACAAAGATGCTTTCATATTTTCTTTTTCTCAGCTACCCAAGTCAGTTCCTTCACTGACCCTAAGCAATTATTCTCCTTATCTGGGAGCTGAGCTGAATCAGCCCAGGTAACAGTGGAAGCAAAGTGCCATGGCAGGCACCCATGCAGAGCCATTAATTCCAAGGAACACAAAGGCTCTCAGTATGCATCTTGGCATAACAAGCTCTGAGAAGACTCACTGACTTGAATACAGCTTCAGATGTGACCCAGCTACGTGCGTGTATGTCATGTTACATCCAGGTAATACATCTCAAAGTGCTGGGAACAGAATTGTGGCTATACTGGTTCAGATCAGGATGTATGCAACCTGTGTCTGGAAGTGTCTACAGCCAAAGACCGAGGAAGGAATGAGAACTAGACAAGCAAATCTGCTAATTCTTCCAGATTCCACATGCTTTCAGTTCAGGTTCACAGTTGTGCTCTGAGCCTTATCTGGCTTGTCTGTGGTAATTCAATGGATTTCTTGTCCAAGCATTTTTCAATTAAAATCAGTTTCACAGATCAGCAACTCATTGCATGAGCCCGTGCCCAGCTACCCCTTTTGGTTTTGAAACCAGCTCCTGCTAGCTTCATCTGATGCCTGTTGGCCCTTTAATTGGAAGACATGCTGAACAATCAGTCTGTGCTGACATTTTCCCAGTCATGCATCATTTTGTATTTCCTGCTCCTCATAAATCAGCTCTTGCAGCTGGTGACTCTTAGCCTGCTTAGTCACTCCTGTGAGAGAAGCTGTTTCGTGCCTTTTGTTACTCACATCTTGTTTTCTGTGAACCATTTGTAGTTTAATGCATCTTTGGTACAAGATGAGCTCCAGCATTCAGGGTGTGGTCAGACTCTGGATTTTTGCACTGAAATATTACAGTTCTCCACTATTGCTTTGTACCCCTTTCCTAGTAGTTCCCAATTTACCATTTGGGACATTTTTACTGTCACGAGACGTGGAGCTGATGTTTTCATAGGACTGTCTGCGATAACTCCAAGATCTTGGTCCTGAGCAGTAACTTGGAACCTGACGCCCATCATTTTGTGTAAGAGGCCAAAACCTTTTGTTCTGTGGACATAATTTCACACTTCACCTGCCCTGAATTTCATCAGCCATTTTGCTCACTTCTTGCTCGCCTCAGAATGTCCCTCTGTAGTTCTTCAGGATCACCATCACGAAGTATCAAAACCATCTCGAGCTGCTTTGAGCTGGCACCTGACTTACCTCACTTACCTGGTTTCCCCTTCCCAGGTCACTCAGAAATATCTTGGGTAACAAAGGCCTTTCCCTTAAAAATGCAGACGGTGGCTGATGTGATGGCCGCTAGCCCAGTGGCTTTTCCTCAGCACCAGCTGCGAACTGGGTGCAGATCTCTTCCAGAGATGGGACGCAGAGCAGAGGTACCTGCGATGTGCAGTGCAGGTGGATCCGTTTGTGTGCACAGAGCTGTGCAGCCTGAGCTGTGACACTGGTCACAAGGTGGCAGTGTGGCTTTGTGCAGCCCTACGCCGCAGTTAGGAGCCAGCTCCCAGCTCAGAACTGGGAACCAGCTGGGAGGTTGTGGTGCTTTGGAAGGGCTAGCACTGTCCTACCGGTGTTCTTGGTCCTTTGCTGACACTGTGTGTCTTTGTGCATCACCTTCCTCAGCAGTATGTATTCCAGGGAAGATTATGAATCTTTATAGCTGATTTTAAAACAAAGCAACCCCAGGCTTGGACAGCTTTGTGCCCTATAGTGCAAAGGTACCAGTGTTCCCAGAGCTGAGCTGGGGCTGCAAGTAGTGTTGCCTGTGCAAGCTAGCTTCTGGAGTCCTCAGTGCAGACAGTTCACAGCCTGGATAAATCTCTTGCAGTAGTGATCCAACCGTGTGCTGGAATGAAGGGAGGCTGCTGCACTTCAGTTTAGATGTGGTATCAGAGCCCATCCTTTACTCTGATACCAAAACAGTTTTGAGATTTGTGCATCTTGCATTAAGGTCAGTGTGGTCTCCTTGGAGGCATCCCAGTGGCTCCTTAAAATCATCGTCTCTTCTTTCAGATTTGTGATCCCATAATGCTTTTAGCAAATATTTTCCATGGATGGTCATTGAAACGATACATTAACGTTTGTTTTTCACTGTCTTTACTGTATTGTGCTTTCTCAGTGGTGGATGGTATTTACCAACTTGTGCCAGTAGTGGTGCAAGGTATTTTTTTCCCCTTTCCATTCTAATTCAATGTTTGCTCTCACTATTGCTTGCTCTTAGCTTGGGATTGATGCCAGGCCTGAACGGGCTTTGTGTATTTTGCTCACTAGTGTGCTTTGTTATCTTTTCTGTAGCTAATTGTAGCTGTTGAACAAGATGAAATCCCAAGACTCAAAGCTCTGTATGAGAGAGGGCTCCAGAACAACGTCCGAGGTCTGAAGTTGATTGGAACAAAAGAAATACAGGCAAAAGAACCCTTCTGCAGGGTAAGGGATTTTCTTACATTTAACTGTCATGCAAGATCTCAGCTTTTCAGGTGATGATATTTTTGAATTTAAGGTAAATGTTTCTGCCTTGAGGGAATTTGCATGCATGTTAAGCTCCAAAGACCCTGAAAGCCTGGAAGAAATGTAACTGCCAACGCAAAAGTGCAGATCCATTCATTTCTGGGACTTCTTAACTAAGGCCAGTTCTTCACATGTATGATTCATTACACGGAATTCAGACCAGGTCTATCACATTATAAGGTGATCCCACAGAATCTTTTGTGTTGGTGGATATTTTTACCCAGGTTTTCTTCTGCTCACTGTTCATCCGTTCTCTGTGTGCTGCGGTCATTAAGAGCTGCTGCTGCTGCACTAATTGCTGGTGAAATGCTGGCTGTGTCACGAGAGCCAGCATTCACAAACTGGGGAGTGGGTAATTAACATCAACCTATCGAAGAAATCAGAATTATTTCAGTCAGAGTGACTCCAGAGGGACTCCACAGCCCCTCTGTAGGACTGAATCTATAAGCAAATAGTCAGGGTCTACAAGCTGTTTGAACTTCAGCCTTTGCTCAGCTTTACACATAGGTGTCTTCTCTCACATATGTATGTGCTCAGGGAAAAAAAAAAAAGAAAGGAAAAGAAAGCCACCATAATTTCTCCCTAATTTTAAAAAATTGTTTCCTCTTCTACTTGCAGGAGCCTGCCTGTGTGTTTTTGTGGTTGATTGGCAGACTTTCCCTTGTCCAGGTCAGAGCTGCTGCATTTGAGCTTATGCTAAGACAGTTCTGTACCTTCCCACTAAAATTACATAGCTTATGTCAAATTTGATAGTGCAGCGATGAGTTTGGCTTTTCATCTGCAAATACAGATTGGTATCAAGGCAATTTTGATGGCGTTGTTTCGCACCCGTGTTGTGGCACCTTTCAGCTTGTTTATTTTGACAGCAGTAGAAATGTGAGCAGTTTGTGGGTTACAGAGTTGTTACTGTTTGGTTTGTTGTTGATGGAAAGGAACGTGGATGTAAACTCCCTCTACAGTTTCAGCTGGCAGCTTGGTCTTGCTGTAGATGTGTGACTCACTGCTTATGAGTGGTTGCAGGTACATACAAAAAATTGGTGGAAGGAAATCTTTTTCATCTTTTTCATTCATTTTGTATCCACTCCTTAAAACTTTCTTTGCTTTGTGTTCAAGACTCAGCTGAGCACTGACTTCTGCAGATGACTGGATTCAGCCTTCCTCCGCTTGCTTTGGCTTCCTGAACTGAATCCCTTCCTCCTAAACATAGGGGGCTTGAATGGTCTTGCAATACATTGCACTTAAGTCAGAATTACGTCAGGAATAGTTGTTATGCTGTGGTTTCACAATTATTTAACCCACTGTAATTGGTTTTCACCTTATTAGTTGTCAGTAAGCACAGACACTGCTACTGGAGCTGGCATGTGCAGAGGTGAGGGACAAGCAGCCAGGGATGGGGAGACAGCAGTACTCCATTCTCAGTGGCAGTGTGCGTTATTCCAGAGGAAATATATCAAATATATCTGTATCAAAGACCGAAGTGTGCATACAACTTTCACTGGTGGGTTTTTTTGTGTGTGTGTGTGTATCTGAATACCATTTCAGGGTCTGATGGCCCTTGATTCTCCATATACTGGCATTGTGGATTACAGACAAGTGGCTCAGTCCTATGCTGAAGACTTCCAGGAAGCAGGTGGAATAATCTTGACTGATTTTGAAGTTACAGACATGGAGATGGCTAAAGAAAGTTCTTCAGGAAATGAAGATGGTAAGGCAGTTTTTGCCTTCTTTTTACTATAGTCCTGAAAGAGATTTTGTTCAAAACATGTTTGTGTCAATTGAAATCACGTTTCCTAGCCTTTCTGTCTGTGATGTGTTTAGACAAAAGGCATAATGGTGTTAGTGAGAGTATTCAGCAAGCTCACTGTTTTTCCCAGGCAGGTCAGCCTTCAGTTGAAATACTTAATGTGTGAAAATGACAGTAAAATAAATGGGAAATAGGTTGTTCTCTCCTGTTAGAATGTGATTTAGTTGAATATTGCTTTTGTGTGCTTGTGACTGTGCTCTTTCTTTATCCTAGAGGGTGGGTTGGATCTGGAGTGATGCACAGAGTGCTGACTGTGGAAGGGTAGAAAAACAGCAGTTTATAAATGTAATTATGTCCAACCATACGTCCAGGAGTGGCTTTTCTGTAGTCTGCCAGGGGAAGACCCTGGTAATTACAGACCTGTCAGCCTCACTTCAGTGCCTGGTGGAATTATGAAGATTATTCTGGGAGTTATTAACAACACTTGGAAGACAATGTAGTCGTTGGTCACAACCAACATGAGATCACAAGGGGGAAGTCCTGTTCATGGATCTAATCTCCTGTTATGACAAGGTTGACACACCTGGTTGAGCAAGGGAAGCCATTTGATAGGACGTTTTTGGATTTTAGCAAAGCTCTTGATGTTGTTTCTCACAGTGTCTTCTAGACAAAGTGTCCAGCATACAGGTAGGCAAAAACAGAATGCAGTGGCTGAGCAATTGGCTGATGAGTGGATCTCAAAATGCCATACCAAATGGGGTTACATCAGGCTGGCTGACGGCCAGTAGAGGGGTTCCACGGGGCTCCATTTTAAGGCTGCTTACACTTCTATCTAATTCTGTTACAGGACTGAAGTACCCAGTCATTGTTAGGAGCTCTAAGGTAAGAACTAAACTTAAGATTTATAGTCATCATAGGAAGCTATTTCTCCTTTCCTTAAGAATATTTGTTGAGCCCTAGTGTGTTAATCAACCTCTAAAAAGACAAAAAGCTGCTGTTCTGCATCATGTGCACTACCATCCAGGACTGCTGTTACAAAACAACTGCAGCCAGCTGGTAGCAAAGCATGTGAGTACACCCAGAGTTTACTGTGTGCTGGGAATAAAAATGAAAGTATAACTTTCTGCTGCCTGATGGTATGTGCTCCTTATCTTCCTTATTTGCACCTTCGTTTGTTGTTTCCATGGACTCCCTTTATTAGTTACTCATTTGGAGAGAAATGTATTCTCGTGTTTGTTCTCAATCTGCAGCATCTATGAAAAAAGATAAGGAGGCATTTGTAATCGTTTTATTATCAGAAGACCACAAGGGCATTCAGTACAGCAGGTCCATATGCTGAGGTCATTCCTGTGGGTCAGTTCATGCTGCACAGGAAATGTGCTTGTAACCTTTTTGTCTTCAAGGGAGAATACCTGGACTTTTCCTTGGAGACAGAGCAGAAAAAATAAGGCAAACAACACGTGCACAAAAAACATCCCCTACCCCACTGCAGATAGTGTTTGAAGTTAGTGCTGCTGGTTTTTGTATCTGGTTTTATATGGTTGGTTTCCTTTCTGATTGTGACTGGATTTTCCAAGGCTGTAGGGCGATGGGTCTCCTCCTGGTAGATATGTTGTATTTTTAATTGGGGTTGGTCTTGCTTTTACCTTTCTTCTCTGTTGTTTTGTTTTTTTAATCCCCCTCCAGGGTGAGGAAATCTGCTGTGGGCACATAGTGACCTGTGCAGGGCTTTACTCAGACCGCCTGTCTGAAATCAGTGGTTGCAGCCCTGAGCCTCGGATTGTACCCTTCCGTGGAGATTATTTGGTGCTAAAACCAGAGAAGTGCTACATGGTGAAAGGAAACATTTACCCGGTATGTACTCTCTTGTATGTGTTTCATGGTGTGTTGTAGGAACTGCTGAAGGCACAGACGTGAGGGCAGAATTACACTGTTGTTTCTGTTGGGCTGAAATGATGCGCAGCGTGAAATTAGAATCGTTTGATTTCTGCCAGGACGGCTTGTTTTTGATGATTCTTGAGGAACAGATAGGAAAAAAAATAGATGTGGCAGGAAAAGGACAAGCTTTACAATCTATTATAGCTGCCTGTCTGACCTCTGGTCACCTGGAAATGATGCAGGATTGTGCCTTGGGATGGGAGGGAGGAACTGGCTGGTGTAGGAGGGTACCTTCCAGCTTTGTGCCATAGCTGTGTGGTAGCTTGTAGCCTTCTGTTACTGCGAAACATGATAATAAGACTAGAAAACTGCTTAATTCTTGCTGTCACATTACCAGCAACAGATGTCATCTGTGCCATGGTTGTACTAAGCTTAGAAATCTTTTAAAGTGTGTTTCTAACAGAAAAAGCAGAGCTCTGAACAAACGAAAGGAACATACACTGAAGTGATTTTTCAGTCCTCATTTTTGGTATGTTTTGATATACCCAATGCTTGCTTATTTTCAGACTGTAAGCTGCTCACCTCTGTGGGCACCTTTCCGAAACAGCTAAAGATGCTGAAGCACCAGCCCAGAAGAGTTGTGCTTATTTTATACTTGCTGTATGTAGGCAGCTAATGCCTGTTACAGCCTTTGTACACAATTGCACTGTGTTCCTTTGATAAACAAGAGAAAGAATCTGGAGATAAATTACTATTACTTACTACTACAATTAATCAGGCTTGCTAATTGTGTGCTGTTGCGAGCTATACAGGAATGGGGAGATTTTCCTCGTTTTATTTTATTGCAGTGTAATTACTGTTGGTGAATAGCATTTGTGTGCCATTAGTTTTGTTGTGGGTTGATTTATACCTTGAGAAAACATGTACTTTTTTTCTGCTGATCGTTTTGCCTTCCCTGAGATGCAGTCTCACTTAGCCCTTCTCTCTGGCATTTTCAATTAGCTGCCTGCTGGAACTGTACAATTAACAAGCAGAAAAATAATAGCTCAGCAGCCAGTAGCATGCTTATTTGAATTATTGAATTTTACTGTGGTGATTGGAAATAAAGTGGCCAATTGAATTCATTTTCATGTTTCATTTCAAATGAATTATTTCCTTTTACTGGGAGGACACCACTCTGCTGTGTTTTGGTTTGTTTTAGTAACTCTCTCACGCAATAAACTGCACTGTCCTCCTCGTAGATATTTCCCATGCCTCTTGGAGCAGTGTGTTGGCTTGGCTGGCTTGGAGCTGTTTCACTCATCTGGGTTGGAATAGCTGCAGTAAGTGTTGTGTCCTCCTTTAGGTTCCCAACCCTCGCTTCCCTTTCCTGGGGTTTCATTTCACGCCAAGAATGGATGGCAGTGTTTGGCTCGGTCCGAATGCAGTGCTGGCCTTTAAGAGAGAGGGCTACAAGCTGTTTGACTTCAGTGCTACAGACTTCTTAGATGCTGTGCTGTACAGGTAATATCTTGTCTTTTAGTCTGCTGAGTGCACTTAATTAAATGTCAGCTTGTCGTTCCGCGGAAGCTCACTCTTGTCAAAAGCCCTGCCAAGTTTGTAGAGTTTTTAAAGGCAGATGTGCTGATACGAGTGGATTTCTCAAAGAGATTTGACTTGGTGTAATCTAATATTTGAAGTTTTTAAACTGCTGAGGCATGTGTCTGCAAGTGTGAGGATGTGGCCGTTCATGGGAAGGTGCTGGTGAGCCCTGTTCCTCCCAATGGGCTTCCAGGGCTGCTTTTGGTTCAATGAAGTGCAGTATTTTAATCAAGCTAGACACTGGCATTAAATCTCTGCTTGGAAGAGAGAATACACATTGGCCTGAATTGTCGTGTTAAACTTTGTCAGATCATCAGTATGAACTGAAATGCACCCAAGGGCAAGGAGATGTGTTAGCAGCCACAAAGGCTCCCTCCTTCAGCCAGAGGGTGGTGAGGCACTGGCACAGGTTGCCCAAGGAGGCTGTGGATGCCCCATCCCTGCAGGCATTCAAGGCCAGGCTGGATGTGGCTCTGGGCAGCCTGGGCTGCTGGTTGGCGACCTGCACACAGCAGGGGGTTGGAGCTGGATGAGCACTGTGCTCCTTTGCAACCCAGGCTGTTCTAGGAGTCTGTGATTCTATGATAAGGCAGACTGGGAAGCAGCATATCAGAGGAGCTAGGAATCACTGCTAAAAATTCAAGCATAAATGAACAGAGTATCTTTAGAAGTTAAGAGAAATCTTGCTTCGCCGTGAGGGGTTGACAGACCTTTACTGAGTGCTTAATTTTAGGAATGAAACTGGGAAAATGATGTGGAAATTCTGGGTTGGATCCAGAGAGAGGCTGCAGAACAGGTCGGGGAACTGCAGAACAGCTTTCTGGCAGGGAGCTCAACTTTATGCAATTTATTAAAGGGAAAAAGCTGAAAGCATCTTGGTTGATGTCTATAGATTTTTGTGTTGGAAGATTTGAGGAGAGCAAAGCTAGCAAATAACGCTGTTGCAAAGACACAGTGAGATTCCTTGACTGAAAGCTGAGGCTGTTAGGAGTATGACAGAGTTTTCAGAACGACTGTGGACTAAAGGCCCAAGCAGTAAGGCTGTCCTCTCTTGCTATGGGGATTTGCAGCCTTTTGTTGTTTGATTGGACCAGAGGAAAATGCTGGACATAGGAAAGACTCAGCTCAGAGTCTGCAGCACTGCAGCTTTGTATTCAAGGTTTGTTGAAGCAGGGAAGAACACAAATCTGTTTTCCAAATAGAAAGCATCTGTCAGATCACTGATGTTGGGAAGGGGAAATTCCACCAGGCAGTTGGATTTGCTTCCTTCTTAGGCAGCTTTAGTTGGACGTGGCTGTGCTTATCGTGGAAGCTTTGTTTCTCCCACAGTTGTTTTCTTTTCCTCTACAGTGGCTTATGGAAACTTGTACTGAGAAACTTATCGTATGGACTGAATGAGATGTACAGAGCGTGTTTCCTTAGTGCACAGGTGAAGGAACTTCAGAAGTTCATCCCAGAGGTCACCGTCAATGACGTACTCAGGTAAAGAAAACACTGCTTGTCAGTAACACCCACTGGCTTCTTAAACCTCTTCTTTTCTTTTAGTTTTTTTTTGAACAGCAACAAATGCAGCTCACTGCTTTCTTCCACCAAAATGCACCGCGGAATCATAAACAGATACTGCTGCTTTCCACAAGAAGGTGTCTGAGGAATGTTTGTTTTACTTTGTTTGGTCTCCATTGGCTGAAATTCACAGAAGAGACCAAAAAGAAAACAAGTCTTCATAATTTCAATCCACAAAGAGAGTAAAGGCTAGTGAAATTAATCAGTGAATGGCTGGTGGATTGGAAAGCCAGAGAGCTGTTACTGATGCTGCTAAAGGGAGAGATGTAGCATAACTCCTTGTATTTAGAAGACTGCTAATTGACCCTGAACATATGGCTTCAAACATAGCTGTTTAATGGAAAATGGAAAAATGGAAGGGTGTAGTGCTGGAAAAGAACTAGAGCTGGCAGAGATTCTAAGAAGTGCTTGCATCTCTGTTTTGTACAAGGAGGAGGACAGTGATGTTGCTACATGTGTGCTTAAAAGTACTGTCTTCAGATAGAAGCAAATACTGACTTGGTTTGAATGCGTCAATAAAATTGTATTCAGCTTCGTAATGCGAGGAGGGAGAACAAGGAATTCAAAGGAGTGTAGAAATGATAAGGAAATGAAGAGACTTGTCAGGAAATGTGAGGCGTTTAGAATACTTGGGGATGATTTTAACTGTCTAAATATTTGCAGGGAGAAAATGCAGTGTAAGAAAGAGCTCGAGCATGGTAAAAAGGAGTTACTGAACTCAGGCAGTATGCTGCTGGCATGAAAGTCATGCTTGATGAGGCTTGCCATTGCAAAACAAAGGATTCTCTTTTGAAAAGAGAGGGCTTGATGGCGTGTTTGAGAAGGGAGGGTAACTTCACAATGAGGAACAATACAGAAAATCCTCTGCCTGGCTACCTGCCCTTCTTCTGTCCTGATCACACTGAGGCACCTCCTGCTCTGCCTCTCAGGGTGTCCAAGTGCCCTGTGCTCCCTCAGCAGCACAGCAGCTGCTTTCATTGCTTTTTCCTCGGGCATCTTCTCAAGATTGGAACGCAGCTGATTTTTGGACCTGAGAAAACTCCAACGTTCTCAGCCTTCAGGACTAATTTGAAATGGAGAAGGGCAAATTTTCTAACACCCCGGAGGGAATATCTTCTTTATAGGAAGAATTAGTAGCTTATGAAATGTAATTCCTTAAATGTTGTGGTGTTTACACTATTGCTTTGGAGACTTAAAGCTAGACAGAATGGAAAAATGGAATGATCTCTGCAGCTTTGTTTGCAGAGGACAGACTTGCTGTTCAGGACTGAGGAGGAGAGGTAAAGTCCCACGCTGCAAATGGTTGGTGAGCAAACAGTTGGAATGAGTCTTCTGGGCTTGTTCTGTTCCTGTATTGGCTTTGACTGTGGTGGAAAGCAAGCTGCTAGGGTAGGTGGGCCAATGGTCTGACCCAGCAGGAATGTTCTTGTTGGGTTTGTTACAGATAGCACAGATCTCCACCTTGGGGGTTATTTTCTAGTAAAAGAGAACTCTTGATTCTTGTTTCTTTAGCTCCAAATGAACAATGCATTTATGGTTTTTCTAGTAACCAGCCCAGGTGGTAACACCCAGTGGGGTGTCACAGAATGGCAGAAGGGGGCAAGCAAGCTAGTGCCTGTTCAATGGAAGCACATTTCCTAGACTGACTCATAATCAATTGTGTAAAATCTTTGGTTTTGCCACCAGAGTGGCACAGAGACTCTGATGAGATGTAAACTTCTATAGAATTAGTCTGCAGTGAGCTGTTATGTCAGATTTCTTCCCATGAGGTGCTCAGAGTCCCGTCCAGCCTGACCTTGAACGTCTCCAAGGACGAACCCTGAAAATACCTATGTGAAGAAATTGATCAGAGTTGTACTTACATTCTGAGAGAACGTGTCAAAGCTTGGATAACAGTGTGTAACTTAAAAATCTAACTTCACATAAGGCCCCTCTTTTTGATTTAGAATGGAGCACA
The DNA here is from genome assembly GCF_951394365.1 of Tetrao urogallus. Taxonomy (NCBI): domain Eukaryota; kingdom Metazoa; phylum Chordata; class Aves; order Galliformes; family Phasianidae; genus Tetrao; species Tetrao urogallus. The sequence goes on along the minus strand of NC_136819.1, from coordinate 57,960,310 downwards.
CCAGTGTCTTACCTTTTCCTTTGTTTCTGTGGTTTGTGAATGTTGTAACTGATATCTGGATCTTCTCCATTTTCTAAGAGGGGCTGCTGATAATACCTCTAGCCTTTATCATGTTTCAATGAAGCCGACTGGACGTTTATAACACTTTCACTCTGACGTTGTGCTCCTCCTTTGTTTTGCAGGGGTCCATCAGGAGTGAGAGCACAAGCGTTGGACAGCGATGGGAATTTGGTGGATGACTTTGTATTTGATGGTGGCACCGGAGATATTGGAAGCAGAATTCTTCATGTCAGAAACGCCCCTTCTCCTGCTGCCACCTCCTCCCTTGCCATTGCAGAAATGATCGCTGATGAAGTGAAGCAAAGATTTGAATTGTGAATGATTGCCAGGCGCAGGGCTGCTTTACCCCTCTTGTATGTGTAGCGGCTTGTCTGAACTCTGCAGCCTTTCATGATGAAGATAAAACAGGCAGCGTGTTGCTGGTACAAGATGTGCAGTGCAAAAACAGCACTTGAAATGTTTGCCAGCCCACAGCTTGTCGGCTTCCCAAGTAGAGGACGGTTGGTGCTGGGCAAGACCTGCTATGGTGCTGCCATCTGCAAAAGCCAAGCAAATGGGCCGCTCACAGTGAGGGCTTGGCTGCAGGCTCAGCTGGAGCAGGCTGTGGAGGGGCTGGTGCTCGGTGCAGGGTGAGGTTCTCACACCAGGCCCACAGTAGGTGGGGAAGGAGGAGCCTCTGTGGTTGGGTTGCCCACCTCTGAAGAACCCCAGGCACCGGGTGGTTCTGTGCACTGTCTCTCTGTCACTTTAAATTGGCTTGGAGTCATCAGACCCCTAACTGATGTTAAAATAATGGAGATGGAAGGATAACCCCTGCCTAAGGATTCTTCTGCAGATACAGAATTCAAGGTTTTAGTGGAGACTGAAAGTAGCTGAATATAGCTATGTACTTAATAGCTGAATTCAGAGCTATGTACTTAAATTTTGAGCATTTCAGAGAGAAATAAGCCTGGCAAGAGATTACCAAACCCAAGTGAATTTTGACTGTGAATCTCCAATTGCATCTTTATCTTATCTATTTTAGTATTGAGCTGAAATTAAAATGTATACAGAATCAGACATTTTTCATTTGGCTTAGATCTCGGAAGCCGTCATGAATGGGGAACTTCTTTGGTGGTTTGAGTTGTTGGGGTTTTTTTTTTCTCGTTTGTTTTTTACCCTTTGAATACTGGTAGGACAAAAGAAGCTTATCTTTGTACAGCATGTTGAGCAACCCAGTGGAAATGGCCTTTGTAAAAGCAAATGTGCAGGGAGGGAAGCTACAGAAACCTGTCTGAACTGAGTCATGTTGCATGCTGCTTCCCTTGGAGCCCAAGCAGAGGTGAGTCAGGAAGGCTTCCCATTGCCCTCCTGGCTGCAGGAGGGGAGCTCACCCTTACTGGTGTTTGAAGCTGTGTCAGAGGTGCACCCAGAAGAGAATCCACGTGGAGAACATGCTGTAAAATACAGCTAGATGTGAAACGAGTTCTGAGTCAACTGAGCATCTCAGTGCGTTCTGCATCATTGCTGCAAAAGGAAATACGTGGCCTCAGGGGCAAAGCACTTCAGAATATTCTTAAAGCAGATGTTCACAGGATGTTGGGTAACAGATAATTGTGGGTAGTTTGCTACCAGGCAATTTGCCATGTGCTTTTTTTTTTTTTTTAATGTTGCTTTCTGTAGTTCTCTGCCATGCACGAAGGTCAGGTATGCAAATAAGGAGCCTTTTGAAGTAAAGTTCGTTACTGTGAGAGCAGTGAGGTGCTGGAACAGCTGCCCAGAGCGGCTGTGATGCCCCGTCCATCCCTGGAGGTGTTGAAGGCCAGGTTGGATGGGGCCCTGGGCAGCCTGGGCTGCTGTGAAATGGGGAGGTTGGTGGCCCTGCATGGCACAGGGGGGTTGGAGCTTCGTGATCCTTGAGCTCCCTTCCAACCCGGGCCGTTCTGTGACTCTGTGAAAAGCTCTCACCTGTATTCCTGCCCACAGCAATACTTGATGAAGGTTCACATGTTCCAGGTGCTGTAATGTTGTACAGTGGTATCTCACAACGGAACAGCCGTATCTCTGCTCCCCTCCAGAAGTGTTGCCAGTCAACAGTAAATACTACAGAAAGATTGCAAAAGTGACTTCCTCCCACACGAGGTGTGGCCCTGACATGTATTAACAGAACAAGAACACTACCGTGTGAAGCAGACACACCATGATGAGTCTTAGTGCATTTAAAGTGTGCCCTGCTGTGCTTTTTGCTCTCAGATGGTAGCATTTAACTGAAGCCAGCAGAATATTTGTGTTTTTAAAGCTTGCTATAAACCTTTTGTAACATCACTCACGTATTGCCCACGAAGTAGGAAGATATATGAGTGTATTTTTAAAAGGTTCAGTTCACTTGGATGGCTCAATCAGCTTTCCTTTCTCTGTTGTGATTAAAAGAGTGTATTTTTCCAAAAAATGCTGTAATGTCTCTGCGTCTCTCCTGACTTAGAGCAGAGTTCTGCTGGCAGTTGCTAACTCTGATCTGATGTGGATGGGATGCAGCTCTGCATCACAGAAGTTACTTTATTTCTTTCTTTAGGAGACAGGGAGCAGGGAGCTCATCTTCCCAAAGCACCTGTATCTCAGAGCACTGCACAGCTTTTTGTCACTGCAGATAGAACTGCTGCTAAGCCTCATCCTCATCACAGACAGTCCCAAGTTGGAAGCAACCCACTTTAGAGGGAAGTTTTTCAGCCAGAGGGTGGTGAGGCACTGGCACAGGTTGCCCAAGGAGGCTGTGGATGCCCCATCCCTGCAGGCATTCAAGGCCAGGCTGGATGTGGCTCTGGGCAGCCTGGGCTGCTGGTTGGTGACCTGCACACAGCAGGGGGTTGGAGCTGGATGAGCACTGTGCTCCTGTGCAACCCAGGCCATTCTAGGATTCCATCGGGATCATGGAGTCCACCTCCTGGCACAACCCAAATGATGAAATGCTGAGTGCCCCACGCTGTGGCTCTCTGGATGGCTGCCCTGGGAGAAACTGAGTTCCTTCATTTCACTGCATTGTGTGCCGTTGTAGCATCGATTTTGGGGCCACCACTGCCTCACCTTGGAGCAGTTGGGGAACAAGTGGAGCTTCCTGGGGGCAGGGATGTCCCACCTGGAGGAACACAGGCCGTGGGGGCTTGGAGCTGCACTGTGGGTTATGCTTTTCTCCTTGCTCACACTTTGGGTTTGATGAATGTTTTCCCACTGAAATAAAGACTTCGTTGGAAACTTTCCAGCAAACAGCACGGGGCAGGAGGAGCTGTCAGTGCCCGACAAAGCATCACGCAGACAGGCAGTGTGTTCCGATCAGTGCATCCCTTTGTAGAGAAACCCTAAGAAGGGGTTATGTAAAGTGCGAGCCGTGAATGCAATGAGCTCGGAAAATTTGGCTGCTCGGGAGGCGGAGGGGACTGAAACCAGCGCTCTCTAGGGGGGTGAAAGGAACTGCCCGGAGCTAGGGCGAGGCTGCTGTTGACAGGTTACTGAGCAACACGCCGCTGGTTTTTCCCAGGACGGCCGTTCTGCTTGATTCTTCCGTCAGGGCAAGGCTGCTTCACAGAATCACAGAACGGCCCGGGTTGGAAGGGAGCTCAAGGATCACGAAGCTCCAACCCCCCGCCTCCAACCTCCACATTTCATAGCAGCCCAGGCTGCCCAGGGCCCCATCCAACCTGGCCTTCAACACCTCCAGGGATGGACGGGGCATCCACAGCCTTCCTGTAAAGAGGGAAGGAATAAGGGAATGCAAGGAGGGGCAGCTGAAGGGGCTGCCGGGGGGGCGGCGCCGCGCTGCGACCCCCGGACCTCGGCACGATGCCCCGAGCGGCGCCGCCCCCCGTAGCGCTGAGCGCGACGCGGCCGGCAGGTGGCGCCATAGCGGTAGGGCAGAGGGCGGCTCGCCGAAGGCGGCGCATGCGCGCTGAGGGCGGCGGCGGTAGCGGGCCGCAAGGAGCGGGGCCGACGGCGCCTCAGCCGCCGCCCCGTCAGCGCCCGGCGAGCGGCACGGAGCCCGGCCCTCTACCGCGCCGGATGTGATGGCCGCCCGGGCGGGGGGGCGAGCCTAGCGCTGCCCGGCCCGGCTCTGACGGGTGGCGGCGGCGGCTTCTCCTTCCCCTCAGCGCTCCCTCCTCGGTCCGGGGAGCGACTGGGCGGGTTGTCCCGATGCGGAAAACAGGCAGCAGCCATGCAACCGCCGCCGCAGCCCTACGAGTTCTTCGGTGAGGAGAACGGCCCGAAATGGCGGGGGCTGTTCGTGCCCGCCCTGCGCAAGGTCAGTCCGGGGGTGGCGGTGCTGAGGGCACCGAACTGGGGTGCTGCTGAAGGGATCGTGCTGTGCCGGGCTCCTGGCTGTGAGTGGAGGTAAAGGAGGAAGGCTCCTTCTTACACGCAGGGGAAACGGCTTCGTGCTTTGGGTTGGGTGTCAGAGGGAAATCCTTCACCCTGAGGGCATGGCACTGCTCGCAGCTATGGGGCCATCAGCAGAGGGGTGGCAGCAGGGACAGGAGGTGATTGTCCCCCTCTGCTCTGCTCTTGTGAGGCCCCAGCTGCAGTGCTGTGTGCAGGTCTGGAGCCCCCAGTACAGGAAAGGCAGGGAGCTGTTGGAGAGGGTCCAGAGGAGCCACAAAGATGAGCAGGGGGCTGCAGCAGCTCCACTACAAAGACAGGCTGAGGGAGCTGGGCTTGTTGAGCATGGAGAAAAGCAGGCTGCGGGGTGAGCTCAGTGCAGCCTGCAGTACCTAAAGGGAGCCTGCAGACAGGAGGGGAGTCAGCTCTTGGAAAGGGGAGATGGCAGCAGGACAAGGGGAAATGGTTTGGAGTTGAGGGAGGGCAGCTGGAGGTTGGATGTGAGGGGGAAGTTGTGTGCTGTGAGAGTGGTGAGGTGCTGGAACAGCTGCCCAGAGAGGCTGTGATGCCCCGTCCATCCCTGGAGGTGTTGAAGGCCAGGTTGGATGGGGCCCTGGGCAGCCTGGGCTGCTGTGAAATGTGGAGGTTGGTGGCCCTGCATGGCACAGGGGGGTTGGAGCTTCGTGATCCTTGAGCTCCCTTCCAACCCGGGCCATTCTGTCATTCTGTGGGTGCCACATCCCTGGTGGTGCTCAAGGTTACAGGCAGCTTACAGCAATGATTTGGGGCCCCTTCTGACCCGAAGCAGTGCTGTGGTCAGGCAGTGGGTGCTGTGCTGTGCTCAGTTGGGTGCCCGTGGTTAAAGCTCCCCACGTCACCCTGGCACAAACCACCGTGCAGAGAGGTGGGGCTCTGTGGCAGTTTGACCCCGACGGGTCTCATTAAATCTAAATGGCGTCTTCGGTTGTGAAATAAGATGTAAAAGTCAGAGAACTAATGCTGCTCCTGACAGTGCTATCCACTTCTGTACGTTTGGGTCAAAAAACCCAACAGAGCAGGGTCGCCATTCTGTGAGCTTTCTTTCTAACCAGAGAAAATAAATTTTCAGCCCCAGTGGCTGCTTGTTAAAATGTGCAATTGCTTATAGGTGTCTTTTCTCCTTCTCAGTACGTTCCTTGTCTGCTGTAGTCACCCTCTAGGATGAAGCAATCCCACTGTAAGATGCATTTCTTTTCTGAACGTGCAGTATCAGTGAGTCAAAACAAAGTGGTCTCATCGTTGTGGCTGCTGCAGGCAGTGCTGGAGGTGCTGCCAGCTGGGAAACCCTGCCTGAAAGATGCAGTGCTCTGATACAGACACGGGGGGAAGGGTCTTTAAACCAGGACGTGTTAGAAATTCATGGCTTAGTGCACTGTTTACATCTTGCACTCTGGTAACAAAAGCATTGCTGTTATTGATGGGATAGCTGGAAGCTGTACCACTGAAAACCCACTGTGCATTAAAGAAACAGGTTGGTACTTTCTGCATTTAGAAAGCATTGCAGCTGTATATTATTAATTAGTCTCTAAGTTAATTCTGAATCGAGTTGGAGCTGTGTTGGAACACTCCCCATCTGCAGTGCTGTGTGCAGGTCTGGAGCCCCCAGTACAGGAAAGACAGGGAGCTGTTGGAGAGGGTCCAGAGGAGCCACAAAGATGAGCAGGGGGCTGCAGCAGCTCCACTACAAAGACAGGCTGAGGGAGCTGGGCTTGTTGAGCATGGAGAAAAGCAGGCTGCGGGGTGAGCTCAGTGCAGCCTGCAGTACCTAAAGGGAGCCTGCAGACAGGAGGGGAGTCAGCTCTTGGAAAGGGGAGATGACAGCAGGACAAGGGGAAATGGTTTGGAGTTGAGGGAGGGCAGCTGGAGGTTGGATGTGAGGGGGAAGTTGTGTGCTGTGAGAGTGGTGAGGTGCTGGAACAGCTGCCCAGAGAGGCTGTGATGCCCCGTCCATCCCTGGAGGTGTTGAAGGCCAGGTTGGATGGGGCCCTGGGCAGCCTGGGCTGCTGTGAAATGTGGAGGTTGGTGGCCCTGCATGGCACAGGGGGGTTGGAGCTTTGTGATCCTTGAGATCCCTTCCAACCCGGGCCGTTCTGTGGTTCTGTGCCTGTCAACCAGATTAGGTACAACCTGAGGCAGCATCTTTTGTGACTGCAGCTGAGCTTTAGAAACTTTCCTGCCAAACATCTGCTCTCAGAGCACACTGAACTTCCAAGCTTCACCACAGCAATCAGTGCTGCAAGGTCAGGGTAGCATTCCATTTCCTATTTGGAAGGCTTTCTTTGAGTTATTTTTAAATGAGCGCTTAATTGGAGCAGAGAAGCAGGGTTGAAAAACAAACGTGTTGGTGGTTGTTATGTATGCTGAGGTGTGGGAAATGTTAATTTGGAAATACAACAAGAAATGGAGCTGGCTGACAGGTCAGTGCAGTTACCAGTGCTCATAGGGTTTCTGTGCTGCTTGCATTTTAAGTGCTTTGAAGAGCTTGACTCTCATTCCTTGTGCACACAGCAAGTTTTAAGGTCATTTTTGATCAGAACACCTAAAGCCATGTAGTTCTGTGCAGTGCAGCTGGCTGCTGACAAACGGTGAATGAAAAAATGGAATACTTCAGTTCTTGCTTTAATATGTGAAGAAGTTGAGGATCTGCTTCTTGAATATTATTCTCTATGCATTTAGGCAGGTTTGTATCCTATTTGTTTAAGGAGGGCAGCTGGAGGTTGGATGTGAGGGGGAAGTTGTGTGCTGTGAGAGCGGTGAGGTGCTGGAACAGCTGCCCAGAGAGGCTGTGATGCCCCGTCCATCCCTGGAGGTGTTGAAGGCCAGGTTGGATGGGGCCCTGGGCAGCCTGGGCTGCTGTGAAATGTGGAGGTTGGTGGCCCTGCATGGCACAGGGGGGTTGGAGCTTCGTGACCCTTGAGGTCCCTTCCAACCCGGGCCGTTCTGTGATCCTTAGGTGACAGAAGAGTGCTAAATTGTGTCTGCTGGGGGCAATCTTCTTTGGGAGGGGGGGAAAAAAAAAGCGGTGCCTTGGGGCCTCGTCGAGATGGAATTGTTAAGGTAGTTTCATATATTTATGCTCTTTTAGCTGGTGGATTTAGGAGCATCAAGTCCCCATGGAATGCTGGCTGCTGAGCCTTTGTTAGCAGCTCGTTCTGCCTCTTGTCTTCCTATCAGTGGTTGGGTATCTCTGCAAGTTGGTTTTGGTCCCTCGTTTGTGGATGGGCTGATTTCTCTTGTTGCAGAAATACTCCCTATCACAAATTAGGAGCCAAAGGGACTGATTCCTTTTGCTTAAATCCTATTTTTTATTGCTTTTTTTTTTTTTTTTTTTCCTTTCCAGCTGTTACCCTGTTTGACTTAACTACTGTTACTACCTTTTGCAATTTACAAATTGTAGGAGGAGAATTTTCTCAGGCACTGGCACAACATGAAGGTGGTTTTTGGAGCTGAGGTGTTTAAAAAAAGTAGAAGGAGCGGCACAGTTTTATTTGGCAGCAATTAGGAAACACTTCCTACAAATTAAAAACCACAAGCTGTTTGCTGCCGGGAGGAGGGCGTGAAGGGCTGTGCCTGGTTTGTTTGGGGTTTGTCTCAACTTGAGGCATTTTATAAGGATGAATATAATCCAGATGTTTAATTTGAAGATGCAAACAAGTGTTTGTGTACTTACGCCTTTCTGCTTGACCCTTTGCATAAAACAACAGGATCAGCACCTGCCTGCACCTCCCGTGGGACGTCCTGCCCTGCACCTCTGTCCTTTTCCAGCATGTGCTATCCATCGCTAGTCAGGCAGCTGAGGATGAAGAGGTTTGTGTTTATGCTAAAGTGGTGCTGTAGGGTGGCAGTTCAGTGAGCCCTCCCTGTGCATAGGGCAGCTGGGTGGTGATCTGCATCCCAGAGGCTTTTTGCAGCGCAGTAACTGTGTTATGTGAGTATCTTGTTTTGTTGACCGTGCATCGAATGGTTGCAGTGTAAAAGGTGAAATCCTGCAATCATAGAGTTACAGAATGGATGGGTTGGAAGGGACCTCAAAGCCATCCCTGCCATGGGCTGGGTGCCCCCCAGCTCGGGCTGCCCAGGGCCCATCCACAGCCTCAGGCACCTCCAGGGATGGGGCATCTAGAGCTGTGGGCAGTGCCAGGGCCTCACTGCCCTCTGAGTGAAGACTTTCCCCTTAACATCTGAGCTGTCTCTCCCCTCTTTTAGTTCAAAACTGTTCTTCCTTGTCCTGTCCCTTTTCACTCATGTGAAAAGTTCCTCTTCTGTTTATAAGCTCCCTTTAGGTACTGCAAAGCCGCAGTGAGGTCTCCCTGGAGCCTTCTCCTCTCCAGGCTGAACACCCCCAGCCCTCAGCTTGTCTCCATAGGAGAGGTGCTCCAACCTTTGAGTATCTTCATGCCCTCCTCTGGACCAGCTCCAGCAGCCTCATGTCTCTCTGTGCTGGGCCCAAGCCTGGACGCAGCACTGCAGGTGGGGCCTCACAAGGGCAGAGCACAGGTCAGTCCCCTCCTTGCCCTCTGTTGGTGCAGCCCAGGGTACAGTTGGTGTTCTGGGCTGCAAGTGCACTGCTCGCTCACATCCAGCTTCTTGTCCACCCCAACCCCTCAGTGCTACTCAGCAGTGCAGCTCTCAGTGTGCTTCTCCTGGTCTGTACGCATAGCTGGAACTGCTGTGACCCAAGTGTGGCACCTTGCTTTTGGCCTTGTTGAACCTCATGAGGTTCCTGTGGGCCCACTTCTCAAGCCTGTCCAGGTCCCTCTGGCTGTGTCCCTTCCTTCTGTCATGTCACCACTCAGCTGGGTGTCATCATAGAATACTAGAATGGCCTGGGTTGCAAAGGAGCACAGTGCTCATCCAGCTCCAACCCCTGCTGTGTGCAGGTCGCCAACCAGCAGCCCAGGCTGCCCAGAGCCACATCCAGCCTGGCCTTGAATGCCTGCAGGGATGGGGCATCCACAGCCTCCTTGGGCAACCTGTGCCAGTGCCTCACCACCCTCTGGCTGAAAAACTTCCTCCTCATATCCAACCCAAACCTCCCCTGTCTCACTTTAAAACCATTCCCCCTTGTCCCATCACCATCCACCCTCACAAACAGCTGTTCCTATCCTGTTTATATGCTCCCTTCAAATATTGGAAGGCCACAATGAGGTCTCCCCAGTGCCTTCTCTTCTCCAAGCAAACTGCTGTGGGTGCACTCATTCCCACTGTCCGTGTTGCTGCTGCTAAGCACTGGTCTCAAGATGGAGCCCTGGAAGGGTGCACAGCTCAGCACCAGCCTCTGCCTGGACACGGCCCTCTGGCTGCCACCATGCAACCACTTCCTTATCCACAGAGCAGCCCACCCTTCACATGCATCTCTCTGATACAGAGTTTAAACTGTGGTGTGGGACCACATCTAAGGCCTCACAGAAGTGCAGGTAGGTGACATCAGCTGCCCTTTGTCCACCGATGCTGTCACTCCACCATAGAAAGCCACCAGATGGGTCAGGGTCAATTGCAAGTGGATTATTAAGCTGTGTTTTGCTAAAGAGCCTACTTCACACTGTTCCTCTATCAGCATTTACTACAGTTTGCTTTGAGGAAGATCAGCCATCTAGAAAGTGTTGTGCTGGAAATGAAGTCAGGAATTGGTGCAGCTGTTTTTGGGGAGTTGATGGTGTGTTTTTAGGAGATGTCTCTTCAGGTTTTGAAATCTTCGAGCTTCTTTCAAACAGTTACACTTGGAATATGGGGATATTGATGCTGTTGTTAAAGAAGAGTGTCACAGACCTTTAAGCTACTACATCTGGTTCCCTTCTTCCTGGGGAGTGTGACAGTAAATCATCCTGGCTGAGGGATTAAAAATGCCTTTGGAGCAGATGTTTTCTATTTTTAATGGACAGCGTTATCTTCAGAAGAGACAAGATAAAAAGGAACAAAAACCCAGCCTAAAGAGAAACATTTGTCCAATTCATTTTTAATTTCTATCTTTTCAGCACGGCAGTGAGAGGCAAACCCAGAGCTGCTTTCCCTGCCAGTAACGTATTCTCATCACAGTGCATAGAGATACTGTCAAGTGCTGGCGAGACAATAGCAAATATTTAACTTTAATGTACTAATTACTTCTCTTTCTCCCAAATTTATACATTGCCTCAGTTACACAGCCTCACAGAGCTTTGTGTCCTCAGATCTGGTATTGCTGTGTTGTTATGAGGTGATGATAACATAAATCATTGCTAAGCTGCAGGCAGCTTTGTGGGAAGAGAGGAGTGTGCAGTTTCTGTGATGAGCAGTTTGCAATTTCAGCGTGCGATCTCTGAAACGTGGTAAGTTCAGAAGTGTTGTTAACTTACTAACAGGTGTTGTGGTGGCATTTTTTAAGTTAGAGATTGCTTGTTCTTAGTGAGTGGTGCGGGTGACAAAGTGGAAGGAAGGGATGCCATTCAGAAGGACCTCAGCGGACTTGAAAGGTGGGCCTGGGAGGATCTAATGAGGTTCAACACAGCAAAGGGCAAGGTTTGCACTTGGGCCGGAGGAATCCCAGGCATCCATACAGACTGGAAGGAGCAGTCTTTGTATCCCTGCAGAGAAGGACCCGGGGGTCCTGATGGATGAGAAGCTTAACATGAGCCAGCAGTGTGCTCTTGCAGCTTGAAAGGAAATGGTGTCCTGGGCTCCATCAGCAGAGGGGTGGCAGCAGGGACAGGAGGTGATTGTCCCCCTCTGCTCTGCTCTTGTGAGGCCCCATCTGCAGTGCTGTGTGCAGGTCTGGAGCCCCTGGTACAGGAAAGGCAGGGAGCTGTTGGAGAGGGTCCAGAGGAGCCACAGAGATGAGCAGGGGGCTGCAGCAGCTCCACTACAAAGACAGGCTGAGGGAGCTGGGCTTGTTGAGCATGGAGAAAAGAAGGCTGCGGGGTGAGCTCAGTGCAGCCTGCAGTACCTAAAGGGAGCCTGCAGACAGGAGGGGAGTCAGCTCTTGGAAAGGGGAGATGACAGCAGGACAAGGGGAAATGGTTTGAAATTGAGGGAGGGCAGCTGGAGGTTGGATGTGAGGGGGAAGTTGTGTGCTGTGAGAGTGGTGAGGTGCTGGAACAGCTGCCCAGAGAGGCTGTGATGCCCCATCCATGCCTGGAGGTGTTCAAGGCCAGGTTGGATGGGGCCCTGGGCAGCCTGGGCTGCTGTGAAATGTGGAGGTTGGTGGCCCTGCATGGCACAGGGGGGTTGGAGCTTCGTGATTCTTGAGCTCCCTTCCAACCTGGGCTGTTCTGTGATTCTTTGAGCACTGAGTTCTGCTTCCTGAAAGTGTTGTCGTATTGAATGTAATGAGGGAGGTGGGATTTTGTCGTGTGGTCTTGCAGAAATAAGTGTGTCTCTGGTGGTATCTGCTGTGCAGTGACTCGATAGGCATGTCCTGGGTTTGGTTGTTTTTCAGGCTCTGTTTATTTTCTGAGCAGTATCTTGTTTTGCACGTGTTCTTACTGTGGAACAACTGGAGCCTTCTGAACGTGTTTTTACTACCAAAATATGCGTGTTACGTAAAGATCCATTGAGTCAGTACAGCCAAACCTCTGGATTGTCCCAGTGGTGCACGTTAGAAGGAAGCCTCTTGCAGTCCTGGCTCTTTTTCTCTCAGCTTGTAGCATTTGCAGGTACAACAGTTGGGCCCTTGATTTTATACTTAACAATTTCTCCCAGTCCAGATGTCGTAGAGGCTCAGACTTTGTACTGTAGCTCCTGTGGGTCAGATTGGTGCTTGCACAGTGGTTCTCAAGAACTGTTTGGTGCAACATGTAGCTGCTGCTTTTAAGGGCCAAATTACTTAAAAGCCCAAGAAATCAGGTCAGAATGGATTCCCGTGTTAGCTGTGGTGCGTTGTTCCATGCTAGCTAACGGCGTTGTGCTCAGAGCCTGAGATCACTGTATGCACCCTCAGTCATTCCTCCTGCTTTGTTCCTACACTCAGTGTTTTACCAGACATCCTCTCCCTGTTTTTTCACATCTTCCAGTCAGAGTTCAGGTGAATTCTCTGTAGAATAGAATATATGGAGTAAGTGTACTGTCCTGGATACACAGCACCTGGTTTGTGCAGCAAGTGCATAACTGGCTCTGTTTTGTCAGGGTCTCACTATGAAATCATTTTCTCTGCTAGGATGCTTCGGGCACAACTGCTCTTACAGCAGGGAGTGCTGCAGTGAAGATCTCTTGTGGTGCTGCAGGTGGGGTCATTTCAAGTGCAAGGCCTCGGGGAGTGCAGCCTCAACCAGAGACAGAGAGCCAGCCAGGAAAGCACACGGGACTGCAGTACTTAGGCTTGTTTTCACCGTGTGAAACAGATCTCTCTGGAGCTGGAAGAGGGCTGAGTGCTCTCTGCTTGTCCTCGTGATTTTTAGGTACTCCTGCACTCCTCATAAAGCCGAGGGAAATGCAGCACGAGCTGTTCAGACGTGAACTGAAGTTCGTTTTCTTGGTGGCACTGACTTGTGTTATTACAGCACGTGATCTGAAACAGCAAACAGGCTTTTTGCATCTTCTCACCTCTTGTACCTCTTGCTCTTGGTGTTTGTGAGGGGCATCTCAGAGGGCTCCTTCTCTGGGAAGCATGGTTGCAGCTCGTTTCCTAGCTGGTTACTAATGCTGGAGCAGTGCTCTTCGGAGAGAAGCGAGGCAGGACCTTAACTTGGCACTTCCTGGTGTTCCATTGTTTGTGAATTCAGCTCTCCTGTTCAGGAAGAACGTGAAAAGTTCCTGTATTATTGAAAACCTGCGGGCTTAAATAAGTGTTTTCATGGAGTGATTTTGGCTTTCTGGTGGCTGTTTTTTGTTTTTTTTTTTCTTCAATAGTACCCAATCATGCAGACGCTTCAGCTGCAGAGCAAGGCAGTGCAGACTCCAACCCTCACAGTTAAGTGGGAGCATCTATCCTGGGGTACAGCATAAGGGCTCACACGTTTGGCTGTGCTCTCTGCACCCTGCCTGGTGCCTTGGTTACCCACTCCAATATAACCAGCCCTGCTCCCACATTTGCAGCAACTGAATGGTTTGTTTGTCTTGCTCTTGAAACCACGTGCAGAATGTCAATGTGGGGATGTAAGATTACTGTTCTGAGGCAATTAAAATATCATTTGTCTGGGGGAAGGTAGGGAATTCCCCTGGACTGTTATTTATGAGTCTATTGGCTATAGTTTGAGATCCAGCTTTCCTGACTAAGGCTGCCAGGGAAAACAGTGTATAGATTCACTCTGGAGGGTGTTGTAGACCAAGGTGGCTGTTGGGTTGGAGTGATTTCCAGTGGGAGAACAATTTGGGGCCAGGCGAGTTGCTGCAGCCCTCCAGCTTGTGTGAGTGGGTGCTGCAGCCGCCTGCTGCAGGCTGTGTGCTCCAGCTTAGCCTTGGAAATGGAAGCAGCAATTCACCTCCACGGAATGAGAGAACTGCATTATCCTGCTGGCCATTAAAGGGAAGTGGTCCTCTGCTTATGTCACACCGTGCTTGCCAGTTGGGAGGCTTGTATTCCAATACATGCTTTGCTGTAGGCCTCCTGCACTGCACTGTGCTTTTGGTACCTTCCATTCTCGTGCCTCAGATGGAGTTTGATGCTCTGATCAGTTTTCTGGCTTTCAGGCACCTCCAAGAATTGTTCCAGCCCTTGTCCATGTTGTGGCCGTGGCTTTTCATTGCCACAAGTTTAAGAGCACCTTAATTCAGTGCCCTGCCAGGCTGTTCAGTTCTCCTTTCCTGGTTTTCCTGTGGTACGTTGGGGCTTCTTTGTTCACAGGTCACCCAGTACTCACTAACAGGGTCAGGAATAATTGCATGCTGCTCATTCTGTGAGCAAATAGCCGTGGAATTACAATGATGGCTTTCTATGCATCTTCAGCAGAAATCTGCCTTGGCTTGAAATTTCCTTGCGACCATAAAGGGTAAACAGTTTTCAGTTGAAAAGAAGTGCCAAAAAAAGACTAATTTTTACAAATTCTTTGGGACAGGTTCAGCAACAGGTTCACCCCAACCTGTCAGCAAAGGAAGATTCCCTCTACTACATTGAGGAGTTGATACTTCAGCTGCTAAACAAGCTATGCATCGCCCAGCCACGCACAGTCCAAGATGTAGAGGTAAGATGAGCTACTGGAAAACGAGTGCTTGCTCCCAGAATCACTGGGAGGAACAAAGGTATTCTGAGCAGTGCAGCTTGAAGTTGAAGCAAGGTGAATCTGAAGAGCAGAGCTTAGTAGGGCTGTTTTTCTAAACTATTAAACAGTATTCAAGTCTCATTAAGCAAGTTCAACTGGAAATTAACTTTCTTATACCATAGATCAGAATAGAAATGGTGGGAATTCTTGCCTTCAGCATTGTTTTTAAAAATGCAGAGTACTTTGGAGGATTCTCTGCTGCTTGAATACGTTTGGACCTAAGAGTGAAAGGGTGTTGTAATGATTTTTTTTCCCCACTCTTTGACATTATGCAGAAAAAAGAAATGTTGTAATGAAAGGTTAGGCCTGGACTGCGAGCTGAGGGGATGGAGCTGTGTGTTCCTGGAACTCGCTGAGGCTCGTGTAATATTGCAGCTGTCTGCTTTTGTGTCATCAGTTAAAAATGAGAGCTTTCATGGAGCGTACAGCACAGAGGGAGAAAGTGCTCTCATGTAGCTGTGATCCATTATAGCTTTGCAGAGTATTAATTTTGCATCAGTCTGCGTGGCAAGGATTTTCAGCCTCAAACGAAATGAAGTCCTCAAGCACTGTGCTATACGTGCCTCGTGGAAATAAACATTTGCAAAATTAGTGCCTGAGGAGTTCTAGATCCTTACTGGATGCAATAATCACCCTTTATTCAACATTGACTCCATTCATTAATAATTAAGTTTGGTTTATGATTAATATAATACTGATGCATAAAGATTATAGTATGACTAAATAAAACTTAACAGTCCCCTAATAGCTCTCAGGATTGTTACTGCTTTGAGTGTGGGTTAGATGTGAAGCTGAGAAGTTCTGTGCTCTTTCTCCAGCTGTCAGAGATCGTATCCTTCAGTACACAGGACAACTTGAGAGGGCACTGATTACTTTATGCACCTACTCCATCGTTTTCTGCTCCTGAATTGAGGGATGATTGAGTACTCTGTGTGCATCTGAGTTCATTTTTGGTTAGGTACTTGTGTGCTCCACAAATTGCTGTGTGCAGGAGTGCTCACAGGCCTGTGAGGGAACTGGCAGCTCTCTGAGCTGTGGTTATAGGTGTCACAGCAGATGCTAAATCCTTTGTGTTGTGTTTCAAACATACCTGGCGTTTTAAAGCTGCGAGTAATAAGACAGTGTTACACTTGGCACTGTAACAGTTCTTTAGTATAGAAACACAGCTCTGTCTAAATAGTGGTAAGATATTCCCCAGGATCTTATTGTTCAGTAGGTCAGAAAATCCAGATCCTTTCAGAGCAGGGAAAGTAGAATTGAGTGTTGTGTTATGGTTTGGTGGTGAAGTTGCTGACCAGCAGGCATCTGAGAGCTGCAGGTGAAGGCTCCTGGCTCAGCTCCTGCTGTTTTAAGCTGTTAGGAGATGATGTGAGAGTTACAATCTCTAAAGTTTATCATGCAGCTATTTACTTAACAGCCTGGGATTAAGGGAACTATTTGTGCACAATACTAAACCTAAGCATTTGCAAGATGGAGATCAGAAATCCCAAGTTATAAACATTTTATAAATAGTAAAAACCCTGCAAATGATCTCCAACAAAACACTGGCAAAATCCTGGTGCAGGCAATACGTGCCTTGTCGAAGGACATCCAAATTCCACGTTGTACCTGTTTACATGTGCTTTCTGGTAGCTTTTCAAGGGAAGCTCATCTCAGTGAGAGCAGCCTGCAGTGTCGGGCTGCTGCCCAGGAAGGATTGCAGTGCATTCATCTGGCACAGGCAGCTGGCACGGAGGGCTGCCTGTTGGATGGCCATGGGCAGATGCTAGAAAGCTGCCTCTAGAAAGACCTCAGGCTTCCTCTTCCATTTCAGAGTATGTGCTGCAGTACAATAGTGAGCTGTGCAACAGCTTTTGGGGTTAAAATCAGATAATCTGCTGCAACCAGAATGCAGTTGCAGCATCCTGGAAAACAACTTGCTTGTCTTGTTATATGCTGGCTATTTAGTTTAGAGAAAATCTGTTTTTCCAGAGTCACTTAAGAATCAGCCATCAGAGCTTGGATTAGACTAATTCTTCCAGCAGTCCACTCCTACCTCATAGGGGCTGCTACTGCAGCAGGAAGCCTGGAGAGCTTGTGGAGAGCAGGACAAGGGTTTTACATGTGTTAGCATGGGATTGCTAACGCATGGAACTGCAGCCCAAAGCAGTCAGCTCTCTTACAGAGGGGTCATCCTGCTGTTCATATGCAGGTGGGGAAGTGTGAATCCATATAAAACTTATAAAACTTAAAAACATATAAAATGGCCTGAAATTGCAAAGTGCAACAGGGAAAGATGCTCCTGCACAGTGGAGCACAAAGTGCTATGGGAAACTTTCATCAACTGCAGCTCTACTCACAGAACCACAGAACGGCCCGGGTTGGAAGGGACCTCAAGGATCACGAAGCTCCAACCCCCCTGTGCCATGCAGGGCCACCAACCTCCCCATTTCACAGCAGCCCAGGCTGCCCAGGGCCCCATCCAACCTGGCCTTGAACACCTCCAGGGATGGCTGGGGCACAGCTGGAAGATCTGTGCTTGCTTTTCATTTCTGCCCCGAGCTTCACCTGATATAGTATAAGCTGCATCCTTTTATGAAATAGGAACAATAACAACTTGTTTTCTTCATTTAGGTTGTGAGCTGTTGAGTGCTTCCTGATGTTTATATTTTGGTCTCAACTGCAGTGTCTTACAGTTCATGTGATCTTCATAGAGCAGGAGCTGTTGTAGGAGATGGGAAGTTCCTTGTGCTTGGGGCTGGAAGGTTGGTTGGGGTTACTGAAGGAGATAATAATAAGAAGTATTGCAAACACTGCGGAGGAGGATAATTAACCACACTGCAGGGGAAGTAATTTGTTGTTTTGTTTTTTTAACTTCTCCTTGATTAATGTAGTTCATGTGAGTGTGTCTGTTTGGACAGGAGCGTGTTCAGAAGACGTTTCCTCATCCCATAGACAAATGGGCAATTGCTGATGCACAGTCTGCCATAGAGAAACGGAAAAGAAGAAACCCACTCCTGCTGCCTGTGGACAAAATACACCCCTTATTAAAGGTACTTAATGCAACAGTTGATGACTGCTGCTTCTGCACACCATGCACCCCAGCTGTTGCCCTCCAGCATAACCTCTAAAATTATTTAATTTGTGTAGAATTAGGTAAGTTTCTCATGTTGGCAGGAAGAGTAAGTAGTCATCACAGACCAGGTCAAATACATGGTAGTGTGGAGTGCATATAGATTCCTGAATTCATCTAATGGGTTGATCTACTTTGAAACATAATAATTTGTTTGGGTTTTATTTATGTTAAAAACTAACTCAAATACCTTACCCACTTCAGTAGCACTGTTTTGATGGCTTCATTTGTTTCAAAATGCTGCAGAAACCAAAAGAGGAGAGAACAAGTAGATCCTGTTCCCTGTGTGCTGTAGACTAAGATGTGTATCACCACCCTTTCAGTTAGTGTTAAATATCACTGATACCTTTGTTTTAAAATCTGTGCATCTGCAGTGATGTTACAGAAGAGCAGATACAGACATTATTGTTGCTGTGAGCAGTGTGACCATCTCTGTTTTCAGATGTCAGTTATAACAGATGTAGAGCTTCTTACTTGCAGTCAAGATTTCGTGCCACATGGTATCTATTTATATTGTGCACATGGGGATCTTTTTTTTTTAATGATGAAACAGCACTCTGATATATTTTTTTTTAGGCCAGCGTTGAAACACTTTCAGGTCTGTGCTGAATCAGTAGATTGATGCTGATTCAAACATTGCACTTTTTGTATTTCTTTCTCTGTTTTTGTTTCTGGTTCGTAGCCTAAAAGATGTTTCTCTCCAGTGATGCGTGTGCCAGAGTTTCCAGCTGCATTCAGAAAACGTGATCTGGGCATAAGCAGAAACCAGAGCAATTTTCAGGCACGGTTCCTGTGCTCTGACACACAGTGTCTCAGTTTGTGACA
This sequence comes from Tetrao urogallus, assembly GCF_951394365.1. Lineage (NCBI taxonomy): Eukaryota > Metazoa > Chordata > Aves > Galliformes > Phasianidae > Tetrao > Tetrao urogallus. Next base: position 57,941,761 of record NC_136819.1, on the reverse strand, counting down.
GTTAATGAGATGGAAGAGAAGTTAGGAAAGATAACAGCGTTCTGTAAGACCTCTCAACAACGCTGGTTTCCTTTTGTGAAATCTGTGTCAGACATGTGTGGATGCAGGTACAGAGCATGTTTGGTTTTTTAATAGAAGTCACGTCCAGTATTGAAGTTCCTCCAGTCAGGATACAGCAAATAGCACAAGGAAGCATTTGCAAACGTTTACTTTGAGGCTGTCGGTCAAATTTCCTTTTGCTATCCTTTGCCCCTGCTATCATATTGCTGTAAATTATCAACGCAGACAGGATCAATGTTGGTAGAAAACAAAATGTGTTAATGTCATTCCAAGTGAACTTTTAGAGTAAATAGCATTTTTCCTCTTCTTTTCAATTTGTAGGAGGTCCTAGGTTATAAAGTAGATTACCATGTCTCTCTGTATATTGTGGCTGTCTTAGAATACATCTCAGCTGATATTTTAAAGCTGGCTGGAAACTACGTTTTCAATATACGACACTTTGAGATCTCCCAGCAGGACATTAAAGTATCCATGTGTGCTGATAAGGTAAGGAGGGGCACTGAAACAGTCCTCTGGACAGGCAGGGATTTTTTAGAGGGTATCTCTGAAGTGGCGTAGGAGGGGAGTCTCACTTAAATGCAGAAGCATTGCTCTTTATTTGTGCCAGAACTGTCCCAGTAGAGACGTCACCTTAACTTGAGCCTGTTTGGGATCAGTAACACTTCTTAACAAATAAATATAAGGACAGAAACAGTTGTCTTCTGTTTCTCAGCTGCTACTGTACTCATGATGTCGTTTTTCATGACAACTGTTTCCTTCTTTATAATACTGAACAGATCTTCAGTTTTCCATCTTCATTAATATGAGAAACGTTTTCATTGACTTTTATCTTTCACGGGAGGGTTTTGTCCAAACCTAGGCAGTATGCCTTGGTTTCAGAGTTGGTTCTGTATGAATTGTAACTTGTTTTCTAGGTTGTACTAACTTATAAAGGGAAAAATGGCTTTGGCAGCTGTTCCAGCCTTTTGCTGCCAAAGTTTAAATATTACTCCCTTGTGAAAGTGATCACAGAAAGTATTGTATTAAAAACTCAAAGGATTTCTCTGAACACACTGAAATAGCTGAGCTTGAGCCAAGAGTTAGAATCAGGCTTGCATGTAATTTTTTAACATTTCTTTGCTAGGTTTTGATGGATATGTTTGATCAGGATGACATTGGCTTGGTTTCTCTCTGTGAAGACGAACCTTCTTCTTCTGGGGAACTCAATTATTATGACCTAGTGAGAAATGAAATTGCAGAAGAAAGGCAATATCTCCGGGAGCTGAATCTGATCATAAAAGTATTTCGGGAAGCTTTCCTCTCTAACAGAAAGTTGTTCACACCTAACGTAAGTCCTTTAGTAGGTTATGGATATGTAATGCTAGTTTCACCTTTAGTAGCTGTAACACACCGATTTTACATTGACCACATTGGAAGTAAAATTGAATATGGTTTATTGTATGTCAGTGTGTAACAGCTGTTGACTGTATGTGCAATAAGAGGAGGAAATTGCCACCACTAGAATGCAGAGTGCTGTTCTCAGAGTGGAGTTTAATGGATGAGATTCCTGGTCGGATGCCAGAGATGGCTGGTGCTTCCTGGTCCTGTAGGTAATAGTTACACTTCTGCTTAACACAGAAGTTGTCTACCAAGTGTGCAGGGAATGCAGATGGATCCCTGAACCAATGTTTGAAGTCTACTCCAGGGCATCCTTTCTGTGGAAACTGCAAGTAAAACTGCCCTTGGCTTCAGGCTCACTAGCACGTGACTGACTGTAAAGGAAATCGCTGTTTGATAGATGGTTGAACTTGGTATTTGAAATGATATTTGTGGCCAGTTGTTTTTTCAGGATGCTGGTCCTAAGGGAAAAGCACAGCTCATATAACTGAAGTAATAGTAATGAGAGACGGGTGAATCCTTTCATGGGGGGGAAGAGAAGGGGGCCAGGGCAGCAAAGCCTGATCTGGGTTTCCAAGATGGTTCCAGAAGGTCGTAAGAATTGGCAGCAGCAGTCATTTCCATTGCTGCTCAATGTGGAGGTCACTCAGTAGCTGATAGGACATTGGAGTGTTATGCAGATATGGGGACAGAATTCAAACGGAAAACCCAGGAGAAAGGAATGATGATTTGGAGCTGAGGAGCAGTCTTGTGTTATTGGGGAATGGAAAGACTTGGATTGATTGTTTCCCTGAAGAGCTTGCCGTGGTGTAGAGCTGGCAGGAGGTCAGATTTAGCTGCACGGTTAGGATAAAAGCAAAGTTTTGGGAAGTGTGTTTCGGAGGGGTCACAAGAAGAAATGCAAGTTGTTGTATAGGTGTGTGTGTTTGTGGAGTGTGAATTTGAAGTCTAAAAGTAGGATTGGGAAAAGGAAACAGGCAGCTCCTCTGTACCCAGGTAGTATTTTGCTGATGTAGCCAAGTAACGTCTTTAGTTTTACCTGTGGTTTTGAGGCTCTGACCTTGGAGCAACTTGAAATTGCCTCCTTCCTGTTGTGTTCTGAGAGAAGAACCAACAGAGGGGAAAACATCAGCTGCAAATTGTGGCTGAGAAGGACATTTGTGTCCAAAGCACTGAACAGGCTGTACCAGGACTGCTGCTGCTCTTCCTGGGAAGGATGATGTGCTTTCTTTTGCTGAGGTGAGAACTGTGCAAAGCTGGATGTGCCCGGACAAGTTTGCAGGCTGGGGAGGCCATGAAATTTAACTTTCTTCCATCTCCTCTCCACTTCCCTCTTGTTTCAGACTTCTTAGAAAGGCTCTGGTATTTACAGAAGCAAGGTAAGTGATTCTAAACGCTACTAAGACACATTTTGTGTTTGCAGGACATTGATGTGGTGTTCAGCAACATTTCAGATATTCATGAGTTGACAGTGAAGCTTTTGGGATTGATTGAGGATACTGTTGAAATGACTGATGAGAGCAGTCCTCATCCTCTGGCTGGCAGCTGCTTTGAGGATCTTGCTGAGGTACAGATTTTGTTTTGTTTTGCTTTTAATGTTTTCATTTGGGGTTTGTTAGGGTTTGTTTTTAATCCCGTAGTTTTGTTTTCCAAGTAAACATTTGGTCGCGACTCAAACCTCTCCAATAAGCGCATGAGTAGTGGCTCTTTTAATAAGTTCAGAATAGAGGCCTTCCCTAGCTGTTCTTTAATAGGTAAACTAAATGTGTTTTCTACCTGTCATAGGCACTGTATCAAGCAGGTAAGCACAGAACTGAAATCTTACTGTGGAGTGGGAATTAATTGTTCCAGTTCTGCAGGGATGTGGATTTGAAAAGCCATTGTCTGGGATTGCTTACTAGAAGGTGGTGGTGCATTGATTTCTGTAGCCCTTGGTGTCAGGCCCAGTGCTGCCCAGGCATTGTAGCATCTGAACACAGCTCTGTGAGATGAGTGACTTGAACTGCTCAGACAGAGATTTTGGGATGAGGTGTTCTGACCTGAAAGAGAGAAAGATGAACCGCACAGCGAATGTGAAGCCCGTGGTTTGTATTAAAAGTACTGTGTTTGAGTAAACTAGAATCTTCTCTATTTCATTTGAGTTATGTCTTATTAAGTATGGAGTATGTCTGATTTTTGGCATTGGAGGAATGCATGAACACACCGGTACCTTTTGGAACATAATTACTTTATTGGGAGTGTGACGAACTCGTGTCCTTCAGCCCGTGTGCTTTTCACTTAGCAATGTTCACAGAGATGAATTTCACTGGTTTTAGTTAGCTGCTCGTGTGATGTCACTTCAGAAGCCCAGTAGAATAGGTCTGTCTGAGTTCTTGAGATGTTAAAGTCTGTTTGCTGGTACAATCATAAGCATTTGAGCAACAAAATGAAGTAGCTATTCCATTGAAACTGAAAAAAGAACTTAACATTTGGACAAACACAGCACAGTCATGGGGAACGTACGTATCTGCTTATTGCAAAAGCTGCTCTTAGGCAGCCTGTGCTTTATGGGGAGCATCTTTGTAAGTAAAAATCTGGTTTGTTTTTTATTAACTGAGAAGCTTTACTAGGCAGTGAGGAATGTTGTTTGTCAAACTCCTTATGCAGTTGATAAGTTTGAATTTAATAGTTCAGTGAATACAGAAGATCTGCTTAACTGTACTGTTCATTTGATGATCTCACATGTAACGATCATCTTTCTGTGGACATGTGTCAAAGGGATTGGTTAAGAGATTAGAAAGTGCAGTGTGTTTACTTGCTCTGCCTCATTGCCAGGCTCGTTTGCTTAGTGTTTCCATTGTAAAGGTTCTTCAACTTATCTGAAAGGATAATTAAAAACAAACAGCCCTTGCAAGCTGGAATTTTCCTGCTTTGTTTTTCTGCATCAGTCCCCTGGAAGGTTTCAACATAAATATTTTGGTGTTTCTGAGACAAGGTGGTATGGGGAGAATTTTTCCCTGATGTGAAAGAAATGCAAAAGCATGGTGCCTAATACAAGTGAAAATGGATAGTTGCTGGTATGATGGTAAAATTGTTTTGTTGTTGTTGTTTTTTTAACTTGACCTTAACTTTCACAATCCTGGGTACCACAGTTCTTTGTTATTGCCTTAAATAATCTCTTTAGTGATATTCAGCTTGTGACAGAATGTCTTGACTAAGGGCAGAGTGTCTTTGTGCCTCTTTTTAAGCGTCCTTCAGAAGGCAGCTAACAAAGCAAATTTGTTATCAGTAGATTGTAAGCTCATTATCCTGGTATTTGCACTTTCATAAGAGATATTTTAGGTATCTACAGTGTAAAAAAGTTGGAAACTTCTGCACTACAGAAAAGGGGCTGAACAGTACCAACAGCAATCCAGAACTATATGCTGTATTAAGGTAATATAGATAGGCTTTTTGTCTTGGCTAGTATGGCAAAGAGAAACCACAGTGTGCAGTGTTACCTTCCCCATCTTTCATTTGGGTGCTGGCTAATAGGAGTCCCACTTTGTATGCTTCTAGGTAGTGGTACGTACCACAAAACAGGCTGTGAAAGTGCATTCAGGTTCAGCTCAAGAAAATCAGCCTCTTGGTGTCTCCTCATTTCACATCAGCTGCTGCTGAACTGCCAAATCTATTTTCTTCCCCACCACAAGATAAAATCTGCTGCAAATGGACGGTGATGGTTAGAACTGTGAAGTGGGATGATAAGAATTTGCGTGTAAAAAGAGAGTGGATTCCTTGCCTCTCATTTAGTTACAGCTGCCCCATGAGTAGGGTGGGAGATTCCTGAGCCCTCTTGAGCATGCATTGCTTGAGACTTCATATGATGTTCAGACGAGCCTTTGTGGTGCTCCTTACCTCAAATTCTGCAGCATTCATTCTGAAGAGCAGTTCTGCATTAAAGTGGAAAGAGAGATGTGCTTGTTTTGGGCGCTGTGCCATCAGGGCAGGGTAACTCCGTGATTCGTGAGTGATTCAGCCCCATGAATCTGCAGACTCAGGGACAGCTTGACAGGCTTTGGAGCAGGTGATGGATGGGCAGTGATAAATTATTCCTGCAGAGCTTCATGTAAAGTCAGGTTTTATCCCATCCTGCTGTAGTTGATACTACAGAATCACAGCCAGATAACCCATCCAGGGTCACAGAATCACAGAATTGTAGGGGTTGGAAGGGACCTCCAGAGATCATCGAGTCCAACCCCCCTGCCAAAGCAGGTTCCCTACACCAGGTAGCACAGGTCGGCATCCAGGCAGGTCTTGAACATCTCCGGAGAAGGAGACTCCACCACCTCCCTGGGCAGCCTGTTCCAGTGCTCCGTCACCCTCACTGTAAAGAAGTTCTTGCGCATGTTTGTGCGGAACTTCCTATGCTGCAGTTTCCAGCCGTTTCCCCTTGTCCTGTCTCCACTCACCACTGAGAACAGCCTGGCCTCGCCATTCTGCCCCCCACACCTTAGATATTTATAGACCTGGATCAGGTCCCCTCTCAGTCTTCTCTTCCCAAGGCTGAATAGACCCAGTTCACTCAGCCTTTCCTCATAGGAGAGATGCTCCAGGCCCTTCACCATCTTCGTGGCCCTCCGCTGGACTCTTTCCAAGAGATCCTTGTCTTTTTTGTACTGGGGAGCCCAGAACTGGACGCAGTGCTCCAGATGAGGCCTCACCAGGGCAGAGTAGAGGGGGAGGATCACCTCCCTCGACCTGCTGGCCACGCTCTTTTTAATGCACCCCAGTAAGCCATTGGCCTTTTTGGCCACAAGGGCACACTGCTGGCTCATGGCCAACCTGTCATCCACCAGGACACCCAGGTCCCTTTCCGCAGAGCTCCCCTCCAGCAGCTCATCCCCCAACCTGTACCGGTGCATGCAATTATTCTTCCCCAGATGCAAGACTCTACACTTGCTTTTGTTAAACCTCATCCGGTTTTTTTCTGCCCAGCTCTCCAGCCTATCCAGGTCTTGCTGAATGGCAACACAGCCTTCAGGCGTGTCAGCCAATTCACGATTTCGCTGCCTGAAACTCTTGGTGCTGTCCTGCACAGGCTGTGAGGCGTACGCCGTGATTCTTGCAGCAGATCTGCCACCCAGATGCTGTGGTTTCAACTTGATCCGTACTTTTCTTGTCTTGGAATTGGTGGCTCTGTACTTGAACTGGACAAAGATCCCTTGTTTTCTTGTAATCTTTTGGGCACAGTGCTCAGCCTGCTCTTACTTTTCCATACTTCTCACCAGAGTTTCACAGGAGCCAAGTACTTCTTTTCTCCTGGTTAAACAGCTCGGCCCCTGAAGACTCTTCTTAACCTCTTTAAGCGTAGTTACTTTGTCCCAGACTGCGATGCTTTCCCAGCTGTACTGAGTGGCCGGAGAAAGGTGCAATTAGTGCAGTCTTTAGGCACAGCACTCTGAAATGATGGTGGTACAACAATGCCTCCTTGTGACAGTTTCCAAAGTTCACCTGAAGCGTTACTTTGCTACACTTCTTTCCCAGTTGTTTTTCCTGCTGGCAGAGAGGAGTTGGGTAAACCATTCACTGTGAAACGTGAGTGGTGAGAACCACAACTTCGCTTGCTTCCCACTGTTTCAGCAGAACAGTTTGTGTCAGTGATAAGTATGATAAGATTGCACACAGTTTTGTCTCAGCATTCCTCCGTTAAGAAGTAGAAAAGATTTGTGAATTAATGAATATGTTCTTATTGCAAAATGGATCTTTGGAAAAATTCTACTTGGGTATTAGCTTATTAACAGGATGAATGTTACCATCAGGCGTGGGAATATCATGCATTCTTCTTGTATGTATATAATTCTCTGCCTTTGTTTAGGAACAAGCCTTTGATCCATATGAAACCTTGTCCCAGGATATTCTCTCTCCACAATTTCATGAGCATTTTAATAACTTAATGGCAAAACCTGCTGTTGCTCTTCACTTCCAGGTAAGTGCAAATGAGAGATACTGAATTGGTTTGGTTCTCATGTTTGGAAGGTTAGCAGTAGGTGGTTACCTCTCATACCTGCCATTTCTGTTTCTGTTTTGCTTTCTAACACCAAGCATGGGCACGAAGGAGTGTTACTTTCTTTTGCTTCCTTTCATACCCCAGGTCCTCGTGTTTAGCACTAGAACTGACAGTTTTTCTTGACCTGTTTATTCAGCAAGATCATCTGTGATTTTTATCAACCTCTGCCAGCATCATGTTTCTACTAAAGACTACTGTTGAGAGGAGAGCTGAGCTTGTGTTCAGTAACATACTCAGAGAAGCTGTGTTCCCAGCTAAAACCATTATAGTTAGCTTGTAGTTTGGGGCTTACATCTCTGTAAGACGGGTTTCCTCTCCTTCATGGGGAGTGTTTTCATTCCATCTCTGCATGTTTGGTGAGATGGATCATCTTGTTTGCAAATAGAAAGCTGAAAACCCTATTTGAGATCAGATTGGAAGTAGAGTCATTAGATGATGAATCTGGACTCCTCTTTCTCCTCAGCATAGGAGGTGTGGGCTTTCCTGGGGATGTTCCTCTGCACTTGTCCCAACCCTGGGGTGAAAACAGATCCAGGCTCTGGGCTGTTGGACACGTAGCAGCTGTCTGTGGCAATTGCAGAGTTGTGGCCTTAAGTCTTAAACAGAGGGGAGGGGTCATTTCCAAAATGGAGATCCAGAAGTTTGGATTCTGTTTGGTCATTATCTTGGTGTGGATGGTGGCAGGGATTTCCTGTCCTTTGGAGGATATCTCCTCATCTGAAACGCTGAATTACTCCTGGAAATGGGAAAAGGTTTCTGATGCGTTTTCTAACGCTTAAACTTGCGATTCCTCACTGAGGAAGGGGAGATATTAATATTGATTTCCTCAAAATGTAATGATACCTCCATATCTCTGTGGTAAATTGGCTGTAAACTGAAGCACAGAATGTGTAATTTGGAGGAGGTGTAATTAGAGAGAAGTTGATGACAAATACAGGAGTCCTGACTGCTCTCTTGCACTCCAGTGTTTTCTGGAGCTAACTGTGGCCCAGATAGAACATGTTGTATTGGAAATGGATATGAACACTGTCCTACATTCTGAGATATGTCCAAAATGTGTGCAGCTTAACCACAGTGCATTATTTTTAGGTCTTGTCACCTTGAGCTGTTGCTATTGAGTGCTGCAGACAGTGAAATATAAAGGTGCTAAGGATTGCAATATGGAGGTCTTGTATATCAAAAGGTGCTTATAAAAATGAGTTGTGGATGACTTGGTCCTCTAGCTCTTACATCTAATTTGCTGCTTCTGGCAGAAATGCAATCCATTCAGCTGCTCTCGTGCAGCCCTAGCACTTGTAGGGGTTGGAGGTGTTCTCAGAGCTTGCTGGTAAGTATGCATCAAAATCCATCCTAAGCTGCTGATAGGAAAAAAAAAAGAAAGTGATTACAGAGGTTGGAGGAGCATTGACAGGTTCTATTGCTTGATTTGTTAGACAGATGTTCTTGGGAATGTTACTGTCTTCCTCACTGGTAAGCACAGAGTGATGTAAATCAGAAGGGACGCTGAATGCATCCAACCTAACCACCTTGCTTAAAGCAGGGCTGACTTCACAATTCCACTGGAGTGCACAGGGCTTTGTCCTGCCCTGCTTTGAGTGTTTCATTGTAAGTAATGCTGTTTATTTTTCCTTTTCAGTCTACTGCTGAAGGCTTTAAAGAAGCTGTACGATACGTCCTCCCACGGCTCATGCTTATCCCAGTCTATCATTGTTTGCACTACTTTGAGTTACTGCAGGTAAGTGAAGCCACACACTTTCTTCCTGCTGAAACCTTTTCTTAGCGTGGAGAATCTGAGCTTTGAAATAGGCAGTTAGATTTTACTCGCTGCAGCTTAACACTGAAAAATATGGCAAACATCAGTATGACATCGGAGTGTGTTTGAAAAGCAAATTCATGTGAAAAAATCCTCAGAAGCACCTGTTGCCCCTGTAAGAACATTCGAAGTAACTGTGTATCTCATTATACAAACCTTGACTGAGTGTGAGTTCAAATATTGTTAACAATGCAATACATAAATCTTTTAATCTTCTCTTTACTTGAGTTCTGTGTTTTGTATCCCTTCAGTACGAACCTAAGCATAATTCAGATAAGTGTGACCAGAAGCTGAGAACACTGCAGCTGTATCTCAGTTGATCTTATTGGTGCTGGGAGGAGCACTTCCCTTCAGCAGAGTGACCTGTTCTTAATTGTCAACCACTTGCCCTGAATACTAAACAGAAGAGATGCTGCAAGCGCTGCTGTTTTTCATGTTGTACCACACTTAGTCTGTGATGAGAAGGAATGAAGATGAGCACTGCTGTGTTATTTTCTATCATCTAAGAAATGGCATTAGTGAGCTACACAGGCTTTCAGGAATTCCTGTTCAGTTGCTGGAAAGTTGTTCCTGTCGGATGTACTTTGGGGGTCTTGCTATACAAATTGTTTACGTTGGCATCTGGCCTGTGTGAGCATTTCTGTGCATTGAGGCATTACTTCCATTAGAAGAGCCTTGCTTGATTTCCCCACAGATGACTTCCACTTGTTTTATTCTGCTGTGCTCTAGCAAGGTGGTTTGCATCAGCAGATACTTCCCTTGGGTATAAAAGCTAAAAGCCAAAAGGTAGCTGAGCGTGTATCTGTTTTGCTTACAAGCAAATGTTTCTACAGTCAGTTATGAAATCAGAGGTCAGCAGTCAGCAGGAATTTAACATCTGACACCCATGATAATCAGTCTTGAATAAGAAGAAGCTGTCTTTGCTGTAGAGTGCAGTATCTCAAAAAATACGTGGAGCTTTAAGTAGCTGAAGACCGTGTTTAAAAAAGGTGTCTCTTGCATTAGGGAGCTTTGTAATGCAAATAAATTTAAGTGAATTATTAACTACATGGGATATACTTAAATGGAAGAAATAAAATATCCTGTAGCTTGCATTTTATTAATAGTATCAGAAATTATGCTTTTTTTTTTTTTTTTTTTTAAGTTCTCACTGTAAAAAGCTGTCTAGCATTTGTACAAGTACAGTATAAGTACAAGTCTAAGCAATCTGTACTCTGCGTTTCATAGAGTCATCACAGAACCACAGAATAGCCTGGGTTGCACAGGAGCACAGTGCTCATCCAGCTCCAAGCCCTGCTGTGTGCAGGTCGCCAACCAGCAGCCCAGGCTGCCCAGAGCCACATCCAGCCTGGCCTTGAATGCCTGCAGGGATGGGGCATCCACAGCCTCCTTGGGCAACCTGTGCCACTGCCTCACCACCCTCTGGATGAAAAACTTCCTCCTCATATCCAACCCAAACCTCCCCTATCTCAGTTTAAAGCCATTCCCCTTGTCCTATCACCATCCACCCTCACAAACACTCAAATCCCCTCCTTTCAGAGAAGTTTGCTTGAATGAAGGAAGAGTAGGAAACTTTGCAACCTAGAACATCTATAATCCAGTGTACAGTCTTTTCAAAGGAAAGAAACTGAAGCCTAGAAAAAGAACAGTTGGTACCTAATATGTTTTTTTTCTTCTTTTTTGATCATCTGTGCTATGACTTTGCATATGCTGAATTAGATAAGCAAAATACCGGTCATTTAATTTGGCCCACAAACCTTCCACAGTATATGGATCACCACAGATTTATAGCCAACTTCAATTCCAAGTGACTGAAATTTTAAAATCTGAACATGTTTCTGTTGATAGTCAGATTAGGAAAAAGTTTAATGAAAAACAAACCCTCTGTAGCTGTCAGTACCACAGGACTGTGTGTATCAAGAGCAGCAAACCTGCATTACCACAGTTTTCATACAGAAGCACAAGCTTTATGAAGTGAGGAGAGGTTTGAAAGTACAAACTGCAGGCAGTGAGAGCAGCACGGGTCTGTGAGCACTGAGAGCTCTGCAATTTACATCTCCCTTTCAAAGTAGTGCAGCTTCCCTTTCCATAAAGGTCTGTTGTGTATGGCAAGTCTCTGAGCTTCTTAAAATGTTGTTCTTTCATACTGAAACAACACAGTTTAGTGATCTGTGTTGTTATTGTATTGGAGGTCAGGCTAATTGATGGTCCGTTGTTTCTTAAAGCTGGCAATTAGGGCACATCAGTATGAAATCAGAGTGAAGCCATAAGGCCCAGCCCTGGGAGAACGTGACCGTTAGCCTGATTTTTACAAGCTGCACAGTGTCTGTCTGCTTTGTAGGGGAACAATAACACACACATCCTGATGAGTGGTTGTTTTGTGCTCTGCAATTCTCAAATTTAAGGCTGTTTGTGAGGGTGGGTGGTGACAGGACAAGGGGAATGGTTTTAAAGTGAGACAGGGGAGGTTTGGGTTGGATATGAGGAGGAAGTTTTGGAGCCAGAGGGTGGTGAGGCACAGGTTGCCCAAGGAGGCTGTGGATGCCCCATCCCTGCAGGCATTCAAGGCCAGGCTGGATGTGGCTCTGGGCAGCCTGGGCTGCTGGTTGGCGACCTGCACACAGCAGGGGGTTGGAGCTGGATGAGCACTGTGCTCCTGTGCAACCCAGGCCATGCTGTGATTCTGTGATGATTCTATGAAATTCTTAGTGTACAAACTTGCAGGATTTTCTTTCCTGCTTACTACTCGTGTTTTAGACCATTGTGCAGAGAAGGTGGTTCGTTTTTCATAGCCTGTCTTAGGTTCTCATTGTTATAAGAGTTCTCCATCTCCTGGGATGCTCATAACTCCTGTTACTATTGATGGGATCAGCTCCTGTGTGCATGTTCTTAGTATTGCCTCCTAGCTTCAAAGAATGCAGTCTGGCAGATAGTACAAAAAGCAGTGTTGCCTCTTTTAGCTGTTTTTATCTTTGGCATACAACAGGATTCTCTGTGAGAGAGAACTAAACAGTGTTGGTTTGTTTTGTTTTAATTAGGGAATTCTAACAGTGAAAATGATGGAAATCTTTTCTTGCCGTCACTTCTGTTTAGGTTTAAAATGTTTAAGATGTCCTCAATCTGCAGCAGTGGTTTTTTAAAAAGCAGAGTGTTTTTGGGATATATGATGTTTATAAAGCACTGGTAACTGCTGCTCTGTTACCATTGTGTTTGGCTGTAGGAGCCTTGGTTGAAAGAGAACTGGTAAAAATAGAAGTGGAAAAGGAACAGAGTGTTGAAATGTCATAATTTCTTGGCTTCAGTAGAGAAAAGCTAAGTATGAGGCTGTTGCTCCTGAAGAAAGCTTCTAAAAAATCTGGTACACTCCCCCAAAAACACTGAATTGAGATGTGATTTACAGAAATGCCAGTCTGCTGTTTGCTCTTTTGCAAAATAGCAAAACTAAAATGGGTGAAAGCAGAGAGAAGGCATTGGAATGAGCTGCCCGGGGAGCCTGGAGGATTTTGAGGAACGTGGAGATGTGGCAGTTAGGGATGCTGTGTAGTGGGCATGGTGGAGGTGGGCAGTGGTTGGATTTGATGATCTTAGTGGGTCTTTTCCAACCTCAATGATTCTATGAAATGAAAACGTGAAAAGCTTGAGAGTTCCTTCAAGGTGCAGCACTTTGCTTTTTGGTGCTCAAGCCTGTACGTGCAGCCGTTTTATACACGTTGTAGGGTCCTCTTTCTTGAAGCAGGAGGCAGAAGTTTGCTTGCTGTGTCTGCTCTTAGCAGCTGTAGAGAGGACACCAGGAAATGGCCTTGAGCGCCTTGAGTCAGAGGGCAGGCCCTGCTGCTGCATCTTTACTGATGCTGATTGCTTGTTCAACAGAAGACAAACCTCACCATGGGCTGTTTTGCAACAGGTGATTTACGGGAAAGGCTGAAGGGAGTCACACTGAAGAATCATCTTGAAACATGACTGGTAGTGATCAAAACCTGTTGGATCTTGCAAGCAGACAACAAATCCGTTCTGACTGACCTCTGTAATTGATTGTCTGAGTGTTCTGTGCTTCAGAGCACTCTGCTGAACACTTGTGAAGACAAGAACCTTAATGGTAGCAGTGCAGGGGGACATTCATTGCTTCACTGGTCTTTCAAGCTCCAGTGATGTTTTCATAAATGCTGTCAATAGCAGAGTTCCAGGGAATATTACTGAATGCAGTGGGAAGAACTCCAGGGGTTGTGCAGTCTGTCCAGGTCCTGAGCAAGGTGCAAGTGCAAGATAAGGAAGTCTTTAAAATCCTGGAAGTGAGCAGTTCACATCTGTGGTTATGTCCAAGGCTTTCCTCTATTGCCTACAGAATACATTCTGCCTTCTCATGTGACTCTCAGGCACAAGATGGCCCCCATTCATGCGTGTGACTTGTTACACTGTCGTCAAGCAACACAAAGTCTGTGCAATTCTGCCTTTTGATCTTTTCCACTGCTACCTCATCACTGATACAGACAGAGAAACCCTTTCCAGTGTGCTACAGCATCACCACAGCATCCTTTCTCTAATGAATGCTGCTTTTCTGTTTTCTGACAGTTTTCTGTATAATAAAGTGAGAAGTTAATACTCTCAATTTATCATCACTAGTATCTTAAATGTGCATATATTCTGATTATATTCCTAACTATATCTGATGTAAGAGGGACCCTTTTCTCCCTTTTCCTAAATATTTATCTATTTTCTCTGTCTAGCAACCATGTTATGCTTTTGCATCTGCTGTTTAGACAAAAAGATGCTTGATTAAAAGCAGGCATTTGGAAAAGCAGATGTTGAGGGAGTGATTACAGAGAAAGAGACACACTTGAGGTAATCTGCCTGATGGCCAGGGATCTGGGCATTAACTCTGGAACTGGAGTGGGTTACTGGACAAGTGGAGGCTTTGTTTTCAATACCAGCACCAGCAAAAAGCAAAGTATGCTATTTGATGCCTGCTAACTGGCAAAGCTCGTAGTTTGGAAAGGGTGTGCAAGAAATTGTGCTCAGGATAGGTGAGGAGGCTGAGTATTAGAGCAAGTAGCTTTTCCCACATTTAGGATTTTGCTCTCTTCAAGTCATTTGAATGTTCTTTGCATTTCTGTGCCTCATACAAACGAAAGGGAGGGTTTCCACAGGGATAGGCATCTTATTTTTCCCTTCCCTGTACTGTTCCTCAGCTCATAAACTTCCTGGAGATTTTTGTGAAAACTTCATTTTTTCTAATATGCAAGATGAATTTGGGCATGTGCAAAAGAAAAATTATAGTCATTTCAGTTACAAGAGGAGAGTGGACCAGTCTGGTCAAATCCTGTTCTCTCAATTACTTTTAGAGGACGCTACATATCCTTGCTGAGGGAACGTAGTGGGGAAAGGAAAAGAAGGCTTCTGCCATGCTGAGTGATTGTAAGTAAGATTTCTCTTAAAGTATGGAGGTAAAACAGGGTTCATCCGAAATCGTGTGGCATATTGTCCTGATATTGCCCAGCAATTCTGTTTGCCTGAATTTTCTTGAAGACATTTATATTATCTTGAACACCAAAGGGGTTACAAACAAAAATCTTACTTGTATCAGTCGTGCTTTAGGAGTGATGACCTTAACCAAAAAGAGGAATTCTCTGAAAAGGCCTTTCTCAAAGCATGCTGCTGTCAAAAGTAACTAGCTTTCATATCTCCATACGTTTCATATTCAAGACGTTTCAACCAGTGGCAGAGGCAGATTTAGCCTTTGTGCTGATTCCCACCATTTACATTTGCTATTAGTAGCACGTCTCAAATTTCAGACTTTATTTAGGATGGGAGAGTTTGTCATGCGAAGTTGATGCAGGTTAATATACTGAAGATGGCTGAATTTAGAACAGTAAGAAGAAAAAGGTGAATGTTTGTCTTTCTGTCCTTTAAATGTGCTCTGAAATGTCAAGGTTAATTGACTCGTTGAAGTATCACATGTAGTTACATAAAACAACATTTAATCCTGGACTGCTTCCAAACTCCAAGCTATAGAACAAAACTGTTATCAGCTGTGGAACACAACGTTAGTGAAGAGATAGAGAAACGACATCTCTGACTGTTAGCATCAGTTCTCTGTTCTGAGTTGTCTTCCTACACTCCCAACCTCTCTCTGCTTTTGTACAGATCACTCTTCAGTATCTGATGTATTTTTTGGGTATGTGCATTGCTAGTTCTAGGGGTGCTGCTAGGCACAACTCTTTTGTCAACTGGAAGCTGTTGATTTCACTGAGCACTGTGAAAAACACTGTAAGAATGTTTGTCAGTCTTCCTACCCTTCTGTCCTTTAGACAAATCTGAAAGAAAAACGTTTTTTCTGTTGCAGCAACTGCAGGAATGCAGTGAAGATGAGGAGGATCGGGAGTGCTTAAAGCAAGCCATTACTGCTCTTCTGAATCTCCAGTGCAGCATGGAGCGCATCTACAGCAAACACTCCCCAAGACGTCGGCCTGGGTAATAAGGCACAAACCTGTGCTGGTTTTGCAATATTGGCAGAGAAAGAAAGAAATTATGTGGAAGGCGTTGTTGTTTTTCTCTAGTTAGTGTGTGTTTCCTTTTCAAGAGATGTCTTTGTGACCGTTTCCATTGTAAATGGAGTAGCAGCCCAAAAGCTTCGATGGGTCACGTCAGTATCTTATTCTTTCACTAGCCAAAGCAGTACACGTGGCTTATTTGGAACAGTAAACTTGGTTAGGGCATTCAGGGGGAAGAAATAAGGACATTAATATAGCTAACATAGTTGGTTTTCAGTCTGTTGGGATGGAATGTGCCCATTGTGACTTTCTTTTATCCGTTCAAGGGAGCCAGTCTGTCGCTTCTATAACCGGCAAATAAGAAGCAAGCACTTGGCCATCAAGAAAATGAACGAAATCCAGAAGAATATTGATGGCTGGGAAGGCAAAGATATTGGGCAGTGCTGCAATGAATTCATAATGGAAGGCACCTTGACAAAAATAGGAGCTAAACACGAACGACACATCTTTCTCTTTGATGGCTTAATGATCAGCTGTAAAACTAACCATGGCCAGTCACGGCTCCCCGGTTACAGCAACGCGGAGTACAGACTGAAGGAAAAGATAATCATGAGAAAAATACAGATCATTGATAAAGATGACACATCTGAATATAAACATGCTTTTGAACTGGTGTCTAAAGATGAAAACAGCATACTCTTTGCTGCCAAGTCTGCTGAAGAGAAGAGTAATTGGATGGCTGCTCTGATTTCCCTCCAGTATCGGAGTACTCTGGATAGGATGCTCGACTCAGTGTTGCTGCAGGAGGAAAATGAGCAGCCACTGAGGTTGCCCAGCCCAAGCGTGTACCGCTTTGTCGTAGAAGATTCTGAGGATAACATTGTTTTTGAGGACAACTTGCAAAGCAGGAACGGAATTCCCATCATCAAAGGAGGAACGGTTGTGAAATTAATCGAGAGGCTAACGTACCATATGTATGCAGGTACCCTGTACATTTGATACATGTGGTTTTGAAGATGGTGCACGTATGGGTGATGAAATTGGTCCTTTCATCTATTGTTTGCTATTTTTTTCTTTTTTTTTTTTTTTTTGCTACATTTGGTTAAATGTAATGTGAGATTTGCAGAAGTAACCAATATCTGTTATTAAACCAAGCGGCCTCGTCTGCAAAGCTTTAAAAAAGCCTTGGGGCCTGCAAGACCCTTTCCCTCCCCGCAATGGGCTACTAGGAGCTGCTGATGCTTTCTGTTAAACCTTTGCTTATTCATTTCCCAAGACCCTCATGGTTAAAGCAGCTGGGCTGTTGCAGGCTGTGTGGAGGAGGAGAAACATTGGAGGTCATTTGTTATACTTCAGCCTGCTGCTTTCTGAAGCCCCTCAGTAGGAAAGGATGCAAATCACAGTCAGTTCTTCAGACTTTTCTGTGAAACACAATATCAAAGCCACAGAAATCAGGCTTGTAGGTATTGAATGTGCTTACACTGCTGGAAATATTTGATAGATCTTCTGTACGAGTCTTTAAAAACACACACACTGTGTAACAACTAAAGCTGGATTGCTTTGAGCTGTGTATCTTCAAGAAGAAAGGGGAACACTGAAATTCAGTGTTGATCCAACTAGGGGTCATGCAGGTAACCCATAGCTGTGCTGCCTGTGAATTCCAAGTCCTCCACATCTAAAATGTGCTGGGTTTCTGTGGCATGTGTCTTTTTCAGAGTGTATTGGAGCATTAGTTTGATAGCATAACTTTGCAAGTTTTTATAGCACGAATTCTTGCTGCTTTGGCCTTGGGAATCCTTGGTGAAAGCATTGTCTCTTGGGTTCCCATGTGCTTTTCTCCAAGCAGTGTTTGGAGCCAAGGCTAACAAACCCTCCTTCTACAAGGACATTTCAATAACATCACAGGGAGGGACTCCTAGCAGATCGTGGCGGTGCTTTATCTTTGTGTTTAGGTCAAAATACACTTGTAGCTGTTCAGTTTATTGTATGTTTGTGTTAGTTTCAGGTTTGGTGGGAGCAGGTTTGTCCCAGCACAGAGGCTCTTCATGTGCACAACGACCTCTGTCCTAACAGCTCCCCAGTTGGTACTGAGCTGCTGTGGGACGTAACAGATGCAGAGCAGCAGATGCAGTTGTTAATCTCCTGCATGTGACCCTTGAGCTGCTATTAGAAACACACTGCTTGTATTTTCCATTGTACTGAAAATGTTACTTTAAAAAAAAATCTAAAAAATAATGGGAGGGCACCTGCACAGCTCTGAAGGCAGAGCAGCAGTCACCTTTTGGAAAGGCTTGCTGAGCAGAGAGAGCCTGTGCCGTTGTAAGAGGAGGATTTTCTTCTAAAAGTGTCATAAATAATACCCAAGAGTGATGTGATGTAGAAGCAGAACAGGCCAGGGCAGCACTAGGGTGCAAACTCAGCAGCATTATCACGGAATGAAGCACCATTACTTCTGGTTTGTATAGGATCCCTTAAAAGCATTGAACAGTACTTTGCGGGGAATGAAGCCTGCCTAGAAGCATCCTGCTTTGTCTTTTGTGTGTCTCTTGGAGAAATTAGTTGACTGCATGTTGATTGCTGCTGTGAGCTGCCTGCACTAAATGCTGACAGGTTCAAGACTGTTTACAGACCAGCAAGAAAAAGGGAAGGCTGAACAACTGCAAACATTTCTGAGGGAGCATCTGCCCATGCGCTTCTCCGGGCCTGGTTTTCCTTCATTTCAGCCTTCAGTTGCTGCTGTGCATCTGCCATGGGTGACTGTGTGTGGATGGGAGGATTAGGAGTGGGTAATGACCCTTCAGTATTTGTAGCGAAGTGGTTTGTTGATCAGCTTGCTTGTTCACAGTCTTGGGGGATTCTACAAGAGTGGAATCGAAAGAAATTAAAGGGACGTTATTGAAATCGGTGGGAGCATTTGCAATTGATTATTTAATTAGATTTCTGTTTCTTATGGCAGATGTGTCCTTAGTCTTTTGTTACCCAATGTTTGTGTACTGTGCCACCTTCCTCAGTGTCCAGGTTGGTACTTTGGGGACGAGTTCAGATTCTCTGTTTATAGGGGCTGTGATCTTTTGCCCAGGCCGGTAGGTGGCCTTCAGCTGGGGAGTGAAGGAGCAACGTTTTGTTTGCAGCACCCTGGTGCAGTGGTCTGCAGAGGACTGGGTGCTTTCCTCAGCTCTCTGCTGGTTAGTTGGTTTGACAGAGCTTTGTAGCAGATGCCCGTTGGACTTGCATTCCTTATTGCAGAGGGGTGAGCTGATGGGAGTGCTGGTGCAGGTGACAGGGCAGAAACTGTACTTCAGATGTGATGCAGAGTGCACCTAATGCCTTTGATAAACAGGACTGTAATTGATGCATGCTTCTAAGGCATCAGCGTGCCAACTGAAACACATGCTGGGCTCAGCTAAAATGCCTGGAAAGGTAGGTTGACACTTGGCTGAGAGTTGCAGTGCCTTGTGGACAGGCACGTCTGGTGGTAACAGTCCTGCGTAGCAGAGAGGAGCAGCAGGAAGGAGGTGTGGTGGCTCCTGGAGGTGCAGCGTCTGGAATTGGTGCAAGTATTTGCTTTGTAAGGTCTGTGCTTCTTGTAATGATTTCACTGCTGACTGCCCTGCAAAGGTTGCCTGTATGCTGCTGTGGCGTGGCTGGGCGAGGTGTGCAGTCCCTGCTGGGGAGATTATTTAAAGAGCAGGTAAGACAGATGTTTTGTTGGGGTGATAGATGTGTTTTTGATGTGCAGATAGTAGGTAGTTGGACCATGTTTTCTTTGTCTTTATGAAGTCACTGAATAGTTTCCTATTCAGTGAGTGTAAGGCATTCTGTGTGCCAAGGTTGAGCACGCAGTGTTTGAGGGAGCATAGCACATGCCATTGAATTGTTCAGCAAGGCTCAAGCAAAGAGCTGAACTTTCAGCAGTATCAGTTCTGGTGTTTTCTACACCACAGTGCTCAACTTGCTGTATTTCTGTATTCTGTCTTTACAGATCCCAATTTTGTACGTACTTTCCTTACCACATACCGTTCCTTTTGCAAGCCCCAGGAACTGCTGAGTTTACTGATTGAAAGGTAAGCAGCAATCGTCCTTTCTGAAGATGCACAGAAGGGCTTTGGGTTCCTTTACCATCTCCTTTTCTGCTCGGGTTCTTGGTGCTGTGTGTCGTACATTTGGCAAACAGGAAAAACAGTGAAGGTCATCAAAAATAACTTCAAAAATGGGCATTGATCTCTTTTAATGCAAGCTTTTTCTTTTCCATTTTGTTAAATTAATACCTGAATGCCTTACCAGTTCGAGCAATCAGTGTGCCTCGGCTGCCAGCTGGTTATGTTTTGAACTGCTTCACTTAATCATAAGAGCATATTTGAGTGTGTCTCAATGCAAATAAGAACTGAAATGTTCTAGTCAGTTTGTTTGAAAGGCACAGACTCTTACTGTAAACAGCATGTTAATGCACTGTGATAAAGCTGCTCTGCAGCTTTCTTCTAATCTTCGCTTAATCAAGCTAGCAGGTAGTTAAAAACCTTCTATCCTAGTCTAGACGTCTTGTGATGACCAGAAAACCAGCAAATTATCAGGGTGAGGGCAGGGTGTGTTAGCACAGCATAGCTGGGGAGGAGGGAATTCCAGGCGGACTGGATACTGGATGAGTGAGTGCTTGAGTTTCGCTGCATTGAATTTCTTTAAATAAAATTGCTCTTCGTGTCCTACATAAAGGGTTTGTGTTTTATCTTAATTACCATCGGTTTTCTGGTGCTTGTATTCATAGGTTTGAAATCCCAGAGCCTGAGCCTACTGAAGCAGACAGGCTGGCAATCGAGAAAGGGGAGCAGCCCATCAGCGCAGACCTGAAGCGATTTCGCAAGGAATACGTCCAGCCAGTGCAACTCAGGTTTATTTGCTTTTAAATTTGTTCTGTTAAATCCAGATTTGAGTTTGGTGATTATATTGCATTCCTGGAGACAGTAATCTCCTTAGGAGACTGCTGTGCTGTCAAGTAGGGACTTATCATTGTCTGTGACCAGACTAATAGCCCAAACCATGTTCTGATTAGTCATACTGGCTTCTGTTGTTGTTGTTGCAACTCTGCTTGGTTCTCTGCTGCTCACAGCTGTGATCTCTGCCACCCACAGGAACGCTGTATGGCTGCTGTATAAAGCAACAGTGGGTGAGAGATGTACAACTGAAAGTGATTCTGACGGCGTTCTGAACAGATTCCTTGTTAATAGGCCCTGTGAAGATAGTTTCTGTCTCCGTGTTTTCAGTCCTCTGGTATTTTACTCCCTTTCCCAGCCCTATTGATGGATTTGCACAAAGGGAGACTCTTGTCTGCGCCGTGCTTTGCAACAGGCTGCAGTGAATCTTCAAGGTCTTGCTGACCAAGCTAACTTGGGCAACAATTAAGCACTTCTAGCATGAATGAGGCCAGTTGTTCCCCTGATAGGAAAGAGTCAGGAGGAGACACAGATCACAACAAGTATTTGCTAGAACAGCTTTTATTCATTACACTGTTATTAGCGGCATCAAGCTGTTATTATGAATGGCAGATAACCAGAGGCCCGGTGCCCTCATCTTTTCCCTCCTTGCACAGTCATAGTTAACCTGCTTGGAGCAATTTACACTTAAGTGGAGGGTTATGACATGCCAGTTCCTACAGTATAGGTGTTTAGAAAGTCACTTAGTGCTTTTTTTCATCACATACCTGTGTACAAATATTCCAAACAAAACACCCAAGCATGTATGTATGTAATCCTGTAGTTCTTGTTGATGAGAGTCAGCACCGTCTTGGAAGTGACCCAAGTAATACAATCCCAGTGTAACCTTGATAGTTGTGTGTGCTCTTGTCCTTGTACAGATTTGGCAGGTTCTTGGTGTTCTGAGTTTATCTGTCTCTGTGGGTTCAGCAAGGCCACTAGTCTCCAGAGCTATCAGTTCCTGGAAGGTCTTCACATGCTCCCTCTCAGCACGTATTTTTCCTTGCTATTTTCTGTTTGCTGTTTCTGCAGACATCCATGTAAGTGCCTATAGAGCCCCTCCCAAGAAACCTGCACTGAATGGCGTTTTGTAACCTAACTGGAGGAAGAGTTTAAATATAGTTATGCTGCTTTTGATGCCATTTTCATAACCTCTGCTAGCTAAGCTTGAGGTTAGCTGGGGATCTCCTCAGTGCTCCTTTCCTTGTTACAAATACATCTTACAGCAGGACAAGGGGAAATGGTTTGAAGCTGAGGGAGGGCAGATGGAGGTTGGATGTGAGGGGGAAGTTGTGTGCTGTGAGAGTGGTGAGGTGCTGGAACAGCTGCCCAGAGAGGCTGTGATGCCCCGTCCATCCCTGGAGGTGTTGAAGGCCAGGTTGGATGGGGCCCTGGGCAGCCTGGGCTGCTGTGAAATGTGGAGGTTGGTGGCCCTGCATGGCACAGGGGGGTTGGAGCTTCGTGATTCTTGAGGTCCCTTCCAACCCAGGCCGTTCTGTGATCTTCCTACAGCACTGCTGAATGCCATAGCTGAACAGGAGCAGTGATAAGCAGTGAAATGGAACCTATAGAAAGGCTTGAGGCAGCTCGTAACTATGTTCCTTGCTATTCATTTCCAAAATCAATCCACTGCTTTCGCCTTACGTATGATGTTTAAGCTCTTTAAACCTGTGCCTAATTTTGACATATCCAGGATGTTAGGTTTCTGGTCTCTTTCCTCATTTGAGAGATTAGGATACCCATTGTTGTGACAGCTATGCTTTGCTGTCTAATTGCTGCTGTGGTTGGTGAGCAGTGTCCTTATTACTGCCTGCCTGATGAAAGATGTGCTTTAAGGTGGCTAATTAACACTCACACTTCTGTGGTTCATAGTTAATCTTTGAATTGAGGAGATCTTACAGTAGCTTGGAACTCTTAGTTCTCTTACAGTTCCAAAGAAGTGTCTGAATTTGAGCTGTTAGTTTGATATACACTTTGTAAATACCAGTTTTGTTAATAGCATTGACCTCTACTTCAGAGCAGTCTGAGATGTGGGAAGGCAGTGGAGGACATGAAGATGATCATTCCTTCCCTATCTTGAGTGCTTATTCCACCTCTTGTGGGTAATGCTGCAGCCATGCTGTGCAGTGCACAGGCATGGAAATGTTAATGGCATTGACCAGATTAAATACGTGTGAGGTCACCAGAGAGAGGAGGCACTGAGCTGGAAGTGCAGTCAGCAGAACCAGGCAGCTTGTCCTGCTTTTTCAGGATTTCTACCATGACAGCTCCAAGACTGATGGAACAAGATCCTGCAGTGCTGATACTGGGAGCTGGTTTCAAATTGTAACTCCTCTGATGGTAGCAGCTGTCATGAATTTCCAGCAGTAGAGCAGCATGCTTGCAACAACTTAAAAGATGAAATTATGTGTAGGAATGAAATTCGTTTCTAATGAAACAGTTGATCCAAATTGGGTTTTTTAGTGTCCCTATGAGTTTTGATAGTTTATGGTTGCATGAATCTGTAACTCAGCTTTTTTACAGTCCTTTTGTTTCATGTTTGCATGGAATGAGCTTCGAGTCCTTAAAACCATAATATTTCTTTCTCTCTCCTTCCCCAGAATATTAAATGTTTTTCGTCACTGGGTGGAACACCATTTTTATGATTTTGAAAGAGATCTGGAGTTACTGGAGAGATTGGAGACGTTTATTTCAAGTGTAAGAGGTGTGTGAATTGCTTGTCCTCTCTTCCACATTTTGATACAACCTGCTGGTCTACTCCTCTTGGATTTTAGGCATGAAAATATCTGTACACCTGCTAGTAATTTTAGTGTCTTTAATTGAACTGTTAATGTGACTTTCCTTTACACGAGCAGTCTTTGGTTTGGATTCTAAATGGCTACTGAAAAGTATTTCAAGCCCTGTTGTGTTGTTTAACCTCACTGTGTTTACTTCTGGACAGTAAGGTTCATCCTTGCCTGACTGTCAACTTCCTTCTCTCCATCCCATATTTGTTGAGAGTTCCTTCTCTGTTGGTTAATTTCTCTAGAAGTGTCAGTATGTGCATTTATACACAACTGGGCACCTACAAACCTAACTAATCTGCCTGTAGAAATGCAGTATTTTGAGTGCATTTATTAGTGAGTTTCATTAAAGTACCAGAAGTCAATTAAGATGGTACTGAAAATGTTTCTCGTGGTTTCTGTGCTGTAGGAAAATCCATGAAGAAGTGGGTGGAATCGATTGCTAAAATCATCAGGAGAAAGAAAGCACAGGCAAATGGGATCAGTCACAACATCACCTTTGAGAGTCCACCTCCCCCCATCGAGTGGCACATCTGGCGTGTGGGGCACAGTGAGATGCTGGACCTCATGACTCTGCATCCCATCGAAATCGCTCGGCAGCTGACGCTGCTCGAGTCTGACCTGTACAGGTGGGGCTGGCTGAGTGCACGTCTCTGTCAGCATGTTTCACCCCCTGAAAATGCTTAGAATCGGTCCGAAATGCACCCCCCTCACTTACAGAGTTTATGGAAGGAGGTTTTCTGTTTGCTGCCAAAATACGCACAAGAAAAAATACATTCTGTATTTCTATACCAGACTTCTGACAGCGTAACTCAGTACAGTAAATGAAGAAGCTGAAGGATCGGGAGTAGATAATGTGAACTTGCTGCCTCCTTGCCAGAAGTGAACTTTGGTACATGAATAAGAAACACTTTTTGCATTGTCAAAAGATAACACCTGATTGCATCTTCCCCTTTTCTTTGCAGTTGCATAGCAAAGGCACAGCTGTTGCCATACAGCTGCAGCACTGCTACAGCAGCCTCCTCTGATCTAAGAGTCTTTTAGTCTGGTGCCACGCTCTGCTGTTTCCTTGCTTTGCTGTTACTATAATAAATAAAGCCTTGATGAGAGAACTCAGCTTTGCAGGATAGAAGTTCTTTGTGGTCTTACAGAACTCAAAGGTGAAGCTCCCTTAACGTTTCAGTGACAGCAGATTTCCTATTGAAATGGGCCACTTTTCCCCACTCTGCAAAGTCCTGTAGCTTCCTATTTAAAAAATATTGTAACTGTCTTTAGGGTGCTTCCTTCTGCTTCCAGGAGATGAAACTTAATCTGTAGTACTTTTCTTAGGTAGAAATGCTTATTCAAAAATGCCAATCTCAGTTATGATAGGAATGGATTTTCTTCTTCCCAGACGTCCTCATTGAGAAGTTCCTTAAAATAACTGTTATGGAATCATATTTGGGAAATAATACCAATTTCTGATTAAGAGAAGAAATAATCTTGCAATGCTAACACAGAATGTACATTACTGCTTGTATTTGAGCACTCCTTTATCATAACAGGGCAGTGCAGCCTTCTGAACTCGTCGGTAGCGTTTGGACTAAAGAAGATAAGGAAATTAACTCCCCAAACCTATTGAAAATGATCCGCCATACTACAAACCTTACTCTGTGGTTTGAAAAGTAAGTACAGAGGTGATGATGTCAGTGTGGTGGCGTGAACTCCATCTGAAATTGAGAAACTTTCTTTTCTGATGTGAACTGTGCTGCCTCGAATCTTGAGATGGCAGCAGAGTACCACAGTAGATTTGGGTTTTGGTTCAGGAGTACGTGCCATGTCAGTCCCAGAGACTCACTGCTCCCTGCAGCAGATGATATTTCTCCAGTAATGTCTGCTTAGTCAACACGTGCCCTGTCTGTATTTCTTACAGTACATCAGAAAGCACTGAGGGCAGTGCTGGACTCAGCACCACTTCTGTACATCCCTGCTGAGAGCACTGTTGTGTCTGTTGCTTCACCTTCTCTTTCTCCCTCCTCACATCAGATCCTTCTTAGGACGTGGCCATGTCACAGTAGGAGTGCACAGTAGTGCACACCTAACCTTGTGAATTTAATACACCATTGTAGATTCTGCAGGTTGAGTGAGTCACCCTATTTACCCTGGATCTTGCTTGAGTTTTGCTCTATTTTTATGGTATGAGCCAAAGTCTTTCTTGGCGTTTCAACCTGAGCATATACAAGATGTGATTACATAAATTAGTGCTTGAGATCCTTGAGAGTGTGCCAAAATGTGCCTGCTGGATGTACTACAGAGTTCTGACATGGAATTCTTCAGTGAAGTAGCTAGCAGAATGTCAGGCTGTATTTATTGGTGTTTCTCAAGCGACTTCTTTCGATTTAGGTGCATAGTGGAAACTGAGAACTTTGAAGAGCGAGTGGCTGTGCTGAGCAGGATTATAGAAATCCTGCAAGTGTTTCAAGATCTGAACAATTTCAATGGTGTTTTGGAGATAGTCAGTGCAATGAACTCCGTGTCGGTGTACAGGCTGGATCACACATTCGAGGTAAGTTCTGGGATCCAGGAGTGCACCAGACAGACTTCCTAAGTGAAATCCAAATCACTGTTGCTTTCTTAGAAGACAGTAAGTTACAAGACTAAGAGCTATGAGAAGTATGAGATGGGCTGGATGTCTCAAAGGATTTGTAAGGGGAAATGGAGCTTTTCAGCAGCTGTCGTCTTGTGCTGAGCTCAAAAAGGGGAAGCACCGTGGCCTTGATTGTTTATTAACTTGTCTGAAACAAAGCTGATGCTTCAGGCTGCTGTTTTATGAGTCTGAAAGAGGAGGATCCCAAGGCTGAGAACCCTGACCTGGAGCACTTGAACTGCAGCACCTGGTGCCTGTGCAAGGATAGAAGGGCAGGGAGAAGGAATCTGTAACTCAGCTTGCAGTTATCTCAAATACTTCTCTTGGATGAGAGTCTAAGACAACTCTGATTGTCAGAGGCAGAAAGAAATGATTGCTGGATGGTTTATATGAACAGCAGAAAGAGACTGCTGCGCTGGCAGTGACTCCTTATTGCACTTGACAAGAAAAAGGAGTGCCCTGGATTTGGCAGCAAAGCTTCCATTGACTAAAATAGAAAAAGAAGCATTAATGCGATGCTTTGAGTTTCGTAACTATTTGAAAGGCCACACAGAGCCTGTAAATTCAATTCAAAATCAAATGTTTGGTTTTTATTGCATTAAAGGACTGGGGTTATGCTTCTGAATAAGTTTTGTTAAGAGAGCTACATCATGACTTTGGTTCTTTCCTGACCGCATAGCTGCTTTGTTTTTTCTCTTTGACAACTAAGGCACTACAGGAAAGGAAAAAGAGAGTTTTGGATGAGGCAGTAGAACTAAGTCAAGATCACTTCAAAAAATACCTAGCTAAACTCAAGTCAATCAATCCACCCTGCGTGCCTTTCTTTGGTAAGTAACACCAGAACAGGCTCAATGTACTGCCTGCCTTAAACTGGGCTTGATACAGATGTGTTAGCTTTTCTCCAAGTTAAAGGTTGTGTTCTGCTCTAAAACCCCTTTAATACAGCCAAATCCTAGTTTGACTTGATAGATCTGTAATATTCTTAGGCTTAGTGCCTTTGTGTAGAAGTTAATTTAGTGATACAGATTACTGGTGCTGTTGGTATGGCTGTTACTTCATTTTAGTACTGCTTCTGCATTGGTGATGTGACCTGAATGTTTCATCTCCATAACACGAGATCCTGAATTCAGGAAAAGCATCCTATTTAAATAATACCTTGTTCCTATGTAAAAGGCAAACTTAATTCATTCCTGACAGCTAATAAACTGTTGGAGTGTTAAAGGGAATGATCTGCTTATGCTCAGGTTCTATTTTTTTAATCTTTCATTCGTTGTAAAGAATGAAATCAGCTGTTTGAATGCAAATGAACTTTCAAAACCGTCTCTCCTTTTCTCAGGAATATACCTAACAAATATTTTGAAGACAGAAGAAGGGAATCCTGACTTCCTTAAGAGACAAGGGAAAGAATTAATTAATTTCAGTAAGAGGAGAAAAGTGGCTGAAATTACAGGAGAAATTCAGCAGTATCAAAACCAGCCTTACTGTTTACGGATAGAGCCAGAAATTCGGGTAATCAAAACTTAAACATTTTGTTTGGGGAATAAGAGAAGGAAAGGAATGTGCACAACAGAAAATGGTCAGCTGCTCTTCTGGCACCAGACCTGATCTTGGGTCAGCAGTGACCATCGGGGGAGGGAGGGAGGGAATGGTGGCTGGTTGGAAGCAGCACGTGGCAGAAGTACCACAGCAGAAGCCCAACCAGAGCTATGGGGTCTGCTTGTTTGGGTTCCATGTTCTGGGTCTTGTTCATCTCCTTGTTCTGCAGCCCGGTAGTGGTGAGATTTCTGAGCAATAAAGCAGTGCATGAGATACAGTGACTAAGCAGCAGAAGAAAAATTGCTTCCCTCTAATCTATAATGCTGTGTATGTGCCTGGGGCACTGAGTCCTTCAGGGGTTCTGCAGTGAAGCTGCTGAGCAGAGCCTGCTGACCTGTGGAATGGCAGAGACGTGAATGAGCAGCCTCATTCAGTGAGGGAAGCTAGTCAATGCAGGGGTGTACCAGAGTCAGCCAGCACTGCCTGCGGAAACGAGGAAGGATGCTGGAGAGATTACTTATGAGACAGAGACCTCATGTATCCTGGGTATTTGAAGGAATTTAAGGGAAGACGATGGAACAAGAAGGCAGGTGTTTGTCTATAGAGGTAATAATGATTTAAAAGAACAGCTTTATGTACCAGCAGTTCTTGCTGAGTGCACAGCTAATGGTAACCTTTCCAGTAAACAATCCTGTGGGTAGCTCTCTTGGTTTGTGAACAGCATCAGTCAGGAAGCAACAAAAAGCTTGGTTACTTTGCCTGAAGAATTACACGGGCAATAATACTGTTGTTTAAAAAGCTACTTGCATCCTGTGTTGAATCATTGTAGACATTTCTGGGAAGGATTTTGGAGATGCCAGCATTCTTAAATCAAGAAGCAAATTACACCTGAGGGATGGCAGCATTTGTGCCAGAGGTGCCCCTCACTCCCAGGGACTCGGCTGCATCAGGTGCAGGGGGCTGGGTGCTGCACTGTGCCCTCGGTGCTGTGCTCTGCCTCTGACTTTCTGCTTTTGTCCTTTGTGCCTTCCTGGCCTTTGGAATTAACTGATGACATCTGAAATACCCCTTAAAAACATCCCGTGGCTTTCAGTGCCGTGTGATCTGCGTTCTGCTCCTTCCCAGATCTGTGCTGTTAAGTGAAGGGAAGCACGCAGCGTATGCTGCAGCAGTGCTCTGCTGGACATGGTCAACTAGTAACAAGATATTGGCAAACAGTTTACAAAAACCTTCATTTTACAATTCCATTGCCTGCTTGTTGAAATCAGGGCCTTCATTCGCACTGGGGCGCTTACCAGGAGTTGTGTAGTGAAGAGCTAGATTTGTATTTCATTCAAATCCTCTCTGTGTTTATTTTAAAGAAAATATTATTGATGCTTGTTTCGTTTAGAAATTCTTTGAAAATCTCAATCCTATGGGGAAGATACCTGAAAAAGAGTTTACAGATTATCTGTTCAACAAGTCGTTAGAAATTGAACCTCGAAACTGCAAGCAACCTCCTAGATTTGTAAGTCTTGTGCTGTACGTTGCATAGCTGAAATTCACCAGGCTCTGTGAGAAAAGAGAGCTTTTATAACCCGTAAATACTGATATAAGCCATATCAGTTCCTTCTGGAATTCTGTGGTGGATAATGAGGTGGATCTCCAGCAAAACTTGAGTGTTCTTCTAAATCTGGGTGTTTCTTGTTACTAAAAGATGCTGCTTTCAGCTTATCTCAGAGCAAACGTTTCTTTTTCCCCCAATCTAATGATACCACTTTACACCTGAGTATCTTACCTTCCAGTCATGTGATGGAATGCACAATAACATTTCTCAGTAACCTCATAAAACATTAATTTCAGTTGTTTGTTGGTTTTATATATATTTTTTTTTCTTTAGTTAAAACTCAGTTGCTGTTTTTCATTTGCCTTGATTTTTACACATTGTACACTTGAGTTGCTGGAGTCTTCTGTCATTGTTGAGAGCACTATCAATCACTATAGCAATCTCCTGCTAGGGGAGTGACTAAAATGATATTGTGTAAATATGGCAAGAAACCACAGAAATTACTGTTGCAAAAATGCTGCCTACAGTAATTTCTCTTTTTCTTGTTTCTCGTGGCTTTTTTTTTTCTCCTTAAAGTAGGTATCCGTGCTGCTGCCTCACTTATCTGACCATGAATTCTTTACAGTTCGTGTTTTCCAAACCAGACGTTGTTATGGGAATTTCAGGGAGGCCCAGTTCTGGGTGCAGTAATCCTGCACAGGAGCACAGTGCTCATCCAGCTCCAACCCCTGCTGTGTGCAGGTCGCCAACCAGCAGCCCAGGCTGCCCAGAGCCACATCCAGCCTGGCCTTGAATGCCTGCAGGGATGGGGCATCCACAGCCTCCTTGGGCAACCTGTGCCAGTGCCTCACCACCCTCTGGCTGAAAAACTTCCTCCTCACATCCAACCCAAACCTCCCCTGTCTCACTTTAAAACCATTCCCCTTGTCCCATCACCACCCACCCTCACACACAGCCGTTCCCCTCCTGTTTATCCGCTCCCTTCAAGCACTGAAGGCCACAATGTGGTCTCCTCACAGCCTTTTCTTCTCCAAGCTAACAAGCCCAGTTCCCTCAACCTTTCCTCACAGCAGAGCTGCTCCAGCCCTCTGACCATCAAACGGGAGTGGAGCTGTATGTACCACCATAGGGTGGGAACGTGGTTCATCTTCAGAGGATCAGCTTTGTGTTACACCTGAGTCTCATGAGCTGGGTTCACTCACACCAGCCACGTGTGTAAGAATGTCAGGCTGACTCAGCTGAGTGCCCATACAGCATGTGTCACAGCATACAGCTGTGCTGTAAGCTGACAGCACGTCCATGGGGCTGTTCTTTGAAGCTCTCTTGCAAGTTGCTGAGATGCTTGACATGACCCTCCCAAGACTGACTCTCTTCCCTGCGTTTTGTCCTGATTGATGAGCGTGTAAAACTTGAATTCTCATTCTTCCCAGATGTGAAAAGATGTAATAAGCTGGGAAAAAAAGAATTTTTTTCAGCTCCATCCATACCTTTTCAGTAAACTCCTCTTATATAGGTAATGACAGTCGGTACCTGGAGACAGCTGTACAAAGGCTGTTTGAGCTGTATGTGATGAGTGCCTTTTAGAATTGCTCATGGGGACTTTGGCAGTGTTACAACCTGAAAAGCCAGCAGTTCTAACCAGCTTTCTTTTCTCCAGCCTAGGAAAACAACGTACCCACTGAAGTCTCCTGGGATAAGGCCCAATGCTGGCAGGCACGGCTCCACCTCTGGCACCTTGAGAAGTCACCCACTGCCACTTGAAAAGGAGCCGAGTAAGATAAGTTTCAGTCGAATCACTGAGGCGGAGCACGAGTCAGCAGTGTCTGCACCAACCTCTCCCAACACACCTTCCACTCCCCCAGTGTCTGCTTCGTCTGAGTTCAGCGTATTTTTAGACATTGATCTCAACAGTTCTTATGGTAAATGTGCAATAGATTCTAATAATTGTTGTTGCTGTGCTGCGGGGTTCCAAAATGTATTGGTGTATTATAGCAAAATGTGGTCGTGAGCTCTGAAGTTCTTGCATTGGTGTCGCACGTCCTGCAGCTTGGAAATGCCTGCTGTAAGCAATTAATTAACAAGTGATATTTCTGGTCCTTTAGCCTACCAGAGCTGAGGCAATCTGTTTTGGGAAATGTCCCCGTGTGGCACTGCATGCAGGGACTGCATCAGTGCAGCATCTGCACAGAGAGACTTGGCGCTTAAAGTCTTTGCTTCAGGAATGTTTTTCATTGAAAACTTAATTAGCGTTAGCAGTAGATAAAACTTGGAGAATCTGGTTATCTTTGAGGTCATTGCAAGCATGCTTTATGTGCTGTCTGCAGCTGTTGTCTGGAAAGTCTGTAATCCATTTCTCATTAACAGGTAGCAACAGCATCTTCGCTCCCGTCAGTTTGCCTCAGTCAAGTAAGTGCTGTAACTCCATTTAAAACATTTTGTTTAACTCTGCTTTTCCTGCTTCAGGAGAGCTGGGTAGTAATTAATCAGTCTCAGAAATCTGGGGTGAAGATACGGATTGTGTCCATTAAATAGAGTTCTGAAAGGGTTTTGTACAGGCTTTCGACCAGCCATCCAGTGAAGCAGTCTGTGAAGTCGAAGATCTGTCTGATCTGTTTATTTTCCCCAGGCCTCTAGTTGGCATTGCTTTTCTTTTGAGTGTCCTTGATGGTTACTGCATAGTGGTAAAAATGAAGCAGCCTGATAGTTTAGCATTGCCACTCAGTGAAAACAATTGCTCTGCTGCTAAGGACTGAAGAGAAAGCCTGTACTCATCTGTGTTTGAGCTTCTCCTTACTCCCTTATTGCACAGACATAGATACTTTTTCATAACAAGTGTTCAAACTGGGCACGGTGTCCTAACGTGTTGGTACAGAATTCTGTGCACTTCTGAGACAAAAAGCAAAGGAGTGATGAAACTCACAGGCAGGTTGGGGGATGGTTTCTGTTTTTTAACTTTGAGGATTTTTTCCTCAGAAGAAGGATTGGAAAGATCCTAAAATGCTGTGAGAGTTAGCATCTGTTTATTTACACTCTCCTGCTTTAGGAACTCTGAACAAAGCCTCTAAGCTTCCAAATCTGAATGTGTACCCATAGAGCCAAAGGGAACAAACCTTCCACTGCAAAGTGTGACTTAGCCATGTGACCAGCTCTGCAAGGGTGATAAACAGGCACATTCTGCAACGAGGAACACATTGCAGAGAAAGTTGACCAAGCGTTGATTTCATTCTCTTCATTTTTGTATCTTTTAGCATTAACTGTTAACTGCAGGTGCTTATCTTTGATATCAGAAATGGGAGACCACTTTGTGAGCAGTGTATCTGATTAAAGAACCAAGTGAGAGTTTCATGCTACTTGAGTTAATGGTTCATGTTGCTGCTGAGCACAAAGATCTGCTTGTTTGAGTTGCATCTGGGCTGGTTTAATATTCTTGAGTACGTTCCTGTTACACAAGCACTGAAATACCAGCTTTTCTCTCTCCAGAGACTTTCTTCAGCTCATGGGGTAGCTTTCCTAAGCTAAGTGATGAGCCTCAAAACCCTCCTCCGCTTCCTCCTCGAAAAAAGATGGATCAGGATGTTTCTAATGCCAAGGTATTGTCCTGTATTGAGTAGCTTTGACGACAAAGCACTGAACATCTCGTCAGGCAAGACTCTGTTGGTCTTTTAGACGTTTGGCACCTTTCAAAAGCAGTGCTCCAGTTATTCTTTTTGAAGTTTCAAGTTCCTGGTGTTCAAATGCAGCTAGCTGCTTCAGGAACATGCCAGTTGTAATCAGATCCAAGATATGGCTGGGCCGTTATCACATATTTAACAGCACCAATAGCAGACATCAAGAAAATTCCATCCCTTTCAGAAAATCATACTCAGAGAATCACAGCAGAGCTGGATGGGAAGGGACCCTGAACTGCCCCCTCACAGCCCCCCAGCTCAGGCTGCCCAGAGCCCATCCACAGCTTCAAGCATCTCAGGGATGGGGCACCCACAGCTCTGTTGCAGTGCCAGGGCCTCACAGCCCTCTGGCTGAAGACTTTCCCCATAACACCTAACCCAAATTTCTCCTCTTGTAGTCTAAAGCCATTCCTCCTTGTCCTGTCACAATCTGCCCATGTAAAAAGTCACTCCCCCTCCTGTTTGTACGCTCCTTTGAAGTGCTGGAAGACCAAAATGAAGTCTGCCTGGAGCATTCTCCAAAAGTAGTTTTTACCTGCAAATCTGTGTTTCTTAGAATTGTTGAGTCGTAGAACGGCCTGGGTTGCACAGGAGCACAGTGCTCATCCAGCTCCAACCCCCTGCTGTGTGCAGGTCGCCAACCAGCAGCCCAGGCTGCCCAGAGCCACATCCAGCCTGGCCTTGAATGCCTGCAGGGATGGGGCATCCACAGCCTCCTTGGGCAACCTGTGCCAGTGCCTCACCACCCTCTGGCTGAAAAACTTCCTCCTCATATCCAACCCAAACCTCCCCTGTCTCACTTTAAAACCTTCCCCTCGTCCTATCAGCCATTACAGTGTCTCTTTCTCTGTAACACTGCAGGGAAGCCTGAAATCAGATGATGATCCTCCAGCGATTCCACCTCGGCAGCCGCCACCTCCAAAGCTGCAGCCTCGTGCTCCTGCTTACAGCCCCTTTGAGCAGCCTCTGCACAGCCCTCCTCCTCCTCCCCCTCGGGACCCTCTCCCCGACACTCCACCTCCGGTTCCTCACCGGCCTCCCGAACACTTTATCAACTGCCCTCTAAACCTGCAGCCGCCGCCGTTGGGCCGCATGCACAGAGATCCCGACTGGTTCCGGGAGGCCGGCCCAGGCCCCAGCTCTCCTGGCACTCCTCCCAGCACTCCCTCTCCACGGCTGCTGCGTCGCTGCTGCGTGATGGGCGCCGCTCACAACAGCCCTGGCCACCCGCCTGCGCCCCCCGTCCCACCCAGGCAGAATTCGAGCCCTCAGCTCCCGAAGCTGCCGCCAAAGACTTACAAAAGGGAGCTCTCCCACCCCCCTTTGCACAGACTGTCTTTGCTGGAAAATGCAGAAGCTCCTCAATGACCTTCGCCATGGTAGTCATTGACACTGGAATAGTCTTTGTAAAGTTCCTTTTTTTATTTATTCAGAAAGGCAGTGTATTTTAGTACTTTCGCAAATTGTGCTCTTAAAGTGCTGCTGATCAAACAAACAAAAAATAGCTTAAATTGGGGACAGAACCCAACAAAACTACACAGTCTGGCCTGCGTCTGTTGGACAGCGTTGCCCTCAGGTGAGCAGCAGCATTGCCTTCTTTCACACCCTCAGTGCCGACAGTTATGCCAGTATACAAAGATACCTTTTGCACTGTAAACGACACTAATTGAGTTGAAACTGACATCATTTGATTGCACTGAGCCAAAAAAAGAAAAAAGGTGCGTCTGTGGAATCTTCTGATTTGAGCACTAATGGCCTTTTTTTTGTTCTTTTTTGGAAAGAACCATGGGATGATTACACGAGGTGAGGATACACACAGTGTTACTGATCTCAGCCTCCGGCCACCTGCCTTCTAACTTTGGGCTTGGAGGTTTGTGAGTGACAGCTGCTGTTCCCCAATGTTGTAATGCGTGTTGATTTGCTGCTGAAGACAAAGAGAAATGGAGTGAAATCTCACAGGTGATACCAAAATATCCAGTTGGTGTTGACTGATGAACAAGGACTGCCTGTCTCCCATACTGGAAAGCACCCCTCTACGTACTTAGCATGCATCTTGTTCAGATGTGCCTTTTTGTTTCGGTAGGTGAAGATGTCTTAAGCTAAAGAGTTGTTCTGCTCTTCTGGAGAACAAAGCTATACACCGTGTATGTACAGTTGTTCATATTGTATATTTACAGTAGTGCTGATAACCTGTACAAAAGGAAGTGAAACGAGGCCTAGAACAGCTTGCTGCTCGCCATCTCATGCGGCCAGAAGGATTCCTCTGGCTTAGGAACAGTCTTGCCTTCCAAACCTAATAACTTCCTTCAGATTTCACCTAACTTAATCATGAATCCGTTTTGGAAATTGGTAGCATTTAAACCAGCAAACATTTAAAGCTTTATTAAACTTTTTAAACTGACAAGTGAATGGAACTTTTCTTTACCAGTCGGACTACTGGTGTGAACTGGTGTGAGAGCGAGTCTGTTTTACCGGTAGTAGTGTAGCAGCATTTATACAGTGGCCAGAAGCCACATTTTATTTACTGGTCTGTGGCCTTTTACTGTGCTTTGTATCAGAGTTCTTAACAAGATTAATAAATCACCCCAGTCTTAATTTTCAAGAGCCCGAGCGGTGCGTGTTCCTTCTGAGGATGTGGTTGGGACTCAGCGAGTTGCTGGTGATGCAGAACGCCCCGATTTTCTGCACTGCTCTTTCAGATTTTATCGTCTTTTGGGAAGGTGCATCTTGCAGTTTCTCTCTCTTGGACTCTGCTCTGCCTGTGCCTTCTGTGCTGCAGGGAGGGGTTGGATCTCACGGAGGAGTCGCTGGTGGTGCGTGCAGGAAATGGATGATGCTTCGGTTCCGGTTGTTACAGAACACAGATCAAACCTCTTCTGTAGTGTCAGTTTGGGCAGAACCACAGCTGTCCGGTGGTGCAGCTCTGCCCAGTGCAGTGCTCCCCTGCTGAGCACAGCAGTGGCAGCTGTTGGCTTTTGCAGTTCTGGAGATCTGCCCAGTGAGCTGACCAGGGAGAATGTGCTCATTTATTTGTGTTAACTCTCTGCAGCCCTCACCAGCATCTACTGTGAACAGATGAGTAATGTCCTTCTCAAACCTCAACACTGTTTGTTGCTGGCGGTCTGGGGCCTCTTTCAAACTTCAGACTACGTAAACGTCACCTTTTTATACCTTCCCTACAAGTGCTTAGACCAGGTGCACCTTCAATATCCCATATTAAAATGCAGCATAGCTTTATGTTTTGGCCCTGACTCAGCAAACTCCTTCCCATGTTGTCTTAAGCTGAGCATCTGCTGATTAGCAATGGCTTCTGTGCACATCAAAGTACTTCCCTCCGGTGGAAGGGACCCCCAAAGCCCATCCTGACCTTGCTGGGGCTCACCAAAAGCTAAAGCACATTATGGAGGATGTTGTGCAGGATACGCCGTCCAGAACCTTTGTAAAGGTCTGGTTTTGGGTGGAATTCAAGGACGTTTGAATCTGTGGAAGCAGCAGAATACATTCACTGGCTTTGGGCAGCAGTTCTAAATCCCACACTTAGAGCTAACAGAAACAGGCGACTTCCAGTGGGGCCCTGAATGGTTTCACTCATTCACTCAATGGGAAGCTCAGTGATGCAGCTGAAAGAGGGCTTGAGTGCAGGTCGCTGTTGTCCATGAGAGGCACATGGGGGGAGGTGGGCATTCCCACCACAGCTGCTTTCTGCTGTCTGGGGCTGTCTTGGGGAGCAGTGCAGCTGGCACAGGTTCCTGGTGGGCCCTAGGGGACAAAGGAGCTTGCGAGTCCTGTTTGCCAGCAGCAGGTCCCAGTAAGCGTGGTGTTTGCAGCTTGGGCTTAGCAGGCCGTGCACACACGTGAATTGGCTCCAGCAGGATGGGAGGAGAGCACCAAGCTCATCCATCACCTGATGAGCAGGAGTCACAAGGTGGGAGCGCTGCCTGAGGTATCGGCCTGTGCTGGAACGTGGCAGCAAAGCAGCGTTCTCAGCTGCATTTCCCATGCATGAAATCCTGCTCGTACCTTCACAGCGCCAGTGCTGGAACTCACTGGAAGCATATAAATCACAGCGTGTTGCAAAAAAAGCCTTGCTTATGGCTCGCTTACCGCACAATTAAACCCTCTTCCAAGCATAACAGGAGCTGGAAAATGCCAAAAGGAAGGAACGTTCCGAGGCAGGGCAGCAGCAATGCCAGCAGCCCAGGAGCACGGCGGGTACAGAAACACACGTTCCCAAAGCGACTGCTGTGCTGTGGAAGTAGCCAAGGGCAGGCAGATTCCCACCAGTGCGGTTCACCGGAATGCCAAGATAGAGAAGCAAACTGGCATTTCAGCTGCTTTATAATTAGAGGGGTGGATAAAAAGAGCAAAAAAACGCTAGAGGAAGAATGTGAAATTGCTGGGTTTGGAGTTGGTTTGTGTGGGAAAAGGCAGCTCCGTCAGAACAGAGCAGATAAACAGATGGGATGTGAGAGCTCTGAAGGGTAAATGAAATGTCTTGCTGGGTGCTTCAGGGACCGGGTTCCAGCAGTTCCTCCTGTTCTGGAGCCTGAATGGTTTCTTCTGGCACTGTGACTTGGCTGCAGCACATCAAAAAGAATGATGTGGGGG
Organism: Tetrao urogallus; assembly: GCF_951394365.1. Classification (NCBI taxonomy): domain Eukaryota; kingdom Metazoa; phylum Chordata; class Aves; order Galliformes; family Phasianidae; genus Tetrao; species Tetrao urogallus. The sequence goes on along the minus strand of NC_136819.1, from coordinate 57,904,261 downwards.
GAGGGAACAATTTTATTAATTCCTTTAAGTATTTTAAAAATATATGGAGGTCTGAATGCAGACTTTGGAGTCCTTAGCAAATGCAGTGAATGCTTCTTGGGGAAGGGATGGGAGCGTTGGCAAGAAACCAAGGGCATCATGGCACTGAGGCACCCGGTGTGGCTGGGGAGTGTGGGGAACCATGGAGTCACCACAGCATGGCCTGGGTTGCACAGGAGCACAGTGCTCATCCAGCTCCAACCCCCTGCTGTGTGCAGGTCGCCAACCAGCAGCCCAGGCTGCCCAGAGCCACATCCAGCCTGGCCTTGAATGCCTGCAGGGATGGGGATCCACAGCCTCCTTGGGCAACCTGTGCCAGTGCCTCACCACCCTCTGGCTGAAAAACTTCCTCCTCATATCCAACCCAAACCTCCCCTGTCTCACTTTAAAACCATTCCCCTTGTCCCATCACCATCCACCCTCACACACAGCCGTTCCCCTCCTGTTTATCCGCTCCCTTCAAATATTGGAAGGCCACCATGAGGTCGCCCTGGAGCTTCTCCAAGCTGAACAAGCCCAGCTCCCTCAACCTTTCCTCACAGCAGAGCTGCTCCAGCCCTCACAGAACGGCCCGGGTTGGAAGGGACCTCAAGGATCACGAAGCTCCAACCCCCCTGTGCCATGCAGGGCCACCAACCTCCCCATTTCACAGCAGCCCAGGCTGCCCAGGGCCCCATCCAACCTGGCCTTCAACACCTCCAGGGATGGACGGGGCATCACAGCCTCTCTGGGCAGCCGTTCCAGCACCTCACCGCTCTCACAGCACAGAACTGCCAACGCAAACCTGCCCTCCCTCCCACCCCGTCAGCCCGCACTGTAGGAGGGGCCGCGCCGGCTCAGTCGCTGCGGCCATGGCGAGCTTCGTGCGGGAGCTGGAGCGGCGGGCCGGGCCGGCGCTGCGCTTGGAGCAGCGGTCGGGCGGCGTGGGCTGCGTGGTGTGGGACGCGGCTCTGGTGCTCGCCAAGTTCCTGGAGAGCGGCGCGTGTCCGCTGTCCCGCAGGGCCGTGCTGGAGCTGGGCGCGGGCACCGGCGCCGTCGGCATCATGGCGGCCACGCTGGGGTGAGCGCGGGGCCGCGCCGTCCTCGGGCCGCGGGCTGCGGGCGGGGCCGCGGGGGTCGCGGGCTGACGGCCGCCGCGCGTCCTAGGGCCGACGTGACGCTCACCGACCTGCAGGAGCTGCAGGAGCTGCTGGCCGTCAACATCGAGAACAACCGGCACCTGGTGACCGGGTCGGTGCGAGCCGAGGTACTGAAATGGTTTGTATGCACCGCGGCTCCCGCCCCCCGCCCCGCTTCCGTTCGCCCCGCGCTCACCGCGCGCCGCCTCGCAGGGGTGAGGACGTGTCCGAGTTCCGACCGCCCCCCGATTACATCCTCATGGCCGACTGCATCTACTACGAGGAGGTAAAGCAGCGCCGCGCCGTCGGGGCCCGCGGCGGTTGTGAGCGGGGAGAAGCGTGAGGAAACGGCCGCGCCGCGCTGTGCGCCCCGCTCGTCCCCGTTGTGCCGCGTAACGGCACTGAGGAGCTGCCCGGGGCTGGAGGCGGTGGGCACCGTGCCGATGAAACGGGCTGTAAGCGGGGAATTCTTATCCTTTGGGCAGTCCTTAGAGCCGCTGCTGAAGACGCTGCGAGAGCTGACCGGCCCCGACACGTGTGTGCTGTGCTGCTATGAGCAGAGGACCATGGGGAGGAACCCCGAGATAGAGAGAAGGTACTTCGAGGTGAGTGTCTGTGTTGCGTGCTTCAGGTGCAGCTCTTGGAAAGGGGAGAGAACGGCAGGACAGGGGGAAATGGTTTGGAGTTGAGGGAGGGCAGATTAATTCTGAATCGAGTTGGAGCTGTGTTGGAACACTCCCCATCTGCAGTGCTGTGTCCAGGTCTGGAGCCCCCAGTACAGGAAAGACAGGGAGCTGTTGGAGAGGGTCCAGAGGAGCCACAAAGATGAGCAGGGGGCTGCAGCAGCTCCACTACAAAGACAGGCTGAGGGAGCTGGGCTTGTTGAGCATGGAGAAAAGAAGGCTGCGGGGTGAGCTCAGTGCAGCCTGCAGTACCTAAAGGGAGTCTGCAGACAGGAGGGGAGTCAGCTCTTGGAAAGGGGAGATGACAGCAGGACAAGGGGAAATGGTTTGGAGTTGAGGGAGGGCAGCTGGAGGCTGGATGTGAGGGGGAAGTTGTGTGCTGTGAGAGTGGTGAGGTGCTGGAACAGCTGCCCAGAGAGGCTGTGATGCCCCGTCCATCCCTGGAGGTGTTGAAGGCCAGGTTGGATGGGGCCCTGGGCAGCCTGGGCTGCTGTGAAATGGGGAGGTTGGTGGCCCTGCATGGCACAGGGGGGTTGGAGCTTCGTGATCCTTGAGGTCCCTTCTAAACCAAGCCATTCTGTGATTGCGTGTGCAATGAGTTGGGGTGTGGGAATGGGTTGGCTGAGCTGAACTTGGTGGCAGTTTCATCAGCAGAGCCTTCCTGGGTGCTCACTGAGCCTCCTTTCCCTCCAAAGGCAGAAGGTATGGAATGTTAACACTCACCGTAACTGTGCTGATGCTTTTGGGCTGGACACAGAGCTGCAAAAGGGCCCCTCTGCATCACCAGTGTGTGTCAGAGCAGAGTGATTCCATAGGAGCAGGCTAGCAGGTGGCCGTGCTCTTCTTTCTGCAGCAGCTGGTTCCTAACAGAGGTTATGGGGAGAGTTAAACATTAACCTGGCGAGAAGCTGTTTTCTTTTCACGTGTTCCATGGCGGGCTGCTTCAGGAAGCAAGCCCTGCAGAATGGCACAGCTGCATTCCCAGGCACTGCTGTGCTGCGCTGAGGTGCTGCTGGTAGTGGTGGGATTCGTGTGGACCAGCTGTGTGTTGTGAGCAGGTCAGACTCACAGCACGGTGCTGGCTGTCCCTACGGGGCTGCCCCGGCGCCGGGTTTGGCTCTGCACCTGTGAAGGCAGCTGGGAGGCCGCCCTCAGACAGCAGTCAATGCAGTCAGTGTGGGTGTTTCTGGATGATTTCTGCTTTCCCATAATTTATTTCCTTCCTCGGCTCGTCGGGGTTCAGCCAAGTCGATCCTGCAGGCGATGTGTGTTTGTTTTCCTTTCCCTCCAGTTGCGAGGGCTGGCAGAGCGAGGCAGGTGCTGCGGTTTGAAGTGGTGCTTTGGAGACAGAAGGAAGCAAACCTTTCTATCTAAAGCCTTCGATTTAGGTTATTTTTTGATTCACCCTTGAACTGGTGACTCTAATTTTACACTGCTAGGTGTCTGCAGCTGTAAATTGGCACTGGGTGAGTTACAATGAGGCTGAATGAGCTGCACCAGGAGACAAGCAACTTGCTGCTTTGGGCCCCTTTGTCACCGGGCTTGTCTTCATGCACGCTCCATTCCAAAGGGCAGTGCCACCCAATGACCCCATGCTGTCCTCACAGCTGCTTCAGGTGGACTTTGAGCTGGAACGAGTGCCCCTGGATCAGCACGACGAGGAGTATCGCAGTGAGGACATCCACATCGTGACCATCCACAGGAAACGAACGGTGGGTGGCCGGGGCTCATGGCTCATCGATCAGCACACATTGCCAGCAGTGAGCAGAGCTGCTGCTTACTTGGCACGGTTAGGGTTGTAAAGTGACTGTGAAATGCCTTCAGGGAACCCGTGAAGCTGCAGACCAAAGCTGTGCTTGCACAGAGCAGCTCTTTAGTTCCAAAGCACAGCGCTGTGCCAGGTGCCAGCCTTTGTCCCTGTGGGCTGCTGGGCTGAAGGTTTGGGGCCCCCGAGTGTTACAAACACCACACAGTGCTGCTCTGAGCTCCCGGTGCTCTGCTCTGCCACCCTCTTCCCCACCCCACTGCACAGAGCAGAGCTGGGCAGCCTATCCCAGTAACCACACAGATATGCATAACGAAGGTGTTTGATGCTGGCACGTGGGCCTGGTGTTGAAACAAAGCCAGTCTGTTCAAACGTTTGTATCTTTCCGTTTTTCCTTTAAATCTCTTCACAGAATTCCCCATCGTGAGCTCTGTGGCAGCACCGCCTGTTCTTTGGCAGCTGGATGGGACCCTGCTGAGGAGTGAACCCCGCAAAGGAAAGGCCTGCAGCATTGGTGGTGATGTAGAGGAGCAGTGGTCTCGTTGGGCCGTGTGCCCCCCCTGCACCTTTCCATTAGGAAGGCTGTGCTGTCTGCAGGCTCAGGCAGAGTGGAACGGACCCACGGCTCAGTGCAGCGCTGCTGTGTGTTCTCTGTGCCATAGGCAGCACTGCCCGAAGGGGGAACCCCATCTGGGGGACAGATGAGCCCTGGGAGCCACTCAATAAAACTTTGCTACGTGAGGTGGGCAGTGGCTGCTTGTTTCCTTTGTAGCCGTGGTTTCCTGCATTGCAGGCGCAGCGGTGGCGGTGGGCACTGTACACACACAGCACACAGATGGTGTCTGTGCCGTGCAAAATTGTTCTTTCTTTTAACTCCATCTGCGCTTTGCTATTCTAAGGATGTGCAGCGTTGCATGCTGACACCTTTCAGCTATTCTGGTGAGCAGGTTCCTCTCACAGTTGGTGTTTCTTGCCAAGCTGCCTCTCGTTGCTGCGCAGCGATTGCTTTGAAATGGAGTTTCAAAGGAGATGTTGCTCCTGCTCTGTTTGTGGCCGTGCACACCCACAGAGGCAGGGCTGCTGCTGCTGGGAGGCACCTCGCTGCTGCTGCCCCCCTCCATGCTCCGTTTGCATCCTCCGAGATGTTCCTTGCAAGCTTTGCTCCTTACAGAGCACAGCCCCTGCTTGCAGAGGTGGTTCCTGAATGCACAGCAGAGTGAGGGCATAATTTGTCGTGACCACGTGCGTTATTTGTTAACTTGGAAGGAAAAGAGCTCCGTAATTAAAAGCTGGCCTGCAGGGGGATATTTACCAGCATGTTTATGCCAGCCTGGCTTCCCTGGTGGAAACCCTTACCCTGGAATCGTTGTCCCTGGGTGGATGTGAGGACACCACCAGCGCTGTGCTGTCTCTGGGTGGTGCAGGGAGGAGTGGCGTTTCCCAGGGCTTGGGTGCATTTTATCTCTGTGATTTTGGCACTTCCTTTTCTGTCTCAGAAGAAAAAAAGGAAGTTGAGTGTTTCTCTTCCTTGTGTGCAGCCGGCAGCTGCTGCTCCCCACCCTCAGCTCAGTGCGTGCAGCTCTCCCGCTGGGGCTGCTGTGGGGCGAAGGGCACCTTGCGGTGGCCCCAGGAGGACCCTGCACCCCCTGCACCCAGTGCCAGGGGCTGTGAAACCCAACCGCCTGCACCTTGACTGCTGCTGCTCCTGTTTTCATGCAGAGGAAGTGGCTGTGAAGCAGGGCGGTGTGGGGAAGGAGGCCCTGAGCGCAGCGCTTGTCTCTCCCCAGAGCCGCAAGATGAAACGGCTGCTTTTGGTTTGGGGGGGGGGGAAGGGAGTTTGGAAAGGAGCTGTGATCCTCCTGGCTGCTCGGGGCTGAGCTCATTGCAGCACAGTCACAGAATTACAGCACAGGTTGGGTTGGAAGGAGCCTCCCCAGCCCCACTTCTGCTGGGTGCCCTCTAACTCAGGTTACCCAGGGCCCATCCATGGCCTCAGGCACCTGCAGGGATGGGACACCCACAGCTCTGGGCAGCAGTGCCGCATCCCCATGGCTCTGGAGCACCTCCATGGTGACCCCACCACTCGCTGGCAGCTGTGCCACTGGAGAATGCTACCAGCCCGGGCTGCTGGTGCCCCTTGCTGCATTTCCTGTGCTGCAGAGAGGAGTGGCTGAGCTGCATGGTGACAGCCCGGCTTCCTGCCACCCTGGCTGAGAGTTGGAAACCTCAAGAGCGGCCCATTGAGCGGGACTCCGTCTGTAATTAGTGCATGTTAATTATCTCTGCCCTCCAGAGCTCCTACTCTGGAGGGATGCGCCCTGTGGGATGCAGGGGCTTCTTGGGGTGTCCCAGAATGGTGCTGTTACAGGGCTCCTTGTAAGGGGTGCCCATTACTTCTGGGGGGAGGGGAGTCATAGAATCATAGAACAGCCTGGGTTGCAAAAGAGCACAGTGCTCATCCAGCTCCAACCCCCTGCTGTGTGCAGGGTCACCAACCAGCAGCCCAGGCTGCCCAGAGCCACATCCAGCCATCATCCCTTTTTTTGAGCTACACAGGAAGCGCTGAGTAGAAATGCAACAAAACCCACAGCCACCACTTCCTGATGGGCTCCGTGTTCCCCTCCTTGATTTTGGGTTTCCTCGTCCAGCTGAAGTTTGGCACTGAGTTTCCCTTTGGGTTGAGCACAAAGAGTTAAGCAGCTCCATGCTCCCGTGGATTTGGGCCAGATATTTAAGGATCGGCGGCTCGGCGCGGAGCAGGGAGGTGTGATGTTCCCAAACACCTCGGGGGCTCTCCTGTCCTCGTATTTTTAGCTTTTTGGCGGTACCATTGCAATAATTTGGGACTGGGGGAGCAGGGGACAAGTATTTGCCATGCAGAATCCCACGGCAAAGCTGAAAGGTGTGGGATGCAGCATGGGGAAGGTGACGCCCAATGGCTGTGTGGTGATGGGGATGAGCTGCACCGCGTTGGTACAGAGCAATTTAACAGAATGTCCTTAATAATATCCCTGGAGAGGGGTTTAAATAGAGACAAGATGCCCAGCGGGGAGGGTTATCCAGGCTAGCGGGACACGCCAGCACTGGGGACACTTCCACAGCTCTGTCATCGACGGCACCAGGCTTCTCTTTGCAACATCCCCTCAGTGCAGCACGGGAGCGGGCTGATAAAAATAAATCAGCAGTGGTTGAGCATTGTACTGAGCTGAGCAAAACGGTAGAGCTCAGCAAGGCCGTGTCAGCAAACACCGCTCCCCACTGAACTGGCGATGTGGGGGATGGAGACGAGCCTTGGAGAGCTTCCAGTCATGGGGGTGGGCATCTGTGGGGTCCCTGGGTGTGGGGGAAATGGCATCTAGAAATGGCAGCCACCAGTGGCACCACCCGTGGGATCCACCGATGGTGCTATCAGTGGCACTGGCAATGCTGTCACCAATGGCACCCTCACTGTCCACCCCATGCTGCCTGCTGCTGCACCCCGCTGTGCCCTTTGGCACCCTTGGCAAAGTCCAAAGCTAAACATTAGCTCCATTCCCGGATAGCCTCTGTCCCCCGAGCTCAGCCTCTCCCTCTGCTTGTCTTCCCACCCGATTCAAGGCACTACCAGCACTTCAACACCCCATCACCATTCACTCTCCCCATCGTGCTTGCATCGCAGCAGCTGAGAGGGAAATCCTGGGGGCTGCCCAGAGGCAGGAGGAGCAGCAGGGAGTGCACAGAAGGCCAAGCCAGCCTGGGGGTGCCAGGAACCGCTGGGGGTGGCTGGGCAGGTTGGGGCAGTGCAGGGCTGGTGACGCCCGGCGCACCCACACTGAGCAGGAGGGGCGGGTGCAGCATGTGGGATTTGGGCACGGCTGGGGAGCCCGCAGGGTCAGAGAGAAGCACTGGGTGTCCCTTGGGTTGCTCTGCTTTTAATGCCAAGAAATGGATGGTTGTGTGACGCCAGGATGCCAATTTGGCCACGCCGCTCTGAAATGCTGTTTTGCTGCAGGTTTGCAGCATGGGGAAGGCGATGCCCCAGAGCAGATGCAGGCAGCGGCACACCGGGAGCATTGGGAGTGCTGGGAGTTGGGACATCTCCTGCATGGGGTGTCTGTGTGATGCACCCTACAGCCACCTCGGCCTGGCTGAGCCACTCACCTGCTCCTGGTGCATGGGAACGGTGCTCCAGCCAAAGCAGGCAGCACTCAGTGAATGATTGAATGGGCTTTCTGGATGCTAATCAGGAGGAGGAAGTGAAGATCATCTTTAATTGCAGATCAGCTTGCTCAGCTGTTTTGCCAACTCATGCAGGACGTCCCAGCTCCCATCCTTGCTGTGGGAACTCATGGCACCTCGCTCACCTGGCCACAGCGCACCCAGATTCTGCAATGGGAGCTTCCTCCTGTTTGGCCCACCAGGGGGAAACGTCCCATCCCAACAAATGCACCAAAAAAGGTCACTTTTTTTTTTCCCAATCCAACAGCCCCCAGGCTCAGTGTCTGGCTGCTGTAGGTGAAGGTCGGGTCGGGCCATGTTTGGAGTCAGATTTGAGCCATTTATTCTGTTTTTTGCCGAAAGTGGGTGACTGGGGAAGGGGTCACCTACCCCATAGGACGTGGGGACGGCCCTGTGTCGCTGAGGCTCAGTGCATCAGCCCTGACACCCACCCTTGGGGCTCAATGCAGCTGCCTCGGCATGGCCAACCCAGCTCAATGGCACGGCCAAGGGGGCTGCAGGGAGCCCCCAGCTCTGCACCATCAGCACTGCAGGAAGGAGACAAACTGGGGGCCGTGCACGGCCTTTGCACTGCACTGCACGGGGCTGCGCTCCGATGTTTTCTCTTCCTGCTCCCAGACGTCCCAGGAGGCCCAGCCGGGCCGGCCGGTCGCACAGGGAAAAGGAACCCGTGGGACTATGAAAATCATATTGAAAAGAGCTGAGCATTAATTAGGTCACATCCTTCAAAAGCAGCTCGGGATCACGCGATGAGAAGTGCCGGCGGAGCAGCCCTGAGCGGGCTGGGGGCAATGGAGCTGCGATGTCTGCGTGTGGGGCTCCTCTTCTTGCACAAACACCCATCTGTACACACACAGATACCTCCTTGACCCGCCGCTGCTTGCTGCATGGGGCAGTTTGGCTGGGGCTGGGGTTGGGGTGCAGGGTGCCCCACGTGTTGCTCGCAGTGGGAAAGGGAAGGATCCTTCAGCCAGGGATCCTTAAGCATCTGCAGCTGAAAAAGGAGGAAAAAATCCCAATTTTACAGCACTGAGCTCTGAGCTTCTGTCTGGAAAATGTGACGGCGCTTAATGAGAAAAGCACGGCCGCGTGATTTCCCTTCGGAGCTGCACAGCTGTGAAACAAATAGAGGGAAAAGTCGAGGTCCCCTCTGCTTCGCTATGATGTGGCCATGCTTTGGGGTGTCTGCAGCACGGGCAGTGGGGTGTGGGGGCACCAGAGCTGCCCTGTAGGGCAATAGGTCAATATTGGCATTGCTGTTAATGTGTAACGAGGTGTCACGGGGCCGGGACACGGCTGTGGGTGCCTGCTCTCATTGGGCAGAGCTGAGATTGGAGCAGGTGAGCTCTGTGCTGCGGGCAGCGCTGTGCAGTGGGGAGGCTGTGCCTGGGGGAAGGCTTGGAGGCCTCAGAGCGGCTTTTGGGCGATGCTGGCTGCAGCCACGCATAGAAACATCCAGGTTAGAAAGACCTCCAAGATCTCCAACCCACCTCACTGTTCCCACTGCCCACGTCCCTCAGCTCCACATCCCCACGGCTCTGCAGCAGCTCCAGGGATGGTGACCCCACCACTCCACGGGCAGCTGTGCAGTGCAGCATCACTCTTTTGGAGAATAAATGTTTCTGATACCCAACCTAACCCTACTAGCCAACCTAATTTCCCCCTCAGCATCTCAGGGGCAGCACGTGGCCCAGGTGCTCGGGTTCCTCTGCAGGACCCTGCATCCCTTGCAGCCTCTGCACTGCAGGCAAAGGGAAGCAGCAGAGCAGCACTCGGGCACAGCTCTGAGCCCTCCCCAGCCACACTGTGCATGCACAGACATTCCTTGGCCGTGCGATCAGACCGGAAAAGATTGACTTCAGCCCAGGGATCGGCGGAGCAGCTTTGACTTCACTGGCTGGAGTCCTGCAGCCTCCAGCAAAGCTGAGGCCAATGCTATTTGGTGTGGGGTTTTTTTGTTTTTTAGGTGCTAAAAGAGGAAGCGCAGAGGGACGTGCGGTTGAGAAGGTCCAGAAGGAGAAGAGGGGAAGCTTTTATTGCTGCAGGGGAAGGAGGAACCCCGCGGTGCTGTGTGTCCCTGCCCACCCTGCTCTGTGCTTTTGCCCTTCCTGCATTCCCCCCCCTGAGCCCAGCAGACTGAGGGTCCTGCAGGGCTGGGCCATCGCCGGGCTCCATCACAGCCAGGAATTGTGAGCGTGAACACACAGCTATTGATGTGATGGATAGGATGCAACGGGGACACTGAAGGAGGATGTAATTTGGCCACTTGATCAGCAGGGCTCACTTCTGCAGAGCCAGCTCACGGCAATGTTGTCGGGCTGAAGGAAAAGCTCTCCGGCGAGCACACGGGCTGGGTTTGGTTCCAGTTAGGGCAGCGGATTGGAAGCCACAAGTACGTGATAGGCAAAGCTTCCAGGAGAGCTGGGTCAGCTCCAAACTAATCCAGCCCCTGTGGGGAAAGGGCGTTCTGGCAGATGTTAAGCTAATGGGATAACTGCGAGCGCAGCCCGGCCCGCTGCGTGGCGGCGGCTGAATGTTGGCAGCCGACGACTGAGCGCCCGCTTGACAACAGCCCCTGTTCTTTCAACAGGAATAAGCAGAAAGCTCCTGGGGGAGAGAACAGCAACATGTCAGCGGCACGGGGACCGAGCCAGCCTGTGCCCTGGGATAGCAAAGGATGGCAATGCCACGCTGAGCGTGCCTTCACCCCCGCTTGATGCTGTCCTCTTCACCCCACGGCCTTTGTGCTGCTGCTGCCTCCGTGCCTGAACCGAGGGACTCACCCTGTGTTGGACACAGGAGCAGCTCTGGGGCTCAGCCCGCTGTGCACAGCTCCACTCCCTTCTCTTCCGTGACGGTGAGAGGCACGAGGCTGAGCCTGGACTTGCTGGTGGCAGCCCTGGGGACGGGGATCCACCCATCTGAGCACTCCTAAGGAAAAATACACAGCGTTTCGAGTATTACTGGCTTCCTTCCCTACCGAAACAGATACCCATTAAATACTGCCTAAGTTGTTTTATTGCTGGTTTTGTTTTGTTTTGTTTTTTTAACTAAAAGCTGTTGCACACCGAGCAAAGGGAAGGGGAAGGCTCCCAGCTGTGGAGGAGCACAGCGCTGAGACCATACAGCCTCAGCCAGGCTCTGCAGATGACTCACACCTCTGATTCTTTTTTTTCTCTTTTCCAAGGGCGGAGATACCTGTTCTCAAGCACGAGAAGCTGCTTCCTGGACGGCGTGCAGCAAAGCAGCCGCCCTGCACCCCAGCTCTGGGCGCTCGCAGGGAGGAAACCTCAGTGCTGAGCACCACGGGGCTCTGACTCAGCCGTTTCCCCTTCCAAACCGAAGGCAGGGCTGAAATTACACAGCTCCAAGTCCTGAACACGAGGTTGACCGCAGCATTTGAGTCCCCCACCTCGGCCCAAAGCTGCTCGGAGACGTCAGCTCTGCTGTCACGCTCTGGAGGTCAGAAGAGGAACGGGTTTGCTCCATGGAAGTGCCACCGCCTCCATGACAGCTCTGCGACTTCACGCTTCCCCATCTGCCAGCAGAAAGTTTTCTCCTGAAAGCACCAAAGCATTTTGGGCTGAGGGAGCAAAGCTGAAAAGGAACAGCGTGGTGCCCAGGCCGGGGCTGCCTCCGTGCTGTGGGAGAGCTCTGCTCTGCTCCCAGAGCTCACAGCACGGTGCCCAGCGCGGCTCCTCCAGCACTGAGCATCCCGGTGGTTTCTAAAACCCGAGAGCCGCTCCTTGGGGAGAACCATTACCCGTGAGACTGCATTAGCAGGGTTAATTTCCAATTAGGGATGGCAGGCGCATTTGTTCCTATCCCTGCCCGTGAGGACGGCAGCCCTGTGACTGGGGAAGGCCCTGCTGGGTGACTCACACACGGCACAACCCAGGGCTCTGATTTCAAGCATCGGCGCTGGCATTCTAAGCCCTGACTAACTCCTGCCATGAAAGAGACGTGAGTTTACTCCTCCAGAGCTTTGTCTACCCACCTGAAGGAGCTTAATTAAGCTGCAGCGAGTTCATTTACGCAGCCGCACCCTTCGCTGACATGCGGGCAGACAGGGCCAGCTGGGGAGCAGGAAGGCCCGGCAGCTCAACCGTGCTCCCACACAGCCCAGCTACATTTCCCAGCCATTCCCCAAGCCCCGAATGACGCTGTGTCAATGGCAGCTGCCTCCAGCCCCCAATGGAAAGCCAATGGACCGGGTGCTTCCACGGCATAGCTGCCTTCATGCTGGCCCCACGTGCTCCCCACACAACCGTCCATTGCTCAGCCATCACGGAAGCATTGAATTGCACAGGAGCACAGTGCTCATCCAGCTCCAACCCCCTGCTGTGTGCAGGTCGCCAACCAGCAGCCCAGGCTGCCCAGAGCCACATCCAGCCTGGCCTTGAATGCCTGCAGGGATGGGGCATCCACAGCCTCCTTGGGCAACCTGTGCCACTGCCTCACCATGGTCCTTCCCATTTATAACAGCCCCTCATCTAAGTCTCATGGGAATTGCAGACAGGCTTTCACCGCTGTGAGATACAACAGAGAGCTCTTTATGTCAGCAGAACACGCTGCTGCAGTGCCATGTTGCCCCTTTCTGTTTCTCTCATAATTAAATAGAAGGAACATACCAGGAGAGCTCCGCTGTGTAATTGCTTTATTTTCTGCTTATTAGTTCTTTACCAACACTACAGCCATATTGAGAACACAAAATTCCTGTTTTCTCATCAGGGAGATCACAGTCTACAAACTCATTCACTGATCAGACACGGTTTAACGCCATTCAAAACTCACTCCATAGATTCACATGGACACAAACGGCCGTGCTCGGGCTCGGTTCGTGGTATCACTGGGCTCTGGAGCACCTCACCCCACGGTGAGCTGCAGCTCCATCCTATCAAGGAGATTCTGAAAGTGAAACCGCCGGAGGCGTTCGGTAGCAATGGCCATTTATTTGTGAAGTCTCCGCCACGTTCCGGTCACTTTTATCTCCCTCCACCCCCCCCAAAAAAATAAGACATTAAAAAAAAAACAACAAAACCAAACAAACAAGCAACCGAAGGACAAAAGAAGAAAACAAATGGGTTTCCTTTTCCCTGCAAAAGCAGAATGTCTGAAGCTACAGAGTACAAACTGGTGGATGTGAGGCAACGCAAAGCCTGGCGAGGAGCTCTGCCCCAGCACAGCAAACCGACAGAGACGGGAAATGAAGTGATGGACGTTTCCATTTTGACTGAGAATAGATTTAAGAAAGTTCAAGAACCATTGAGAGAGCTTCAAGTTTTCCAGTTTAGGCATTTACTTTGTGCTTGGCTGTTTTATTTATGCTCCAGAAGAAAACAGAAACCATATTCTTGCATTTTAGCCTTTATACCGCCACACTATTTGTTAAATTACATCAAGAGGAACACAAGAAGTCTTACGTTTGTAACAAGCTGGAAAATAGAGCAGTGACATTCTGACAGCAACAAGGCTGGGGTGGGAAGGACCCCCCTCCTCCAGAACTGAGATTGCAGTACTGGACACCAGGCTCATCTCACACCCCTCAGCTCGGCAGGGCTTACAGTCAGTGCTCTATCTTCCAGCACCAAGAACCCATTCGGTCCCACTTGCACCCCACATCGCTTGGAACCAGATCCAAAGTAACTTTTGCATGGTCCAAAACATTCCATTTCAGAAGTGAATTCAGTATTATTTTTGTGTGTGTGTGTGTGTTAATCTTCCCATTCATCTTTGGTAAGAGCTCCATTTACAATGTACTTTGCACAACTGTAGTGTAATGCCCCAATTTCACATCAAACTCATATCCTTGAGGAAAAAAAAAAGAAAACAACCAACATTTTCTTCTGGTTTTGTAGCATACATTCCTAGAATTCCCCAATCGAGCCGAACTCCTTGAGGAAATCAGAAGTTAATCCTTAAGGCTGAATCAGAACCAGCTGCTTTAGCATTTTTTGCGGCCAGCATTAATACTTGATTGAGACTTCACACTAACACTGGCTCTGGGTGGGGTGTTTTTGCCAGCCACACCTGCACGCTGTGGCACGGCGAATGAGCTGCTTGCCCTTTAAGAACTAATCATGGAAGTTTACATTCATAGTCGTATTCTCACTCTCTCCACCCCGCTCTCATTGGCAGTTACTCAATGGGCTTCAGCCATCCAACACGGTTCCCTTCCTACAGCACTGCAGCAGCAACTCGGGGCCGAGGCTGCGCGGCTGTGCGGGAGCTCAGCCTGCTTCCCCAGGCGCAGCTCAGCCCTCAGCTCTGCCCCTCTGCGCACCCACAGCCACGGGGCTCTGTTTGTTCTCCCAGCGGCACGCGCTCAGAAACGAGAAACCCTGTCGAGATTCAGATGCCTGAAGGTGAAGCCAAAAGTGAGAAATCCTTTCAAGATTGTGAGGCCTGAAGATGAAGCAATGTGCCTTCATCCCGAGGCAGGCAAGTCGGTGCTAGACTTCTGCCCCAACCCGCCAATTTGGAGCAGAACTTGTTGCAACGCTTGCAGGTTATTGCTGCGTTTTTCTGGAAGGAACCTATCTTGCATTGAATTGGAGACTGACCAAAGGAGTAAAAACTGCAGCTAAACATCATTCAATTTGTAATGCAAGACAGAAACGGAACAGTTCATACCCTGGAACTGTTATTACATCATTCACGTTTTATTCGCTATATGGTTGCTATGTAGGATGGGGAACTTATTTGCATCCCTTCTCATGCATGATGTATGGTTCAGAACTTCACAGCTGACATTTCAAAGCAGTTCTTACATTACCTAGTTAACATGACGCCCGATATGCACTTTGAACATGTTACAATGGTATTCCTATCTGCCACCGCGGGCAGGAATTCGTCTCGTTACGAGGCTGAGATATGGAGCCAGACCGAGAGTCACTACTTAGTTACAGATTAACAGAACTTTAAAAAAAGTCCTTAATATAAAAAGACAGACTGCAGTTTGATTTTAAGCAAGAGTTTTCAGTTTACTAGATGAAGTCGACCTATCGACATATTCCGCATGAAGGCAAAAAAGTAGCAATCTACAGCAAGTGAGAGAGGAACAAAAATATCATCAAAAAAGTAGAACCAGAAAGCATACACTGAAAATGGTACCCCTCCCCCAGCCGTCCCCCAAAATAATCAAACCATCTTAAGGGCTATCGAGAGAAAAAAAAAAAGAAGTTACTTAGCAAGTCTACAACGTGTCTTTCCCCTGTTTGCTGGAGGTCTGCCATAGCATCTAGTGCTTGTGTTCGTGTCACATTCGGAGGTTAGAGCATCCTAACGCCAAGCGAGGAGAGTTAAAACAGGAATCCAGTCAGGTGTGGAGAAGGAAAGGGTGGTCATTGGAGAAAGGTGATCATAATCCTACGGATGCTTTTGTTTTACTTTTCTGTAGAGAATCATTCTTCCGGAAAGCCGTGTGGGTTATTTTTTTTTTTTTTTTTTTTTTTTTTTTCCTCTTTTCCTCTTTAATTCTTTGTAGACTAAATAGTTACTCTCTCATTAGGATTTATAATTGGACGTTAACCATGTCAGCCCTTCGTAGAGTCCGTCCCCTGTCGTAGCACAGGAGGGCTGCACGTACCAATTCCTATCCCTGATCCGGGTCAGGCCCAGTTTCTCCTGGATTTCGTGGGGTTTCATGGCATCGGGCAGGTCCTGCTTGTTGGCGAAGATGAGGATGATGGCGTCCCGCATCTCCCTGTCGTTGATGATGCGGTGCAGCTCCTGGCGGGCCTCGTCGATGCGGTCGCGATCGGCGCAGTCCACCACGAAGATCAAGCCCTGCGTGCCCGTGTAGTAGTGCCTCCAGAGGGGCCGGATCTTGTCCTGCCCCCCCACATCCCACACGTTGAACTTGACGTTTTTATAAGTGACCGTCTCCACGTTGAAGCCCACGGTGGGGATGGTGGTGACGGACTGGCCCAGCTTCAGTTTGTACAGGATGGTGGTTTTGCCGGCCGCGTCCAGCCCCAGCATCAGGATCCGCATCTCCTTGTTGCCGAAGATCTTGGATAGCACCTTGCCCATCTCGGCGGCATCCAAGGGCCCGGCGCCTGCTGCGGGGCGGAGGGCGCGGAGGGCGAGCGGCGAGAGCCCCGGGGCGGCCCGAGCGAGCGGGGCCGGGGCCGCGGCTCAGCGGCGACCGCGCATGGGGCGGCGGCGGAAACGGCGGGGCGGGGGCCGGAGGAAGGCCGTGGGGAAGGCCCGGCCGCCGCGGGGTGAGGGGCCGCGCCGCGCCCCGCTCGCCCGCCGGGCCCGAGGAGGCGGCTCCGCCCGGCTCCCGCCTCGGCTGCCGCCCCGGCGCCTCAGCTCATGGGCGGCGGGAGGAGCGGCGGCCGGGCGCGCTGCCCGCGGAGAACGAGCGGAGCGGGAGGCGGCGTTTACCTCGGGGCCGCCCGCGCGCTCGGAGCCGGCTCCGCTCCGCGCCGCTCCCTCAGCCAGCACCGCCGGAAAGGCGCCGCGCGAGCCCGCCTCACTTCCCCTCCGCCGCCACCGCGCGTGCGCGCCGCGCCCCGCCCCGCCGCCCGCGCGTGCGCCGCCGACGGGGCGGGGGCGCTCGCCCGCTTCCCGCCGCGCGGCCTCGGGGGGGGGCGCCGCGCCTGCGCGGAGGCGGCGGAAGGAGCCCCGCCCCTCCCGCGTGGGCGGAAGCGTGCGCGGACCGCGCGGCGCGGAGCGGAAGGGCGGAGGCGGCGCCCCAGTTTGCCCGGGAGGAGCGGCGCGCGTGCGCGCTGCCGGCCGCTCCTCCTTCCCCGCGGCGCGGGCGGGGACGTCGCTTCCTGCGCTGCTGCGGCTGCGCGGAGGGAGGGGCGGGGCCGGGCTGCTGTGGGGAGAGGCGCCACGCGATCGCGCGTCAGCGGGAGAGGGCGGGGGGTGCGGGGAGCGCCTTAAAGGGCCAGGCGGGGGGGCGGGGGGCGGCCTGCCCTTCCGGAGGGGGTCTGCCGCCGGGTGTGAGCAGCGGGTGGCTTTAGAGGGTTCTAAAAAAGCGCTTGTTGCTGTTTTTGAGGGTGAAGTTTAGGATCGCGCACTGTACAATTAGGTAGTTGGGAATCGTAGCGGTTAAGAGCTCCATACTCATCAGCCCTGTGCGGTGCAGTCCGTATATATAGCTCGAAGCTATGGGTTGGTAGGAAGGGGTGGGAGAGCACTGCCTGCTTCCGGAACGGCTGTTTTGTGTCAGCGGGCAGGAGGGGTCACACGTGGCTGCCTTTAAAAATGGCTGCAGAAGAGCCCTGCCGTGCGGCCGTGGGGACGGCGTGTCGCCCAGTGCTCCCCAGGTGGGAGAGCTCACCGCCGCTCGGTGACACCGCTGTGAAAGCTGGGCCTTGTGATGGCATCTGAGGTGGCCGCGGTGTGGAAAGGCCTTTGGCGACGTAGCACTGCGTCGGTCGGGGGGAGATGGGTGTAGTTGGGTGCTCACCCTGCAGACAGCCTACAAACCCACACCTGTAGGAGTGCCCAATAAAGCTCCGTTTATTGTGTTGCTGGTTGATTCTCAAGGTCAAACACCAAACAAAAGCCTTTACAATACCTGAAGGTGTTCTATGTTACCTGAAAAGCTGCCCTCCTCCAAGGGGTTGGGTTTCAGGGACCTGCTTAAGAGTTCAAAGCTTGCTCGTGTCCTTGGGAGAGCCTGACGCGTTCCTGTGCAAGGTAAATGTTTCAGAAGTCAGCGCACAGTGTGTCCTGCTGAGCTGCCAGCGTGGATTTCCAGCCTTGAGAGCATGAAGTAATTAGAGTTATAAAGTGATTAGAGGCTCAAGCCTGGGGAAAAGGATATCTGCAGATGCCTGCAGGGCCTTCTGGTGGCTGGGCCTGGGCCGGGCCGCAGGGCTGTCTGCTCCTTATTGCTTCCCTCACCAGCTGCACAGCTACTGACATCTGCTGCTGTGTCTTTCATGGTGGTGTAAGCCTGTGTCTGCTTGTTCTGTCCTCCACCCGTGATCCCAGTGCTGTCACGAGAATACGGCAGGAGAAAATGATACGTTTTGGCTTTGTGTTATAACCAATAAGCAAACTTCAAGGAAATGGGTCAATGCCCCCTTTCTTTTTATCACTTGAATATAATTTACCCTCCCAATCAATGCGGGTTATCAGGCCAGCTCCATTTTAATATGCTGTTGCTTATCTTGCTTAGTTTTTTGACACCATGAGAGGGGAACAGGAGGAAGCTTTTCACCCAGAGGGTGGTGAGGCAGTGGAACTGGAGGAGTTTCAGTGCTCACCACTGGCACAGGTTGCCCAAGGAGGCTGTGGATGCCCCATCCCTGCAGGCATTCAAGGCCAGGCTGGATGTGGCTCTGGGCAGCCTGGGCTGCTGGTTGGCGACCTGCACACAGCAGGGGGTTGGAGCTGGATGAGCACTGTGCTCCTTTGCAACCCAGGCCATTCTAGGATTCTATGATCCTCCAGCGAACCCCGTGGCCTTCAAGGAAGGCCAGTGCATTAATACTTTGCCCTTAGTGTCTGTATAGCAAAGCTCTGCTGTGAAAACGAGTAACATCCTTGTTATCACAACTTTATCTCAGTTTTCTTATCACCAAGAGATAGGACACAGCAGGCCAAGTGCCATCTTGGAGGGGGGACAGGTCAAAGTAGTGCTTTCCATGGACTGCTGTAGTCGGAGAGTGACGGAGGTGGCCCCAGGACATCTCAGCAGTATTTCCTGCCATTCTGCAACATCTGCGTTTGTGCAGCCGCAGCAGGGCTTGGCCAGGAAGCCGAAGCTTCAGCCTGCGATGCAAACATTATCAGTAGTGCAGCACTGAACACGTCCTCAACTTCTTCCTGTGAGGTTTTATGGAACAGTGCAAGGGTGGGACTCAGGGTGGGAGTTGAGTGCTGTGGTTGCAGCAGATTTGTTAGCCCCTGTGTGTGCTGTGTGCGTAGTGAGGACCCTGGAGAATTGCTGGGAGTTCTGCTTTTCTAATCAGAAAGCCCTGTCCTGGTCTCTTGGATGTCCTCCACCTTTTTGTACACGCAGGGAACCTCCAGGCCTGGGCTGGGCAGCGGCTTCTGTCCTCTGGAGACCTCTGAGCTGGTTTTGGACCAGGCCATTGCTGACACCAGGATGATCTCAGCCATGTCAGTATCTTGCTAAGCATGGAAGCAGTATGGTGATTCCAAGGAGCTCTGGATTCTTTGGCTTTGCAGAAGCAGTGTGTTTTACCCCTCCTTCCCAAGGCCTCTGGTTCCCAACATGTGGCTCCATGGGGCAGCTGAGTTTTCCCATCTGTGAGCAGCCACATTCTACATAACAGGTAATGTTTGAAGGCAGGGGACACGTCAGGGGGATGTTGCAGGACTTTGAATCTGTCTCAGCCATGTTTCAGCCCTCCTCAGCCTGCCAAGCTTGTTCCTACCACATTTTGTCAAGCAAAACAGGTAGCTTCACCCCCCTGGTATCTCAATCCACTCGTGATAGTTTTTAAATGCGATGAAAAGCCTGCATTTGCAGTGAAAAGTGTGCATTTTTGGCCAAACAGAGCAGTGCTACTGGCAGGAGGAGGTGCTGGGGGGATGCCAGGCTCTGCCAGGAGCAGCAACCTGAGTTGTATCTCTGTGCAGATTGCTGGCCTTTCCTGTCCCTTTGTGGACACAAAGCCTCCATCTCCTCACACCCATGACCCTGTAGTCATTAACTAATACCATTAGCCAAAACTCCAGCTGTCACTGACAGCTCTTCCTTAAGCAGATAACTGGAGCATGGAGCGAGACAGCTTGGACAGCCCTCTGAGGTGCAAATGCATGGTGCAGATCTCAGGTGTTCTGTGAGGTTATTTCTACACAGCTCTCTATTGCAGTTGTGAACAGATAAAGGAAAGAAGCTCCTGCTTTTTTTGCATTACATTTTTGTTAATATCATGTCCTCTGGGAATCAGAACATCTCATTGCAGCCACCAGTCTTCATGCAACAAGTAGGTTGCTGCTTAGTACCTCTTTCTCCAGTACCTCAATACAAAAATCAGGAGCTCTCCCTGGACACCGTAAGGGAGGACAACACACTTTTTTTGTCCTACAAAGCTTAGTTTGGCCATTCCAAAACAAAGTATTGCACTGAATCTTTACTTGAAAAGCTACGCTTTGCAGACTGTGCTCTTCCTCTCCCATGTGCTGCTAAAGCACGAATGCATCCTGCTGCTATGGTGAGGCTAATCCCTGAGTGTTGGAGAGCAGAGACAGTGTGAGCTGCAGCCAGCCGGGCACAGTGGCTTGTGCCTTTAATCCAAGCGTCGGGGAGGCTGAGGCTGGCGGACAGCTTGAGCCCGGGGGTTCTGGGCTGCAGAGAGCTGTGCCGAGCGGGCGTCCAGGCTAAGGCCGGCACCGATATGGTGTCCTCCGGGGAACCGGGAGGTACCAGGTCGCCTAAGGAGGGGTGAACCGGCCCAGGTCGGAAACGGAGCAGGTCAAAGCTCCCGTGCTGGTCAGTAGCGGGATCGCGCCTGTGAACAGTCCCTGCAGCACAGCCTGGGCAAGAGAGCGGGACCCAACCTCTTTTGGCTGCTTTCCCCATGACCCTGCACTTGGCAGCTGCAGCACCGTCCGTCCCAGGGAGTGAGCACAAGAGAGTCGATACTGAGAGAAAACAAAAGCGTCTCCTGCAGACGTGGCCACAGCTTTGCTCATTTGTGTGTGCTTAGGTTGTGTGTGTTGTGGTTTCTTGCAGCAGTGAGGGGTCATAGTGCAGGATCTGCCAAACCTTTGAGATCCCAGTAAATTTAACTACGAACATGGGAAATCCCAGGCAGCAGATTTTCCCAGACGTGCACTTTAGCAAACATCCCTCCAGCAGTCAGGTTCAGCCTGCTCCAGATGGAGCCAAAGTTCCCAGGATCATCTCATTAGCCTCCTCCACTTCTTGTTTGCTGTCACAACTACTTTGTGTCCTCAGCTCTGAGCTCCTCTCTCTTAGGAGACCTCTGGTGAATCAAGATGCCTTTCTTTGTAAGAGAAAGCAAAGAGTGAGACATCTCTTATGCTCTCTTCAGTAAATGAAGAGCTGAGCTGTCTCAGAGATGGAGCTTCCAGAGACATCGTGCCTCTTTGGGGTTAAAATGAAAGCAGAGCATCATAGCGTGTCTCTCCAGGCTAAAAGTGAGAACTCTGGGTTTTGTCAGCTGCTTAAATCTACTTGTGCTCAGAAATGCCTTTCCTGTGTATCAGTCCATCCATTTTTAAACACGGGCAGCAGAAGGACTGTCTCTCAGATCCCCACTGCCACTGTGTGGCCAGGCAGAGCCCATACAAGACAGATGTCGAGGAATCTGCCAAAGGCTGAAAAACAGCCGGGCACAGTGGCTTGTGCCTGTAATCCAAGCGTCGGGGAGGCTGAGGCTGGCGGACAGCTTGAGCCCGGGGGTTCTGGGCTGCAGAGAGCTGTGCCGAGCGGGCGTCCAGGCTAAGATCAGCATCGATATGGTGTCCTCCGGGGAGCCAGGGGGCACCAGGTCGCCTAAGGAGGGGTGAACCGGCCCAGGTCGGAAACGGAGCAGGTCAAAACTCCTGTGCTGATCAGTAGCGGGATCGCGCCTGTGAACAGTCCCTGCAGCACAGCCTGGGCAAGAGAGCGGGACCCAGCTTCCTTTTGCTGTGTGATCGGGAACCGTGCATGTGTGGTGTGAGCTGCAGGGGGCACGATGCACAGGGGCCTTTCTTGACGGGAAGAGGGAGGAAAAGAGGGGAAAAATTATGTTTCTCTAATAGGGGAGAGAGAAGCACTCATTAAAAGAAATTTCCCAGTCAAGGAGATGCCCCTGATCCTTCTCTAGAACCCAGCTAGGCACTGGCAGCCAGACCCCAACTGGTTGTATGAGAAGCAACCAGGGCTCAAGCTGAGGAGCTGCAGGTGCCCAGGATGAGGCTGGCCTCCCTGGAGCAGCTCAGGGACCATCCACCTCCTCAGCAGAGGCCCAAGCTGAGATGCTGTTGAAATAAGGAAGGGGCTGGAGCAGCTCTCCTATCATAGAATCATGTAATCATAGAACCAAGGCAGGAACCTGTGAGAAGCACCCAGCCCAACCCTGGCTGCTCAGTCTCTCCTCCTTCTCTGAGGCAAGCTGAGGGGGCTGGGCCTGTTCAGCCTAGAGAAGAGAAGGCACTGGGGATCTGAACTATGCATGTTTGAAAGGAAGGTGATCAAGAGATGGGGCCAGCCTCGTCTCTTAGCTGGAACAGCTTCAGTCTCAAAATACATTCCATGGCTTGCTCTCCGTGGTTTGATAATTTTTGAGGAGCCTGAATGGAGACTTCATTGCTGTCTACAGTTCAAAGGAGGTGGTGCTGAGGTGGGGGTCAGCCTCTTTTCCCAGATAATCACAGAATGACAGAACGGCCCGGGTTGGAAGGGACCTCAAGGGTCACGAAGCTCCAACCCCCCTGTGCCATGCAGGGCCACCAACCTCCACATTTCACAGCAGCCCAGGCTGCCCAGGGCCCCATCCAACCTGGCCTTGAACACCTCCAGGCATGGACGGGGCATCACAGCCTCTCTGGGCAGCTGTTCCAGCACCTCACCACTCTCACAGCACACAACTTCCCCCTCACATCCAACCTCCATCTGCCCTCCCTCCACTTCAAACCATTTCCCCTCGTCCTGCTGCCATCTCCCCTTTCCAAGAGCTGACTCCCCTCCTGTCTGCAGGCTCCCTTTAGGTACTGCAGGCTGCACTGAGCTCACCCCGCAGCCTTCTTTTCTCCATGCTGAACAAGCCCAGCTCCCTCAGCCTGTCTTTGCAGGGGAGGTGCTGCAGCCCCTTGCTCATCTTTGTGGCTCCTCTGGACCCTCCCAGCTCCGCAGGTAACAGTGACAGGATGAGAAGTCGTGGCCTCAGGCTGCCGCGTGGACAATTCAGACTGGATATTAGGAACAACATTTATTGTTCCTAAGAGCGGTGCTGCACCGCTATAGCGCGCAGCTCCATAGCAAAGCCCTGCGGAGAGAAGCGAAGGCTCCGCCCGGTCCGGACGCATAGCCGGCATCGGGTGGCGGCGTTGCGGTGGAGTCGCTGCCGGGCGCGGTGGCGCACGCCTGTAATCCCAGCTACTCGGGAGGCTGAGCCCGCCGGATCGCTTGAGCCCAGGAGTTCTGGGCTGCAGTGCGCTATGCCGAGCGGGCGTCCGCGCTAAGGCCGGCATCAATATGGTGAGCCCCGGGGAGCCGAGGCACACCAGGTTGCCTAAGGAGGGGTGAACCGGCCCAGGTCGGAAACGGAGCAGGTCAAAACTCCCGTGCCGGTCAGTAGCGGGATCGCGCCTGTGAATAGCCACTGCAGCGTAGCCTGGGCAACACAGAGAGACGCGGGTTCCTTTTGCCCGCACCACGCAACCCTTTTGCCCACGCGCGCTCCGGAGCCCCCCCCCGCGCACGGCAGGGCGCGTGCGCGCGGAGCGGAGCGCTCGTTCCGTCCCCGCGACGGGAATTGGCACCGAGCGGCACCCGTAGCGGGCGTTGGCGCATGCGCGAGGGCGGCCGTGAGGGGTGGAGGGTGGCACCGGCATCAACAGCGGCACCGGCAGCATGAAGTCGCGATTCAGCACCATCGACATCCGCGCGCTGGTGGCCGAGCTGCGCCTGAGGTACCGCCTGCTGCCCGCGGTGTGCAACCGGAGCCCTGTGAGGCGGCTCCGCTCTGCCCCCGTGCTAGCGGCCTCCTCCGTGCCCCTTCACACTGGCGTTGCTCTGCCGCCTGCCCGCCGTCACGGCTGCCGCTCCTGTCCCCCCTGCTGCCCGCTCAGCTCTCCCGTTTGATCGTGGGGAAAGCCTCGCCGTCCCTCAGGCTGTGCCGTGGCGCTGGGGGCCGCAGCCAGTAACCTCTGTGGTGATTTATCACCGCTCACGCTTGTGTATATCTCAGTTATCCTGCTTTTTTCTTTTTTTTTTTCTTTTCCTGGCCCTTGTATGTATTGTGTTCTCCAAAATACGTGTTTTGTTTTTGGCAGCTTACTGGGAATGAGAGTGAACAATGTTTATGATGTGGACAATAAGACATACCTTATTCGCCTCCAGAAGTAAGGATTTCTTTATGTTTCATTACATTGTTGCTGCGTTTGTTGCATGTATGAACTGTGTTTGGCTTTTCTGAGAAGTTTTCATTGGAATTCTGTTGTTCCCTGATAAAATGCAGTGGTTGTTATTCTGGAAATTCTTGCGAGATAGCCTGTGGTACAGGTGTGAGAAGAGGAAAAGTTAATAGAATCACATCATAGAATCACAGCATGGCCTGGGTTGCAAAGGAGCACAGTGCTCATCCAGCTCCAACCCCTGCTGTGTGCAGGTCGCCAACCAGCAGCCCAGGCTGCCCAGAGCCACATCCAGCCTGGCCTTGAATGCCTGCAGGGATGGGGCATCCACAGCCTCCTTGGGCAACCTGTGCCAGTGCCTCACCACCCTCTGGCTCCAAAACTTCCTCCTCATATCCAACCCAAACCTCCCCTGTCTCAGTTTTTAAAAATGCAGCAGAAAATGTCCAGAAAGGTAGAGGAGCTGCTATAAGAGCATGTGGATATGGATGTTTCTTTTTTGTAGAATTACTGAGGTTTGTAAGGACCTCTAACATCTCCAAGTCCAGCTGCCAGCCCACTTCACCATACCCACTAAACCACGTCCCTCAGTGCCATATCTTCACTGTTTGGAACACCTCCAGGGGCAGTGACTCCCCTACCTCCCTGGGCAGCTGTGCCACTGCAGCACCACTATTTCTGAGAAGAAAACTCTCCAGATTTTGCCATGTTTTTGTGTGTGAGGAAGGGAGAGAGAAGTGGCAGGAATGGAGAGTGGCAGTTCTATGAGTGACACCAGTGCCCAGGCAGTGAGTAGGGTGCATCATGTCCTCCGCTGCAGCCTGTGGCACCTGCCTGCCTCCAGTTGAGTGAGAGAGTTAACTCCAAAAGCATTCATTTTGCTTGGTCTGTTATCTATAGATTTAAAGCATGGGCATCCTTTTGCTGTCAGCCTGGTTGGAGCACTGTTTGCTGGTGTTCCTTGGTTTTGTCCACTGTTTCCTGTAGATGATGCGCTGCTGGTTATGGTAGTTCCATCTCATTCCATTGCAGGCTGCTGTGTAGTCAGAGGTGGCTGCTCACATGCCAAATTGAGTCTTTGTTTTGTTAACAGACCAGACTGCAAGGCCACACTGCTGCTCGAATCTGGCATACGGATTCACACCACGGAGTTTGAGTGGCCAAAAAACATGATGCCATCTGGCTTTGCAATGAAGGTAAACGAACTGGTGCTTTCGTTTTGAAAAGAATGCTGATTAAAGAAAACAGCATTAACGTTCTGACCTTGGAGACAAGAAAACTCTGAAGGGTTTACCTATTAGATCCTGGTCAGGCAGGTGACTGAGGACATGGGAAGAGCAAATTCGGAGTTCAGATCATTTTGCTGATGCTCAGTGCCAGAAACATTGAAGGTGTAGATTTGTGAATGCTGGTATTAATGTGCTGAACATTTTGTGAGCCACCCAGACTGTTCTGAATTTTACTCCAGTGAGACCCTTGTCGTTCCAGCTGGATTGTCCAAATGTATTAATGCTGTGTTAATAAGGTCTTTCTGTTCGGTCTGTTCAGACTTGGAGGGTTCAGGTTCAGGTGGGGATGCAGCTCACACAGATCTGCACAGCCTGCTGCCCCTGGTTGTGGCCTCACTGAGAGGGCTCTGCAAAAACTCTGCACTGGCTTTGCATGTCCTGTGTGGATGCAGGATTAATCTTGGTTCTCTTTGTAATACACACCCTCTGAAATTTAATTAGCCACTCTTGCTGAAGTGACAGATGACCTTGCTTTGAGTGAGCCAGCACAACAAATAGCTGTTGAAATAGAAAAAATCTTTTGATGGTGACAATCATGTTGCCTGTAAATATCAAAGCATTATTATGTTTATATTACTGAGCCCAGCAATATAGTTTTTATAATATTCCTTTTGTAGTATTTGTGTTAAGAAGCAGCCAGTGTTGTTGGAGGGGTTGACAGCTAAAACAAAAAAGCAAATGCGTGTTGATGTAAAATGTCACAAGCAGGTGTGTCTGCATCTTGTCACAGCTGTTCTCTCTGCTGTTGGCAGTGCCGTAAGCACCTGAAGACCAGAAGACTGGTCAGCGTGAGACAGCTGGGAATAGACAGAATTGTGGACTTCCAGTTTGGAAGCAATGAAGCTGCTTATCACCTGATCATCGAGCTGTACGACAGGGTGAGTGCAGAGCTGCCAATGGTGCTCTGGAAGTGAACACTTGAGCACAGCCTTTGCTAAGGGCCCGCTGTGGTGTGCTTGCAGGGTAACATAGTCCTGACAGACCACGAATATCTCATTTTAAACATTCTGAGGTTTCGCACGGATGAAGCAGATGATGTCAGATTTGCAGTTCGGGAACGATACCCAGTTGACAGTGCAAAAGCACCCACCCCGCTGCCCTCCTTGGAAAGGTAATTGCTTTTTAATGGTGTATGTGTGGGAATAAACCCAAATTACTTACGGCTCTGTGTCCAGGTGGAGGCTGGTGATGGGTGGTGGCCCCCAGGGGTCCTTCTTTGGGCTGAGGCTCTTTGCCATCTTGTTCAGTGACCTGGAAAATGGGATCCAGCGCACCCTCAACGAGTTTGTCGATGGCACCAAGCTGAGTGGTGCAGCTAATACAACAGAAGGAAGGAATGCTGTCCAAAGGGACCTGGCAGGCTTGAAAAGTAGGCCTACTTGAACTTAATGACACTTTGAACTCTAGTGTTCTTTAAAAGTGCTGTATCTGGGGCTAATCCCCATGTACTGCAGGCTACTTTGCCCTTTTCATACTGAAAATGTGTTGTTGCTTCTAAGCAATACAATGTGACCTGAAAATCTGTTGTTCTTTCAAACGGCAACTCTTTTATCTTCTGTAGGTTAACTGAGATAATATCAAATGCACCCAAAGGGGAACAGCTGAAGAGGGTTCTTAACCCACATCTTCGTAAGTAGTGCTGTTTCGTAAGGAAGAGAAACGAGGGCAATAGGTGATTCTGCACAGTCTTTTTAAGTTTCTTGGGTTTTTTTGGCAGTCTGCTTTGATGTATGTTAGAGAAATAATAAAATAAACCAAGCTTTTGAAAACGGAATAGATTTTAAAAGAAAACGTGTTTAAAGTTGACTGCACAGTGAGCCTTGCAGTGCTGCTTCAGTTTGGAGGATCTGGGGACGGTTCTGTTGGCTCTCCCCAGCAGGAGATGGAAGTGTGCAGTCAGGGCAGGGATGTTGTTGAGGAGCAGCTGAGTGATGCCTGTCCTGGGTTGAGCACTGATACAAAACCAGGAGGCTCGACCTGTCTGTGTGGGTGCTCTCTATAAAGAGAGGTGAAGCACCCCATGCCCCAGTTCTTCTGACTGCAGAAGCAGATTTAACTTGTTTGGTGTGGTCAGAACAACAGATTTGGTTTATTCTCCCTGTTTGGCACTGTTGATAAATGCAGGGTGCTTGGCAGGCACCTTGAACAGCTTAAATCACACGATTTGCAGACCTAAGTGTTACTTTTCCCATTTCTCGTTTCCCTCTTTCACCACCGTTGTTCCTTTCTTTCTCCAGCCTGCTTTCCTTCTAAAGAAACAACCTGCTCCTAATTACTTTCCTCCCATAGCAGAAGCACTGATACTTTAGCAGAGCAGTGTCTCAGGCCCAGTAGCCATGCTTTACAGGCTTCCCACCCTGATCATTAAGCACCTTTGCATTTAATGTCTTAGCTTGCACTCTTCTTCCACCTGTTTACCCAGTCTCTTTTGGAACCATTTAGCATCACTCAGTCCTAGACCCTTCACTCTTCCAAGTGATCCCAAGCATCCCTAATTTGCTAAAATCTCATCAGAGCCCTGTCAGTTCTGCACAACCAGCCAGCATTTCTGAGGGCAGCTGCAGGAGTCCTGCTCACCTGTTCACCATAGATTCTGCCTTCTGAATTTGGGAGCACAGTGCCTCACTCTCTGCAGTCTGGGGATTGACTGCGTATCCTGGTCAAGGCTTATGGAAATGCTTTCTGTGCTGATCTTAATGTGAATGCAGATTTCACTGAGAATGTTTTCAGGAGGTGGTTATCTTTGTTTTTCATTTTTTAAATAGCTTATGGAGCCACTCTCATTGAGCATTGCCTTATAGAAGCTGGATTTTCTGGTTATGTCAAAATAGATCAACATATGGAAAGTAAAGGTACGTAGGAAATAATGCCTTAGGGGTTGTACACATTTCTATGTCTACACATTGCTATGTAGGATTTTTTTCAAAGAGATGAGTATTCCTTAAGCCTGCAGTTCTGATCACATTATGTGCTGTAATGTTCTACATTGGGACCAGCCTGGTCCACATTAAACTCTAGGTTTGTGAGTACACTGGAAATAGAACATAGGACTCCTATGGCAGGACTGTGTCATAGCTGGAACTTAATTGGAGGAGCAGTTGCCTGGGTCCTTTGTTGATCTGCTGTTGTGCTGTATTTGGATAAAAACATTTTTCTTTTCTAGATGTCTTAAAATATTCCTCTTCTCCCCTTTCTCTCTTCAGAAAATATTGAAAAAGTACTCAGTGCTTTAGAAAAAGCAGAAGAATATATGACACTTACTGAGGATTTCAATGGAAAGGTAAGGTCTGAGCCAGGCACTGTGGCTATCAGTTATGCAGGGATTGCAGAACTGAACTGGTAGGAAGTATTGCTCAGCACACGCCTGTTCCTGGCAGTATCAGCTCCAGATTCTGTTCTGGAACCTTGGGCTCCAGCTAGGGAGAACAAAAAGTACTTCCTTGCACTTTGCTACCTTCCTGCACAGCAGTTAAATAATTCACAAGCAGATCATGTAGAATGCACTTGTGCTGTCACAGCATGTGATGCCCTTCTGCGTGTCAACCCTGCGTTTGTGTGAGGAGCTGTAGGGCAGTTCTGAGGTCTGTAAGGTGAGCTCACCATTGTTAGTGGGGTAAGTTGGAATGGAGAGAAGCAAGCAGTCAGGACTTTGTGCTCCAAAGGAGCCCAGAGGGTGGTGAGGCACTGGCACAGGTTGCCCAAGGAGGCTGTGGATGCCCCATCCCTGCAGGCATTCAAGGCCAGGCTGGATGTGGCTCTGGGCAGCCTGGGCTGCTGGTTGGCGACCTGCACACAGCAGGGGTTTGGAGCTGGATGAGCACTGTGCTCCTGTGCAACCCAGGCCATTCTAAGTCTCCCTGACAGAGTGCATTACTGTCTTGGGCTGCATGGTAAGTTAGCACCTGAATCTTACTGCCTTCCCAAGATAAGGGGATTCTTTTCAAAGGCCAGTGCTGATAGATGTATTTCTGCACTCCTTCAGGGTTATATTATCCAGAAGAAGGAGAAAAAGCCAAGCCTGGAACCAGATAAACCAGCAGAAGATATCTACACGTAAATATCTGGAGTATTTATTTCCTTTTCTACTAATCTGCGTGACTGACATTAGTTTTCAGGTGATAATATCAAATGTGTATTTTACAGATATGAGGAATTTCATCCTTTCTTGTTTTCTCAACATTCAAAATGTCCCTACTTGGAATTTGACTCATTCAATAAGGTACAGTGCTTTTGCTGATGCTGTACTTAAGTGCTTTAATTGACTGATGCTAAAAAGAACCGTTAAAAAAAAAATAGTGCAGGTGTTGCTAATGAAAACAGAGGCCTTGGAAGAGCTGATGAGTTGAATGGATGAATGTTTACACAGAAAAGGCTAAGTAAAATAGGGCTTTAGGCTACTGCTGGGCAGAGCTGCCTTTGCTGACTCAGTTGATAGGCCCCATAGGTGAAATAATGGAGTGTTCTGAACCTGCAGGGCTGTTGGCTGTCACCAGTCCTGGTCAAACACGTTAGTGTTCAAAGTTCAGATCCCGAGTTACTGCTGGAGACAAACAATCATTTCCACCATCACAGTGACTGCTTTGGAAGCCTGAGATGTCCAATTTGCCATGTCCTTGTGTGCAGTCCCTCCTGGTCCTTGACTCGTTAACGTTCCATGGAATCATTATCAGGTCCCTGACCTTGATCGTTAGAGTTCTCCATTCTCTTTCCTGCCCTGCTGCCTGAGTTTCTGTCATCTTCTTCACAGCACTGATGGTCTGAAAGCATCCTGCCTTTTGTTTTAACCACAGTTATCTGGAAACTGGAGCAGCCCACCAGGAGCAGTCCTTAGCCATAGCTTCTAGGCTTCCTATAGTTTTTTGTTGTTGTTGTTTTTTAAATGACTTATTGAAGGAGCAGGAATTCAGGGCACTTAGGTCAATAATTGCAGTCACAATCTGCAGAGCACACTGTGTGAAACAGCAGGTTCCATTTCATCATATTGTAATAAAAAATGCAGGCCCTACTTTGGCCAGCTAGTTACTGTCATGCACAGCCCACAGCTTGTAGCAAGACATACCTTGATGGCCTTGCTGAACTCATCTGCAAAGGTAAAATGGAGAAAGTTACTGAACCTTGTTTGAGCTTATCTCCTCTTTTAGAGCTCTGCAGTCACCTCTGTGGTGCCCAACCTTCCCTGCCTGCTTGTTGCTGGTGTAGGATAATGCAACTTGGAGATCCTTCAAACCGATTTTCTCTTGCAGGCAGCAGATGAGTTCTACTCCAAGCTCGAAGGACAGAAAATTGACCTGAAAGCATTGCAGCAGGTATGCTGTCATGGAGATGGAGCACCTGAGGTGGCTCTCTGAGCTTTGAGTGCTTTGGGACATTCTGATTCTGTAGTTGGAGGTGGGGGAGGTGTTGCTTACTTATTTGTGCTGTGGAGATGCTGAGTTGGTGGAGAATGGATTTCAGACTAGGTGATGTAGTAGTTAGTTCTGCAGTGCAAGTAATCGTGTTAGCAACAGTATTTTGTTAGCTTAGCTTATCTTATGCTGTTGTATTTTTCTTCTCTGGAGTGCTGTATTGAGTATCTTACAGTGATTAGATGATGATTAGATGATGTCATTTATATATATATATATATATATATATATATATATTTCTTTTTTTTTTTCCATGTTAATCTTGTATGAAAGGAAAAACAAGCATTGAAGAAACTTGAAAATGTCCGTAGAGATCACGAGCAAAGACTGGAAGCTCTTCAGCAAGCTCAAGTAAGACTGGAATTTTGCACCTAGGAAGACACAGAATTGTACCTGCTGGTCATGATTGCTGTGGTCAGCATTAGGCCCCAAAGTGAGCCCTGCTGTTGTCCTGTAACCCACCAGGGAGGGTAGGCCTGCACAGTGGGCCTCTGCTCTCATACAAATGCTTTGTACTTCCCTTGCCAAAATTTATTTGTGCAGCTCTGCTTGCAAGGGCCAGGTTGACCATTGCCCAGTGTGATTGCTTCTGTGCCATTCATGAGTTTTGTCTCAGTATTAATTACTTCTGCTAACTTAAAAACATCGCCCAGTGTGTGTTTAGCTTCAATGGGTGTCAATCTCTGTTTTTACCTTCAGGAAGTTGATAAGATAAAAGGAGAACTGATAGAGATGAACTTGGAGATGGTCAACCGAGCCATCCAGGTGGTGCGAAGCGCCTTGGCCAACCAGATAGACTGGACAGAGATTGGAGCAATTGTTAAGGAAGCTCAGGCACAGGGAGACCCCGTTGCAAATGCAATCAAAGAATTAAAGCTGCAGACAAATCACATCACAATGCTGTTGAGGTGAGTGCATTCAGGTCATCCATACCAAGAGGCTGCACGGCGTGAGCTGCACGGGAGGTAAGTGTCTTTTTAGCTGGTAAATTGTTACTGAAACACTTGTATTTTATTTGCAAGCTGTGTGAAGAGAACATGGCTTCGTGAGCAAAGATGGAGGCCTTCTTTTTTGCTTTCAAAAGTAATAATAATTTAGTTACTGTAATTATTGTTGATCTGGTCAGTCTGTTGTTCTGGTGCATCTGTCTGACTGTATTCTAAGTCATTGGAAGGTGTCATAAAGCAGTAGAGGTCCAAACCCCCCTTGTGTTAGCCAGCAGTTAGCTGAGCATGTTTTGCTAATTACTTTGGTCTAAAATTCCTGTGAGACCCTGCTCCTTTCAGTGCTAAAAGCAGTCCTATGACAGGCTGATGGTTCAGCAATGCAGCTGCTGTGAGCTGCAAGCTTTGGTGCTGGTTCTGTTAGAAGTTCTGGTAACCAGATGCTACTGGGAATGTTGTTACACAGGTTTGAATGCTGTGTTGTGGTGCTTTTAAAAAAATAAGAGAGAAAAAGGAGTGAGACTCTTGTGCTATGCAGACATAGCACAGCTGTGCTGAGGTGGATTGAACATAGCAATGAGGAGCAGACACACATCCCAGCTAATGTTTGCTCAGTGTGCCTGCTTGAAGTAAGGATGCAATTGCAGTGAGATTAACAAAGAAACAGTTTTCTTAATCATGTGATATCTTGCTTTTTAGGAACCCATATGTGTTATCTGAAGAGGAAGAGGAGGGGGAGGATGCTGACATAGAGAAAGAAGAAACAGAAGAGCCCAAGGGCAAAAAGAAGAAAAATAAAAACAAGCAGTTGAAGAAACCTCAGAAAAACAAACCATCATTAGTTGATGTTGATCTCAGTTTGTCTGCATACGCCAATGCCAAAAAGTAAGGTTCAGTGTGCTTTGTTAGTCCAAGTTCCTGTGTTTTGCAGTTGTTAGGGATGATGCACAGGAAGGGCTCTGTGTGCACCTTTCTGGAAAGAAACATCAGACATTGAAGTGGGTAGATGGCCACGAGGTGCAGGCTGTACGTTTTCCTGCTCAAAAACCAGTGCCTCACAGTTGCACAGCAGATATTCTCCAGCTGTGGCATTCATGTGACTTTGAGTACAATTCTGGGCAGGGGCAGAACGTGGCTGCTTCTTGTCACACAGCACTGCAGGCACTCTGTCAGTCTGAGAAGGAAGTCACTTTGTTTGGCTGCTTTCCTCGTATAAGGAGATCCAAAGATCTGGGCTGAAGAATACTGTTTCCAAATAGAATGTTTACAACAAATGTAAGGAATGATGAGAAATGCACTCTAAAAACACAGGGATTTCAAGCATTAACAAACTTGTCTTTTGCAGGTACTATGATCACAAGAGACATGCAGCTAAGAAAACACAGAAGACAGTAGAAGCTGCAGAAAAGGTATTTGTCTTTGTTTTTAGAAGGCATTTGAAAGCTGAATGCCTGTCACTGATACATGGACAAGCCTGCCTTAGTTGAGGTAGTTCTGATGAGACCTGAAAGCTGAGGACAACAAACCAGGGTTGTATTGTTGTGAAGCTCTCAAAGTGACTGAATAAAGGAGAGCAGGTGCCTGCTGTGCTGTTTGGTCAGCACTGTGAGTGTCTGGAGGTGCTGACAGAGCTGTAATTACAAAGGCAGCAGTGGGAAGTCAGTGGGAATCCTTATGCTCGACCAACTGATAAGCAGGGCCACAGTGCAGGTCAGACAGCTGTGATGATTTGAGCCTTAGTCTTGTTCTGTGCACGAAGGGAATGTGGGCTTGCTATTAGCAGATTGCAGAGCCTGCACTCTCAAAAAAGTTCAGAGAAATTGCCTGTTGCTTTTCCTGCTGTCCATTTAGCAGTGCTGTGATTCCTGTGCTGGCAGATTGGGATCATGCTTTTTTGTCTATCTAGGCATTTAAATCAGCTGAGAAGAAGACGAAGCAGACACTGAAGGAAGTTCAGACAGTTACCACCATTCAGAAAGCAAGAAAGGTCTATTGGCAAGTACAGTTTTGTTGTTGTTATGTGATGCGTTGGGGACGTGCACAAATCTGAAACGTTTGTGTCAGTCTGACTTCAGGAGCTTAGCAGTGGAGCTGAGTATGAATTCTGAGCATTGCAATTTGCACTCAGCCTCCTTGCAGTTACTCATTTGAGCTTCTGACCTGATCCTGGTAGTGCCTTTGCCTGGGAAGGTTCTTCTCCATGGATATGGATTGTAGTTGAGCTGAGTTTTTGCTCTCAGCACAGCTAGGAGGTGGGCTTAGAGAACTCCTCTGTTACTTTCTGGCAGCTCAGTGTCTGTGAGGTAGATAGTGGCAGTAGCTTTTAACAAATGAACAGAGGTTTGTGTAGTTTGATAACTAAAGCATTAAAAACAAACAGGAGGCTGCTGGGCTTTTTGGTAGCAGTACTTATTTAATCTCAAAATACTGTAGGCAGCGATGCTGTATTTGTATCATGCCTTGTCTGTGTGCCCCAGGCACGTGGAAGGATATGAAGCTATTTGGGGTGTCTTTTGTACATCACAGACACTAAGATGAACATTCCCTGACTTTGGCACACAAAGCATCTCTGTACCATCCTGTGAGTTCCAGGTGTTCTTCACGCAGTGCTTTGGTGTGATCTGGCAGGTTTGAGAAGTTCCTGTGGTTCATTAGCTCTGAGAATTACCTCGTTATTGCTGGAAGAGATCAGCAGCAGAATGAGCTGATTGTGAAGCGGTATCTTAAACCAGGTGAGTGATCAGGGAGAATATTAGCAGTTTCTTTGTTTCTGGATGATGCAGGGAGCTCTGACTGCTCTGTTGTTAGGCTGAGACTTTGGCAAAAGGGCTTTTGGTGATGGTGAGTCCTGAGGGCTGTGTGTGTGTGTGTGTGTGTGTGTGTGTGTGTGTGTTGTCTGCTGAGTGCTGTGGGAGGCTGCACCCTGCAGTAAGAGTGGGTTGGGTGGACTCCTGTCAGGAGCAAATGAGCTGATCCTGCCTGGGGCACCTGGGGTAGGCTGAAAGACTCTTCCCATCCTGTTGTTTGCAGACAAGAGAGCTGCTTCCCACTGGTACCAGGAGCCTTTGCCTTAGCTCTGGTGGTCTGCGTGGTTACCACATACATGACTGACTTGAGTCATTTCTTTTCCAGGGGACATATATGTGCACGCTGACCTCCACGGAGCCACAAGCTGTGTGATCAAGAATCCAACAGGTACTTTGTGTGGGGGGCTGATTGGGGGGCTTGTAGAAGCCTCAAGACATTGCATTGCATGTCCGAGTCCAGCCCAGCAAGCTCCTTCCCCCCTCCCTGCAGCACCCAATCCCAGCAGGGGTTTCAGTTGGGACACGAGAGGCTTCAGTTCCTCCGAGATCAGATTGTCATCACCTGAAAGTGCTTCCCAGCCATGGCTGGCTGTTTGTGCTTGTTCACTTGAGCTCCTGGTGGGAAGGAACAGCAGAGCTGTGCTCACTGAGAGAAGCAGTAATTGATGGCAAAAGTTTTGGTGCAAGTGCTTTGCTGCTGGTTGCAGGGACTGGAGACCTGCCGAGACTTCTGTGGATGGCACGAGCAGTTTGGGTGCTGGCAGAGGGTGCTGATCTCAGCATGAAAGTGTTGGTGCAGTTGGACGTGTCCTGTGGGAGATCAGCTGTGCAAACCTTTGCCCTGTTCTTGGCCAGTGGCAGAAATTAGCTGTGTGAGCAGTGCACTTATTGCTGCCTTGCAGAGCTGTGTTGAGGAGGGGGAGCAGTAGCACGTCTGGCTTCAGCCTCCGCTGAGGAGCTGTGAAGAGCAGCCACGGATGCTGCTTGTGCCTCACAGCTTAGGCAGCCCATGCTGTCACTGCCCAGTGCCCTGGGAAGTCCATACACTGGGTTAGGCTGCGTGTGGATGTTGAGGGATGACATCTGTTGTGGGTGTATGGCATTCACTGATGTGTTGGGCGTTCCTGTTGTAGGTGAACCCATTCCTCCGCGCACCCTGACGGAGGCAGGCACGATGGCCTTGTGCTACAGCGCTGCCTGGGATGCCCGTGTTGTCACCAGTGCTTGGTGGGTCTCCCACAACCAGGTAAGGACACTTGTGTGTGACCTTGGCAGTTAGAACATCTGGAGAAGCTGCTGTGGCTCTATCTGGGAACTGCTGGATGGGGCTGGAACTGTTCTCCTTGCAGGTTCTCCCTGAGTGCTGCACTCAGGGTAGGGTTGGGCAGTTTAACCTCTGATAAGACATGAGCATGGTAGAGGAAGTGTTGCAAGCCTGTCATCTTAGGGGCATCACTTCTATTAAAAAGAAATTTTAGAACTAGCCTTTTCTTTTTTTCTTTTTTTTTTTTGTTTTTCACTTGGGCTTCTAGCTTATGTATTAACCATTGTCTGAATGCATTTCCAAGTTGCTCAACTGTAAGCCTAGAGAGATTGCAGTAAAGTGAAGGCTGCAGAGTCTTCTGTGTTCCTATTGCCTGACTAGCTCAGGTCCTCACCAGCACTTCTAAATGTAGTGCCAGCAGTGTGCAGCTGAACTGGAGCAACTTTTAGGGAAATGTCCTACAAAGAACAGAAAAACCCTGGGATATGGAGTTCTTACAGAAAGCTATTCCCAGCAGTTAAAAACGTGGCTTGCTGGAACGTTGCTGTTGTGGTGCTGTTATGACACAACGCTGTTCTTCCGTGACATGCTGACATCATGTTTTTCCAGGTTTCTAAAACTGCACCTACAGGAGAATATCTCACTACTGGAAGCTTCATGATCCGAGGTGAGGCACAAAGCAGCAGTGCAGTTATGTTATGAGCTGTTTTCACAGAATCACAAAGAGGTTGGGGCTGGAAAGGACCCTGAAGCTCCTGCAGCCTCTGCTGTGGGCAGAGCCTCTCCCAGCAGGTCAGGCTGCCCAGGGCCCCATCCGGCCCATCCTTGGGCACTGCTGGGGTGGGGGCATCCATTTTGCCTGAAGGTGCTGTGCTGCAATGGCAGGGCAGTGCCCTGAGCTGCCCCACTGCTGTGACAGCCTGCACTTCTCACAGTCTGTTCTGAGCAGTGCAGACCAAATATCAGGCAGCATCTGCTAACTGGGGCCCTGGACAGAAGATTGTTAGCTGAGCTGTTTTGGTTTCTCCTGTTCTGCCCTCATCCAAAAGCTACAATGAGCCCTGGGGTAACTTTTGGCAGCCTAAAGCTTGTAGCAAAAATGAATTTAAAAAAAAACTCCATCTAACACAGCTGTTGAACATCTTCATGAGACGCTGTCTTTGTTTTTCAGGGAAGAAGAATTTTCTTCCACCTTCATATCTGATGATGGGCTTTAGCTTCTTGTTCAAGGTACTGCTTTTTCTGTGCAGCTCTTGCTGCCTTTTGTAATTTGTTTAAGCTATTGGAAACTCATTTCCTAGTTGTCAATATATTCCCAATTACCTTTTTTCTCGTTTGAGCATATCCC
Source organism: Tetrao urogallus (assembly GCF_951394365.1). Taxonomy (NCBI): domain Eukaryota; kingdom Metazoa; phylum Chordata; class Aves; order Galliformes; family Phasianidae; genus Tetrao; species Tetrao urogallus. Next base: position 57,867,358 of record NC_136819.1, on the reverse strand, counting down.
ATAAAATGCTTCAGGCTGAAGATTACTTCTTTCTCATTTCCATTTCTCCCTGGTTTTTGTTGTCTTCATGTAAATCAAACACACTGTTAACATGACTGTCTCTGCTGGATTTTTGCACTAGCTCTGTTTGGGGCCTGTGTGTGTCTCCTGTTTGTGCAGCAGTGTGTGCCTCTTTGCTAGCTGCACTTACTGGGTTGTCAGAATAGGTTTAAATTGTGCTGGTTTAGTTTGACTGCCCTTGGAATGACAAGAAGTGTTCAAAGGGAACGAGTAAGGCTGAATGGGGCTCTCTCCAAAAAGACTAGAGAGCCGTGGTGGAGCTGGTGCTGGCCACATATGGGGGCTTTGTTGTTAGGTGGATGAAAGCTGCGTTTGGAGACACCGAGAAGAAAGGAAGATCAAAGTACAGGATGAGGATCTGGAAACGGTTTCCAGCAGTGCCAGTGAGCTGGTGTCAGAAGAAGTGGAGCTATTAGGTACAGTTTACACTGCTGACAGAGGCAGCTGTTGGGCTCACTCTGCCATTTCTGATGTGAGCTGTGCTTTCCTCACCTGTGTGCCCCAGAAGGAGGAGATAGCAGCAGCGAAGAGGACAAGGCAGAGTGCCACGAAGCACCAGGAGATGTGGAAACCACATCTGAAAATAATGGCGACGAGAATGTTGCTGACCTTGACCAGGACAGAGTAAGCACACCTCCTGTGCCAGAGGGTGTCTCTGAAGAGGATGATGGAGGATCTGAAGTGGAACATCCAGAGCCAAAGAGTGAAGTGAAAGAGGAAGAGGTGAATTACCCGGATACAACAATCGACCTGTCGCATCTTCAGTCTCAAAGGTAAGCAAAGCAGCTGCGTTGATCAGCACTGTGGGCCCTCCTGAGGTTCTCCATACTGCTCAAATGCTGCCAGGACCAGGGCTGTGATAAGATGCTGTCACTTTGTGATGCTCAGCTACGCAGGCTGTCAGGTGCAGGGCAGTAACCCTGTGCTGTGATAGTGCTGCCATGCTGTGTACCGTTCCCTGCCCCTTCCCTAAAGAGCTTTCCCTTCGTCCCACCTCCTGAAGTACACAAATAGCTGCCCATTCCCCAGTGAAGGCTGTCTGGCTCTTTGGTCCCCATTTGTCACTGCCTATTTTGGCCCAAACATCCCTCAATCACCCACACACTGATTTTGCTCCTCGGAAGATGGCCGCCCCACTTTTCTCTGCAGAGCCATTCAGACCCAAAAACCTGAGTGGTTGGTGCTGAGCTGCTGCTCTGCATGTAGCTGTGAGATGAGCTCATCTCCCTGATGTCTCTGGAAATGGAACTCCTCAGAGGCTGTAAAGCAGAGTGACTGAGTGGGTGGAAGCAGGCAGCCGTTGTAGGGAATACCATGGCCAGTCAGGGTTGTTGTGCATGGGCACTCAGCATCAGGGTGCTCACGTAGTGTGTTTTCATTTAGTGTATATTATGTACAAGCTACCCTTGTTGTATTGTTTTGTGTATTTGGGACAACCTGGCAGAGTTCTTGCTTTGTAAACCAAATCCCAATATTGCTGCTCTTTTCTGTTCACCCAAGCTAAATTTTTGAAGTAGAAAGCCAGGTGCAATGTAACCAGGCTGGCTTACGTCTGGGGTGTGGGTGTGTGTGCAGTTGCTCTTCATCCAGTGACGGGCTCCATTTTGATCTCCCTGCAGATCCCTGCAGAAAACCATCCCCAAAGAGGAAGAACCCAACTTGGTAAGGTCCCAGTTCAGGTGTGGGGCAAAAATCAGTGTCACCTGCTGCTGGACATGGTGTGCTCTAACTGTGTTTCACTTCTTAGAGTGACAGCAAGTCCCAGGGGCGAAGACACCTGTCTGCCAAGGAGAGGAGGTGAGAGCATCTCCGTGTTTGGAGTGAGATGAATTCCTTCCTCCTCCTCATTCCTTCTCCAGGAATGAGTGGCTGGGATTGGAAAATGGAATCTGGGGATCAGTGCATTCTTTGTCATCAGGAAACCTAGAAATCTTCCTCCGTCTGGGTTTGAACTGGTTGACAGGAGCCCTGTGAACACAGCTGTGTCAGAGATGGCACTGGCCAGCCAGCTGCTGAGGGGCTGGGAGGCTGTGGGAGGTGATCACTCACAGGTGGGGGCTCCAGCTCCAGCAGTTAATAGAGTTCTTTGCATTCCCATAGGTTTGAGGTTTTACTGAGGAGGGTTAATTTCCAGTGGATGTGCCTCAGGCTCCCTGTGGCTGGGAAGCAGAGTGGTAGTGCTGGCAGGAGAGCAGTGGCCTCCCTCATGGCAGCAAGAGGTGTTGTGACAAGTGATTGTTTTCCTTAGAGAAATGAAGAAAAAGAAGCAGCAGAATGACTCTGAGAACTTGGATCCGCCTGAAGAGAGGCAGAAAGACACGGAGACACAGCGTCCCCCCCCTCCCAACACCACTAAGGGTGTGCCAGCCCCTCAGCCCATCAAACGGGGACAGAAGGTGAGCAGGTTTACCCACGAGCTGAGCCATTGCCACGTGAAATGTGGGAGAAACCTGGGGTTTCCCTGGGATGTCCGTGGTGCCCCGTAGTTTCAGACTCTTGGTGGAGCTCTTGATGGTTTGGGGAGGACGGAGCTGCTCTGAGAGCAGTGAGCACGTGGTGCTGCTCTCACTGAACGCACAGTCCCTTGGTTACTGCTGAACTGCTTGCAGAGAGGCTTGGAAGACCTAAAAGGGGTGTGTGTGGGCACAGCATTTAGTTCTTTATGGGTGCAAAGCTGTGCAAAAGTCAGTTCCTAAAGCTGTTGGTGCGCTTTCTTCTCTAGAGTAAAATGAAGAAGATGAAGGAGAAGTACAAGGACCAGGATGAGGAGGACCGGGAGCTCATCATGAAGCTGCTGGGGGTGAGTGAAAGCAGCTCTGCCTCCCTGCGGTGCTGTGGTTGCTGGCTCTGACTGCCCCTTATGTGCAACCCCAGTCTGCAGGGTCAAACAAAGAGGAGAAAGGGAAAAAAGGGAAAAAGGGGAAGACGAAAGAAGAACCGGTGAAGAAGCAACAGCAGAAATCCAAGGCTGTGCATCATGGTGCTGGAGGGGGCAAGGAGATGCTGCCAGGAGGAGTCCTGCTGCATGAGTCAGAGGACCCGGCCCTGGAGGAGCAGCAGGATGAGAAGGTGAGCAGTGTGCTGCCTCTTCTGTCCTGTCCACACATCTCTTCCTTCTCACTCGCTGCTGTGGTCTCCTGGTGCTGTGTAGTGTGGTTCTGCCCGGGTGGCTGAGCTGGTTTTTGGGGTGCTGTGGAGATGAGCACGCCTAACGCCCTGTCTGCAGGAGCCCTTTGGTTTCCAGGAGCAGCAAGAAGACCCTGCAGCAATCCATGTGCATGCTGTGTTCTCAGCACAGCCAGGAGGAAGGTTTGAGTACATCACCAGACTGCCAAGGATCTGGTTTAGTCAGTACCTCCCACTCGGTGCAGCTGAAGTGCAGCTGAGAGCTCCCCAGCTCTGACGTTGTGAATCAGTATCTCTGAATCACAGCCCGTCTCTCTCCTCCAGTTTGTGTATGCCAAGCTAATGAGGAGCTCTGAAGGGAACAGCCTTCCCCTCACCTACATAAAAATGCTCTTTTTACCTTTCAAGCAATTTATCTCTGCAATGAGAGTTTGGCTTTTTGTGTCGTGCTGATAAAAGAACATGATTTTCTCCATGGGCTCAGGGATCAGCAAGCAGGTATGCGCTCATTTCAGCTCTGTCTCCTTTCCTGTGTTCACAGGATGAGCAAGACCAGGATCAGCCGGGAGTGGAGGTAAAAATGTTCCCATCTTTGAAACTCCTAAATGTGCTGAGAAGGGTTTACTCCCCCTCAGGGCTGTTGGGCCGTGCTGTAGCACGCAGCTCTGTGTCAGCAGCACCAGGGGCACAAACCTGGCCCTTAGCAGGTTGGGACTGGTGTGGAAGTTCATGTGCTGAGCCCTCCAGAAGGGTTTGGTTCTGCTCTTAGGGCTCCCTCTGTGCTCGAGGCTGTTTGAACCCAGCTTTCTTCTTACACTGTTTATCACATACCACATTCCCTTATGGAAACTGTCTGAATTGAAGGTTGGCTCCTGTATTTGGAGGTCTTTGCGCTGCTCAGTAGTAGGTGGCTCTGGGCTGGAGGGTGACACAGGCTGATGCAGTGCAGTTTGATTGAGAAGTTTATTTACATTTAAAAAAAAAAACCAAAAGCTTCAAGGTGTTGTGTATACAATTACAGGCTGTGGGTGTTGCCCAAGGCTGGTCATTAGCTGGGTCCTTAAAACCTTTAATTAAAGGATAACGGTAGGAGGGAACTTTTGGTGACCCTGTGAAGATGTGGCTGCATTTGGGAGTCTCACTGGGGTCACTGAAAACTGAGGTCCGTCCTGCTGTGAGTGGTGTGACTTCAGGAATGGTAGAATCATGGAATTATAGAACAGCCCTGGTTGGAAGGGACCTCAAGGATCACGAAGCTCCAACCCCCCTGTGCCATGCAGGGCCACCAACCTCCACATTTCACAGCAGCCCAGGCTGCCCAGGGCCCCATCCAACCTGGCCTTCAACACCTCCAGGGATGGACGGGGCATCACAGCCTCTCTGGGCAGCTGTTCCAGCACCTCACCACTCTCACAGCACACAACTTCCACACTGGTCTGTCAGGAGTGATAGGTTAGGAATTAAATACCAGTGAGGAGAGTGATGAGCCTGAATTGAGCACACCTTGGTTTGTCACGTGGCACCTGCGGGTGGTGGGAAGGGAACACCACTCAGCTTCCCCATGACATGGAGTGGTTGTTTTGAGTTGGGTGCTGCTCCTGCTGTCACAGCCTCCTTCCCCTTCAGGATGGCACAGCCCTGCTGGACTCACTGACGGGCCAGCCACACGCTGAGGACATCCTGCTCTTTGCCGTGCCCATCTGCGCTCCCTACACGGCCATGACAAACTACAAGTGAGTTGCAGCTTTGCTGTGGGGGAGGTTTGGGGGCATTCAGCCCTGGGACTGACGGAAACTTTTCTTTCTGAAAGGTACAAAGTCAAGCTCACTCCGGGCACCCAAAAGAAAGGAAAAGGTACTGTATTAAAGCAGATGAATCCTCAGCGCTGGAAGCCAGAGCATGTTTCAATCTTCAAATCTTTCCTGTGTTTTTACAGCTGCAAAGATTGCCTTGCATAACTTCATGCAGTCCAAAGAAGCCTCTGCGAGAGAAAAAGACCTGTTCCGCAGTGTTAAGGTGAGTGGGGTCTGGGCAGAGTTTCTCTCACACAGAGCAGCAGAGAAATGAGAACCACTGTTGCCATGGTGGGGGTAAATACTTCACAGAACGAATGTGTTAGAATCATAGAATTCGAACAGGTTGGGAAAGACCTTAAAGATCATCGAGTCCAGCCTCATCCTAACCATCCTGCCCCAACTCTAACAACCCTCTGCTAAATCATGGCCCTGAGCACCACATCCAAATGGTTTTTAAGTACATCCAGGGATGGTGACTCAACCACCTCCCTGGGAGCCCATTGCAGTGCTTCACAACCCTTCCTGCAAAGAAGTTTGTCCTGATATCCAACCTAAATCTCCCCTGGTGTAACCTGAGGCCATTTCCCCTCGTCCTGTCACCAGTGAGAAGAGACCAGCCCTGCTCTTTCTTAAGCACCTTTCAGGTATTGGAAGAGAGCAGCAAGGTTTCCCCTCAGCCTCCTTTTCCCCAGCCCAAACAGCCCCAGTTCCTTCAGTCTCTCCTCGTAGGCCATATTCTCCAAGCCCTTCACAGCCTTGTTGCCCTTCTTTTGGACCTGCTCCAGCACTTCCGTGTCCTTTCTGTACTGAGGTGCCCCAAACTGAACACAGAACTTGAGGTGAGGCCTCACCAGTGCTGAGTGCAGGGCAGGATGATCCCTAGCACTGCTCATCACACCATTCCTGATAGAGGCCAGGATACCATTGGCCTTCTTGGAAAGGTCAGCTGTGCTCCTCAGTACTGCCGGGGGAGATTTACTGCTTAGGGTGGAAGGAGTTCATGGGACGTGAGCTTCACCAGCAACGCTGGGTTGTAGGTTTCTGTTCTGTGTCTCTTGATCAGAATAATATCTGACAAAAGCATCAGCTACATAAAACCCTCTGGTTTTGGGAGGCTGTTTCCATTCCCACTGGCTGTGGTGTGGGGAAATCATATACACAGGGACTCCCACACAGTGCACAGAAAACCAGCCAGTGGTTCTGCATTGAATGAGCAGTGGTGAGAGAGCAGCAGCCTGATGTCAGCCCTGCATTCTCTGAGGGGAACTGGGCACATTGGTTCCTGCTGGCTGACTCAGAAGCATTGCCTGGGGAGGAAGATGCTTATAAATCCATTTCTGTACGTTCAGTTTATCATCTCTGATGTTTTGCAGGATACTGACTTATCAAGAAATATTCCTGGTAAAGTGAAAGTGTCTGCACCGAATCTGCTCAACAGGAAGAAGAAGTGAACGGGTATTTGAGTTTCACCACCAAACTGCAGCCAAGCAGTCGAGATGGGTGCCTGCAGGTGGGCAGACAGCCCTGCCCTCACTGCTGCCATTCGGCTGCATTCAGCCTCCCTGGCAGCAAGCAGATGTGGACCAGTTCCTCCATCACAGTTTAGATGGACTCTGACACCTCCATTGCTATACATGGCATCCAAACATGGAAGTAAATTGCTGGCCTCTGGTCAGTGATGTGCTGTCAAGCTGTGTGCTCTCTAATGCTTTCCCCACCTTGCTCTGAGCTGAGGCATGCCCTGATTTCCTCCAGCACAACCTGAGATGTTCTGCTTCCACCTAACCTGCCTCTTCCCCCTGCAGGGGATCGGAGCTCCTGGTAGAGATGTCTCAGAGAATAATATGCTTGACTTGAGAAAAGACAGTTATTTTCTCCAAAACGCAGCATGGAGGCAGGCCAGGAGATAAAAATTCCAGCTCCAGCACTTCCCCAGCTCCCAGCAGTGCAACCCTGTGCTGTGTAACTCTCACTGCTGTGCACAAGAGCAGCACACACAGAGGAGCAGAATGAGTCCACGTGCAGCTGCTCATCAGCACAGCCTGGAGCTCTCAAACTCTCTCCACAGCCCTGTGAGCTCTTCCACAAGCCCCAGCTAAAGCTTGGAAAAGAAATGAGCGCAAACATCACACTGCAGGAATCGTTATGTCCCACAAGTCAGTTGTTTATTGACTTTTTTCACTGAACAAGATGTACCCCATTCCCAACAGCAGCACAGCCTGCCCTGTGCCCCAGGTGCCAGCAGGCTGAGCTCTGTGGCTCAGGCTGTTCTGCTGCAGGTGAGCTCTGCAGTTCCTGACAGCTGACAGCAGGCTCAGGCACACTCAGTTACACTGCTCAGGGCAGAATATCTGCTACCTAAGGTTCACAATTGAAATTCCACAACATAAAAGAGTTTCATAAACCAGACCAGACCAAGCAGAGAGCCGTGGTGCTTTGACAGCTGAAGGTTTACAACAGTTTAGCAATTTGGGTCATGTACAATTTCCAAATCCCGTTTGTCTGACCTTTGTAGCAAAGTATGAGAAGCAGTTCCCTAACAGCACAGACTAAAACAGGACTCACCCATCACAGCACTCTTCAGCACAGACTAAAGCAGCGCTTCTCCTTCCCGTGTCTGCAGGGCCTCTCTATCTGCTGCACAGCCACTGACGTCCACAGCAGCAACTGGGACTTCAGACAGCGTTATTTCCACGTATCCACACCTCATTTTGCTCAGGGTTGGCCCTCACAAGTAACTTCACGGTGGACAAACCCACAACTAGGTTTGGCTGAAGCACAGCATCCACCTCCACTTGCATTAAATACATTTATTGCAAACATCTTTACACAAAAATAGGTTTTCTCTAGGCCATTCACATGCAACTTCAAGGCGGGAAGCAACTACCTACAGTACAGCTACTTCATCTATACAGGTTTCATGTCTGCCACACGTGGTACAATTAATTATTACATCTTAGAACTGACCATCCATGCACCGCTCAGAGCTGTCAGCACAGGAGCTCAGGAGCCAGAGGTGTTGTTGCTTCCGAACCGTTGGTTGACGCTGTGCAGCAAGTGCTTGGGGAGGCAATTCCAGGAGCTGGCCAACATCTCCTTAAAGCAAATGACTGCTTCGAGGCACAGCCTGGGGGACAGGAGCACACAGCTGCTGTTAGCATGAATGGAGTCCTGCAAGGTGAGCTAAGAATCATTTACAGCTGTCTGCTGCCACACCACTACTGAATGGAATCTCACTCTGTGCCCATACTCAGCTGCTGTTGTTTCAGCTCTCTTTAAAGGAAGACATGTTTTCAAGCATTTTAGATTAGCATTAAACCTGCACCAGCTGCTTTAGAAGGGGACACCACAGCTTAATGTTCAAGTCTTGCTTTCTTACCTTACAAGAGATCGTGGTTGTAGAGAAAACACAAGTATTTCATTACTGTGAGCCTGCACGTGGGAGGGAGAAAGAGAGAATCAGTTTGTGTGGATCCTATCATGACAGCAGAACCAAACCAGCCAAGGCTCAGAGGGATCTGGGTGAGGAAGGCAGACACAGCACAGGTCTGGGGCTGGAGTTCACATAAGCCAGACCCAGAACTGCTCACCAAACCTGTGGTGCCTGCAGTTAGCACTAAAGGAACCACAGGTGGATCAGTGCCCCCCGTCCTGCTCTGCCTGGCCAGCACCCAGCTCAGCAAATGGAACAGCAGCAACCCAACAACCCCTGCGGGTGCTGCTGGAGCTTCCAGGTCTCCAGAGATCTGCACATGAGATCCTCTGGGCCCAGGGACTGCAGCAGGCTCAGCAGTCGCTGTTTTTTATTGTTGTTTTTAAGGGTGATGTGTTGCACCACTCTTGTTTGCCACTTGCTGGCTCCACCTGACACCCCTGGTTCTTACATTAAAACATGCAGCCGTGCTCATTCCCAGTCACTTTCCAGCCACGTGGGGACTTCACAGACCATAATACTCCCTGTCCTGGCTAAAGAAACCCACTCTGTGCCACGTGGCCTCAGCAGGGCACCGCAGTGAAGAAACTGCTTTGGGAGGGGCCCACTGAGCTCACCTGGTGAGAAGCACCGAGCAAAGCTAAAGCAGGAGCCAGCAGATGAGAGCTCCAAGTGAAACACCACCATGAGGGAAACAAACCACGTCTGTTTGAACAGTCAGTAGTGACCTGCTCTAGAAAAGCAGCACGTTTCCCCTTAGAGCTTTGTTTGTGTGTCTGCCAGTCCTGCAGACACAGGATGAGAAGCACTTCATGCCTGCTGCAGCGCTAAGGAATTGCAGCTCCTGGGGGCAGGGCAGGGCTGTGCAAGAAGGAAAGCAAAGCTTGGGATAAACTTACAGCTTTAGAATGGGCCAGCAAGTTGTTGGCACAGCCCCCAAAGACGATCACCTCTCCCTCTTCGCTTGCACAAGCAGTGTGCCACAGCCTGCAAACAGAAGGCAGCATTCAACAACAACACTCCACCCAAAAAGCCACTCTGGGGTTTGAACTTGAAGCTGACACACGCAGGTCTGCCTTCCCAATGCTATCCTGCAGCACTGACCAATGCAATGGGAGTTTGTGGTTTGAGGAACAGAACTCCTGGCCGGTCAGTGCTGGACTGGGCAGGCTGCTCTGGTTAGAGCAGGGCTGCGGGGCTCAACTGCCTGCAGATACAGGCACACATCAAACTCCTGCAGGATGGCTGCAAAGAAAATACAGCCTGTGAGAGCACTGCGTGCCCCTCGAGTCAACAGGCTGAAGGAACAGGATCTGTACCTCTCTTGTGGCTTTGCAAAACAGCCCCCTCCTCACTGCCAGCAGCAGGGCCCACGGGCACAGCAGGGAACCACTGCTGCCATAAGCCCAACCCAAACCTCTTCCCCAGACACGATGGGTCACAGCTCAGTGACACGGGTGTTTATGATGCCCTATGCGTGCATCACCATTGCTTCAGTGCTTTTTAAATTGCTGGTCATCACCTCCAATTTACTCAGGAGGTCTTTATGGAATACAAAAACACCCTGGGGGGCACAGGGCCAGCTCTGATTGAAGACGCTGAGAACAGTGTGTGTCTGTGGCACAGCAGGGACACACGGGCTCCAGCCAGCTCCTGTGCTGGCACACACAGCTCAGGGCCCCTTCAGCCTGCACATCCAGCCCCAAATCCCTGTTTCCTGCAGCTTCACAAACAAAGCACTGAGCTACATGCTGGCTGCTTCCACCACGGGCACAGCACTGTCATATACAGATACTGCACGTCAGTGTTTGTGGGGTAGGAAATGCTAACACAGGGTATTGTGCTGTTAGAAAGACAAGCAGTGTGAGCAGTGTGCGTCCTCCCTCAGTGCCATCACACAGAGCCCCCCATTCTTTTTTCTTTGCTAAGTTTCCAAGACAGGGTGCACCATACCTGGGTTTTTCAGAGTAGTTATGCTCAAACTGTACCCACTCGTTCTTGCTGATACAATAAATCCAGGCATCACCTGAAAACAAGCAAAACCCCAAATATAAACAGGATGCTTTTAGTTCTGTCATGGTTGTTGCAGTAAACCAGTACTATGGTATAATACAGTGCAGGCTGTATAATCTTTGTTCTTAAATAAATCAAGTTTTTCAGGACAAACCCTCTGCAGCTTGGGGGAACAGCTGTTTACAAGGATAGGCTGTGACAGGACAAGGGGGAATGGTTCTAAAGTGAGACAGAGGAGGTTTGGGTTGGATATGAGGAGGAAGTTTTGGAGCCAGAGGGTGGTGAGGCAGTGGCACAGGTTGCCCAAGGAGGCTGTGGATGCCCCATCCCTGCAGGCATTCAAGGCCAGGCTGGATGTGGCTCTGGGCAGCCTGGGCTGCTGGTTGGTGACCTGCACACAGCAGGGGGTTGGAGCTGGATGAGCACTGTGCTCCTGTGCAACCCAGGCCATGCTGTGATTCTATGAAGCTCTGGGCTGCCTGTCTGAAAACAGCACTTTAATAGGAGGAAAGACAGAGAACTGCAGAGCTCTTACTAACTGCAATTTGCATGTGATGTTTCTAGAGCAGCCTGAGCTCTGTAAATAGCAATGCCTGCACACACTCAGTGACTCCTACTCTGTCAACTCAGCTGCTGGCCACAAGGAACCGGATCACAGGACATCACAGGACGTGGAGGGAACGTACAAAGACTTCAGGGTGACTATGCAGTAGCTCAGGCTCTTATTGAAGAACACAAAGACAAAATCCTTTTGGAATGACTTACTTAATGGCTGCTTGTCAGTGGTGAATCCTCCAAAGAGAAAGAGATGATCAGAGGAAATGGGTGTTAGGGAATGCCAGGAGCGGCCCACCGGGCAGACGCCTTGTGCCATTCTGTGTTTCAACAAGAGCACCATTAATCACTGATGTGCTGAAGTTAAACAGTGCTGCTCATTATTTTTCGGGTCTTTGACCCACATGACTTCGTGCTGCACGCAGGTCATGACCCAACAGCAAGTTTTTACTGTGTCTAAAGCAAAAAGAGGTTTGCTCATATGAGGTCTTGAAAAAACGCTGCTGGCAAAAACCAGGGAGCTCATCCTACTTGTGTCTGCTCACCTACTGCCGTTTACTAAGCTTCACTGGATTGATTAGAAGTGAATAAAGATGACACCTTTACACTGCTTTCCACACTAAGGAACTGGAGTTTTAGTACCTACATTTCATTCCACTCCCACGTATCCAAATTCAGGTAGTACAGGTCGTTCATTCGGGACTCCTACAACAAAGCAGAGCGTGGCTGGAGCGCTGCATTTGGGTTTTGGTAGCACAGCTCTCAGCAGGGCTGTGACTTACTCTGTATCTGCCTCCAAACACAAAGCCTCTGTTTCCCACTGTAGCACACGCGTGAGCTGCTCGTGGTGATGGAGTTTTACCCTGGGAAAAGAAAACATGAAATAAGAAGGGAAGTTTATCAGATGTGTTAACAAAAGAAAACCTCATTCCAACGGAAACCCCCAGTGGTCAGCAAGGCATCCCAGCCCCACAAAGCAGCCAGCCAAGGAAATGAGGGGCTGAGCTATGGTCAGACTTAAGGTCACCAAGGAGCAGGGAGCAAAAAGTCGTTCTGTGGGCAGAAATGTGTGAGGCAGAAGGCTTCACTGTAAACAAGGTAATGATATAATGAATGCCAGGCAGGATTTTTGTCGAGCTACTGTGAAGTATCTAAGATCCATAGGTATTCAGACAAAGCAGATCCTCGGTAATTTGAGCAAGGAGTTACTTATCTCACATTTCATTTCTTCAAACCCTGTGGCAGCCTCACTCTATTTGTCCCTAAATACTGCTGGGACACTTTAAATGAGGCCACTTTGCAGTTACAGAGCTTTTTGTTTTGACAAGGATCCAGCAGTCAAGTGACACACAAGGAGCTGCCACGGACACACACAGGAAACCATGAACTTTGTTTCCCTGAGCTCTCCTTAAGAACAACACCACTGAAGCATGAAAGAAAGCAACTCAGTGGGAAAAAAGATGAAGAGATAAAGAGCACAGAACAGGAGAGCTTCTTACTTTTGGAGAGGAGGGAGAAGCCACGGAAACAATGTAAACCAGCACTTGTTATCGGCCTCAAGTTGCACCAGGTGGAGGCACGGGTTAGGAAGAATTTCTTTCATCAGCAACCTATTCTAACTTAAATGTAAGCAGTGAAGGCAGGCCTGGCAGAGTCATGTCTGATTTCACAGACTGCTAGAAGAGATACAGCACGACTTTCTGAAGAGCTGTAACTTCAACTGCTGTAAGAACAGTGATTACCGTAGTTATAGGCTGGCTCCAGGTAAATGTTTCAGTGTCCAGAACATGCACGTGGTCATTCCACCCTCTAGGAAGCCCTGAATTCTTTAAAAATATTTACAGAGAAGCAAGTTTTAGTAGGCACTAATGAAATATTGGGTGTCAACAGAAATAACTTCAAGGTGAGAAAAGTTTGCTTACCCAAAAAGAGGTCTCATCAAATTCAAAAGTTCCTCGTTGTTTCCCTTCAGGAAAATAACCATAGCCTCCAAAAAAGATTAGCCTGAAACAAAACATGCAACAAACGTGATCACATTTCTCACTACCAACTAAAGCTCTGTAAAGGTTGGGCTCAGACTGAAGGCAGGGAAGCACCTCTGACTTCATTATTTCCAAAACATCAACAGTGCAAGTTTGCCAGGTGTGGGGCCCTGTTTCTTGCCTAACCGACCTCAGCACCCACACAGAATCCCTCTCTGGAGGTGTTTCCCAGGCCCCAGGCTGCTGAGCTTTGCTGCTGTTCTAAAAGCAAAGCTGCCAGGCCAGCTGCCTGATCCCCGTGCTCCAGCCTTCACTCTCAGGGCTCCCACACAGAACTATGGGTTCCTGCCTCTGCCCTTTCCAAGCGTGCTGCTCAATTTCCCCAGTCCCAAAAGATTCACAAACAGTCCTTTGAGAAGCCATGGAACATAGAGAGCGTGTGGGTGAGAAGAGAGAAGCCACCAGAGAGGAGAGGGCTGAAAGGCAGAGCTCAAGTGCCTGTTCTGCACAGAGCCCTGTGTTTTTGCCAGAAAGTCTTAATGAAGAAACAGAAAACAACCGATAAAGCTGACAGAACTGCCACAGCTTGAGTCCTGCAAATCCACAGTGAGCTGTCTCTCCATGCCTGCAATCTGGAAAGGAACACCACAGGCACTCTGCAAGCTTTGCTTTCTCTGCAGCGAATCCCACAACAAATGCAACCAGCACAAACCAGGCAGAATTAAGAACATGCACTGCTGAAAAAGCAATATATGTTTTTTTTATTAAAATGGCTTCCTGCTCTCCTGCTTGTGAAGCATCAAAGACACACAGGCTGTTCCCCGAGATAAGAACAACAGATTGCATTTTGTGTGTAATGGGAATCCCAGAACAGGCTTCTCTGTCCTTGCCAAGAAGGGCACAGATACAAGCAACCACTCTTTACAATAGCAGACCAAGAAGGCACTGTGGAAGATTCGCCTGTAAGGAGCCCACTGTTTGCACCGTGACTCACGTGGATACTTTGTGGCTTACACACACCCAGACTGGGAATTAGGTCCTTCATTTAGCAACAGCTAAAGGACAGAGCAGATTTAAAAGGCTGGGGGACAAATCCAGCATCTTCCCAAAGCACATTTGTGCTGCAGGCAAGAAGTCCTGCTGCTGCAGCTCTTGTGCAAACAGAAAGACACAACAGCAAGGCTGGGAGTGATGAAAAGCACACACACACACACACACACACAAGGACTGCTGTGCTTTGTTGCTGGAGCCTTACTTGTTTTTGTAAACCCACACGCCGAGTTTGTCCTTTGATGAAGGGGGGACCCCCTGACACTCTACTCTGACCCACTGCAGCACTTTGTCCGTGGATCTGGAATTTAACATGTAGAACTGTAGAAAATAAAAAGATTTCTTTTACCCAAACAGTTAGCTGAAAGCTCAAGTCTGACTGATGCTACACCAACAACCTGTAATTGGCACGCATTGGTACAGCAGCACTACGTGAGCTCTCTCCCTCACTGCACAGAGTACAGATAACATGAGGAATGAACTGTGGACCCAAAGATCCTTTTGCAGACTCAGGCCCCAAACATTCTGTTACAAAAGGAACAGGACCGTGCACAAATGGGACCATTCAGGAGCAAATGAAGGTGTGCACAACATCACAACTGCCTTGTAACTTAACAGAACAGTTCCAAAAAAGTGTTTTTAAAGCTTTTGCACAACACCTCCTGAGATTAATTCAGCAACCTCTGGAAATTTCCACCTTTCAAAGAAGCAAACCTGGAAGCACTAGTGGGATATAATTTACAGGGTGAACTGCAGAGCAAGTGCCTCCCAAACAAGTAAAAGGTCACAGCGCTCCTCTGTGCTGGAAAGCCACCAGGGAGCAATGGTGCAGAGCTGGAGGCCAGCCTCAAGTTTGGAAAACAGATTATCTGACCTGCAGCAGAGAACTAACACACCGAATGGATAAAAGTGTGCCAGCTGATCACCTGAGTGGAAAATAAAGAAATTCACGTGGTGAGCACAGCGTTTTGTTAGCCAGAACCTCTCAGGCAAGCACGAAAACACATGGCTTCAGTTGGTTTGCACCTGAGGAAGCTGCTGACAGGGCATAAAGGCTGCTATCTGCTTGCCAGAAGGTGAAGCCACGGAGCACACAGGGCCTGGATCCACATTCAGGATCCCATTACTAACATTAAAGCTCTGAAACGATCTCTGATCCGTCCAGCAATTCAGAAGAAAAAGCTTCTGTGATTTGCTAAGCTGATACATTTCCTGCTACAGATAGATTTTAAGTAACTGAGAAGTCCAGCTCTGTACAGAACGGGACCAAAAGCTAACAATGAGGAACTCATTTGTGAGAAAGGGTTTACTAAATTACTGACCTTGTTTGTGTTGCCACGTGCATGGTGTCCTCCAAACAGATACACCACCCTGTCTACACACACAGCACAGCTTCCAGACATGGAGGGTGGAACATCTCCCTCTGTCTTACTCTTCTTCCTACGAACACAGATTCAGACATTATAGCTACCCAAAATAAGCAGGAACGATTTTGTCTGGAGCGAAAACCTGAACCACCACCATCACATCTGTAACTCTGACAGATCGCTGTGCAGCACTCAGCTCTGAGTTTTTCAGACCCACGCAAGCTTGAACACAACACCAGGCACTATGGGGAGCTGGGGTGGGGAAAAGACAGCTGAATTATCACGTGGTTTCTGAGGGAGGAATCCTGTCTGCCCAGTGCAGGAGTTCAGGGTGCTTTTCCCATTCCATATCCCAGAAGAACCCCAGGCAAAAAGGCTGCACCTGTCCAAACTGCGGGTTTCATTTTGCTGCTGTTTTTCTCTAATGTCTGTAGACACCATAAACACACTGAAGGCTTCCCAAACCACTCTGCCAACTGCAAGAAGTGCTGAAGTTGCATTTCCTGCTAAGCACGGAGGAGACTGGGTTTCACAGCACGTGGCCCCAGCCAGCTACAGCATCAGAGCAGCGTGTTCCCTTCTCCTCCTGTGCTTTCAGGCATGCAGTTCCACACCACGTTATGGCCCCTAGCAGACCCAGCAGCTTCTTTGGCAGCTTAAATACTTAACAAAAAGGACAAGAAATAAAACACAGGAGGTACCCACAACGCTTCCTCTGCCACCACGTGGCACCCACTCAGTGCTCAGGTGTTTGCATCCTACCCCAGACATCCCAGAACACCCCATGCTGATGCTGACATTTGCCTGTGCTGACTCCCTGAGCTCTCTCTCCCACTTCACCCCACTCACTCCTGGGAAAATTTGTTTATCACATGAAAAAAACCACAAAATAATAACTTTGGAAGTATTGTACACAGTATGCAACAGCAGGATAGGTGGGAACAAAAAAGTCAGGGAGTTCCCCTTCTGCCCACAGACCCTCAGTGTGGTCATTGTACCAATTTAAGACACTTTTTTTCCATAAAGCAAAAGATATCAAGTTAATTATTTACTGTACCATCTTCCAGTTTCCATGTTGTAGATCCATATTTCATCTCTAGGCAGATAGAAGTCATAAAATCCCCTAACTTGGGCATTCTGCAGAACAGATCAGAAAAGAAAAAGGACGCTTGAATTACAGGCAGCTCTGAATGTTTACAAGCCCTCACAGACCCAACCTGCAAAAACAACAGGAGCAGTGCCTGCTGCCCTCTTACATCTCCTGCCTGCACACAGCTATTTGAACCTTATTACTGTTTCTGCTGGGGACCAAACTCCCCATGGTGCCACAGGCTGGGACACATGGAAGCTGAACCCTACGTTCACATGCCAGGCAGAGCAGCCTGGGTGCACAAAGGAGCCAAAGTGCTCTTTGTAATTCCCATTCCCACGACACCAACTGAATAATCACAGAACCACAGCACGGTTGTGTTGAAAGGGACCACACAGCTCCCAGCCCCACCCCTGTTGTGGGCTGACTTCCCCCCAGCTCAGGCTGCCCAGGGCCCATCCACGGCCTTGGGCACCTCCAGGGATGGCAATACATCAAAGCTTTAAAATTCACCCACTGAATCTGCTGTCCAGTGAAAAATGATTAATTTTAATTCCTGTCAAAACTGTAGAATGGTTTGGCTCCACTTGCCATGCACGCACCTCAACATGTTAAATAACCAACTCGTGATTGGTAACATGCAACATACAGTTGTGGTGATAACGGTGTAAAAAAAGCAACACTTTGCAGGGAATGCATTCCATAGCAGATTGTACGTTCTACCTTTATAACTGGAGCTTTAGCTTTTTAGAGGAGGGATCAGAATCACAGAATGGCCTGGGTTGCAAAGGAGCACAACGCTCATCCAGTTCCAACCCCCTGCTGTGTGCAGGTCACCAACCAGCAGCCCAGGCTGCCCAGAGCCACATCCAGCCTGGCCTTGAATGCCTCCAGAGCCACGTGCAAACAAACAGTACATAATTACAAGCACTAAGGGTGACAGACAGGTAGCACAGAGCACAGTGTACCTTGTATCCTCCCCAGACGTACATGCAGCGCCCATCAGTCACTGCCACGTGCCCGCTGCGCTCTGCAGGGCTGTCGTTCTCCAGCTGCTCAAAGCTGTCTTCAGCTGGAGCCGGGAGCTCTTCATCTGCCTGCAGGTCTTCATTATCATCAGCCATTTTGATCTGGTACAACACACAATAACGGAACGGTTTTGAAAACCATCAGGGTAAACAGAGGAAAAAAAAATGATAAACCACACGCTTTCAGAATGATGTTCTTCAGGAAGAAGCTTTCACATCACTCAGGAAAGTTTCAGAAGGGCAACAGAGCTGTGAGGGCTCAGGAGTGCATATCTTACAGGGAGTGGCGGAGAGAACTGGGACTGCTGTCCCAGAGAAGAGGAGCTCAGAGGAGCCCTCATCGCTCTCTACAACTCCCGGAAAGGAGGTGGTGGTGAGGTGGGGGTCAGCCTCTGCTCCCTGGCAACAGTGACAGCATAAGAGGTGATGGCCTCAAGTCGTGTCAGGGAGGGTCAGCTGGATGTTAGGAAAAAGAATGTCTCAGAAAGAGCAGTCAGGTGCTGGACAGGCTGCCCAGAGAAGTGGTGGGGCCACCGTTTTGGGCCTCCAAAGCAAGCCTCCTCCCCCCAAACCATCCGTGCTGCTCAGTGCAGGACCTCACCTACATCGCAGAACAAAGCAGAGCCCCTCTCTGCATTACACCGCGGACAGAAGGCCCAAACCTACCGACGGGGCCCAGGAGGAGCTCCAGGGCAGCACCAGCTGGGAGATGCCAGCCTCAGGCCGTCAGCTGCCGGAGCCTTCGGGCAGAGCGAGGGCTGAGGAGGCCGGGGGCAAAGCAGGGCTCGGTGTGGGCAGGGGAAGGCCTTCAGGGGGGCACGGAACGCGCGCGGGCTGCCGGCGACTTCAGCCTGAACCGCCTCAAGGACCGGCACTGCAACACCCCCAGCACGCAATTCTGCCGCGTTAGTTACGCTTCAGAGACCCCTGCCCACGCCTCTGCCTCAGGCCCACCAGACCCGCACCGAGCCCTGCCCACGACCAGCACTATTTGCGCATCGCAGAAGACACGCCACACAACGCCTGCGGCCTTCGGCCACGCTCCCCCCGCACCGAGCGGCCCCGAGCCCCGCACGGCACTCCAGCCCTTGCCTCAGGGGGTCCCGCCACCTCCCCTCGGGGCGGGGCTGAGGCACAGCGCTCGCACAGCGCCGCTCCCGACCCGGCCGCACCCCCCGCTCACCTCAGCGGGCCCCGCGCAGCACCAACAACCGCCGGGGCCGCACTTCCGGTCGCACTGCGCAGCACCAACAACAGCAGGGCCGCACTTCCGGTCGCACTGCGCAGCACCAACAACCGAGGGCCGCACTTCCAGTCGTACTGCGCAGGCGCAGCTCCGCCCGGCGGGGGAGGGGCCGCAGACGGGGCGGCGCAGAGGCGCTGCGCTATGCGCAAGAGGTTGGGGCTGTTGGGGAAAGCTGTCGGTTTCAGATCTTTGGTTTCAGACTGTAACACGTCACAAAGCATCCAAACGGGTCGCTCTCCAACTCTCTATAAAACTTTAATGACTGCGCTCCTGTTAACTAGGTATCTGAAACAGAAAAATAGCGAGTACTACATCTGCTCTTCTTTAACCAATAAATAAACGTTTTTTCAACAACAATTAAATAGAAACTTTACACGTTCCAATACAACGTACAGCCTATTTCCCAAAGCACTCGGTGCTGACAGGCGCTGTAACGCTCCCTCCCCTCTCGGTGCGGCTCCCTTCAGGCTGTGCTTCCACCCCCCGGTGCAGTGTTCAGCTCTGCCTTTCAGCCAGGTGCCAGATAGCAGGTTGGTTGATCTAAGGGTGGGATTCGGTGGTGCTGTGCCAGGTGTGACTCTCCCAAGGGCAGTGCTCCACTCACTTTTCAGAAGGCTGGTGCCATAAGGCTGCGGTAAGCTCTGTGGCTTAAGCCACATTTTGGTCAACTGAATGCATTTGGTGGCACATCACCTTCCAGAGGAACAAGTTGTATGGGCTGTCTCGTTAAGACCACAACAGTAGAAGTTAACAATACATACAAATTAAATTTTCCCAATTTCCTACGGCGCAGAAAACAAAACGTTTTCCATGAAAAGGATTTCCTCGTTCTCAAACTTCACTTAGAAACTCAGCTGAACATACTGTTGTTCTGTAGCATTAGGAAAGTTCACTAACAAGACTTGGCCGTACGCTGTGAAGAAACCAAAGTGTTCAGCAGCTGTGTGCCCACTGCTCATGTGCTGCTCAGCTGGCACTGCCGCTCCGTCTCTGCTTTTTTCTCTTGCCGGTGGTTCACTGCAGCCCAGAAGGTTATTTTCTTCAGCACCTGCTGCAGAAGTTTGGATGGCAAACAAGGGATTTGATTGTTCAGTAGGGCTGCGTTTTTACCAATGCAGTCAAGGCACAACCTGAAGAAGAGGTAGGGAAAAAAAAAAAGGAACAAAAAAAGGAACATTTTTTTTTAAATTAAAAAAAAAGGTCCTTAGAGTTCCCAGCACAAAAAAGATGTGGGGCTCTTGGAACAAGTCCAGAACAGGGCCACTAAGATGATCAGAGGGCTGGAGCAGCTCTCCTGTGAGGAAAGGTTGAGGGAACTGGGCTTATTTAGCTTGGAGAAGAGAAGGCTGCAGGGAGACCTCATGGTGGCCTTCAGTGCTTGAAGGGAGCGGATAAACAGGAGGGGAACGGCTGTGTGTGAGGGTGGATGGTGATGGGACAAGGGGAATGGTTCTAAAGTGAGACAGGGGAGGTTTGGGTTGGATATGAGGAGGAAGTTTTGGAGCCAGAGGGTGGTGAGGCACTGGCACAGGTTGCCCAAGGAGGCTGTGGATGCCCCATCCCTGCAGGCATTCAAGGCCAGGCTGGATGTGGCTCTGGGCAGCCTGGGCTGCTGGTTGGCGACCTGCACACAGCAGGGGTTGGAGCTGGATGAGCACTGTGCTCCTTTGCAACCCAGGCCATGCTGTGATTCTCTGATTTAGGTAAGTTATCTGTAACCCAAAGTGGTGCTGAGTAAAAGCTTCGTGCAATGTTCAGTACACGTGTTGTGCACACACATGCAGGAGACAGAGGATTAGACACCAACTGGTGTTTAAACTGCTATGGATTATCATACACTGCATGTTTCAAAGGTTTGCCAAGTCATTTTGCAGTTTACCTGCCTACATAGGATTACATTAAAACCTTTGTGTACAAACAGCACCAGAGCGATGTAAACAGCCTCAGCTCACCTGAGAAGTGAGTAAGGTTGTGTCTGAAATATCAACAAGTCACTGCAGTGACCCTGATTGAGAGAAAGAAAACAAGCATGTAAATGACAAACAGCTTTTCTCAGAAATACTGCTATTTTGTACATCAATATAACACCTATTGCTACATTCAAAGTTTTAAACTGCAGACAATTATTTAGAAATAATCTGAATAGTAGACTTCTTTATGAGCCTAACAAAAGCAAGAAAAACCCTTTCTAAACTAGCTTTCAGGAACACCTAAGGTCACATCATCCTCTCATATCCTTGTATCAGGAAAAACTTCTTTACTGAAGGTGTTGTTAAGGACTGGAAGGGAGTGGTTGAGTCTCCATGTGTTTGAAGACTGGATGTGGTGCTCAGGGCCATGATTTAGCAGAGGGTTGTTAGGGTTGGGTGGTTAGGTTGTGGTTGGACTCGATGATCTTTAAGGTCTTTTCCAACCTGAGCAATTCTACGATTCTATATCAGCAACTGTATTAACTTCATTTTATTTCACTTAATATATTAACTATAGTGCTGGGATTTTGTTGTTCAGTTTACTGACCGTGTCCATGAAGTGCAAGTCATCTTTGCTTCCACCAAACACCATCACCTCTCCTTCTTTTCCAAGGCAGGCTGTATGCCACAGTCTAGAAATAACATTGTGAATAGGTTTAGTGACCAAATAAGACGAGCAGATGTGTGTTATCAATAAAACAATTCCAAAAGTTAAATATTTTTATGCAATACATCCACATATTAACTACCTCACACACTTTCCTACATTCCTCATATTCAAGTTTCTTTTCACAACTCTTCCATCAGGGGGGTCTGCGTTCCTTTAAATTAAAATGGAAAGGTCACCTTTGCTCAGTCCTGGGATTGCACTTCTTGTGCACAGAGAGCCTTGAAGTCTCATTCTTCTCACACCACTTAGCAAGAAGAATTGCAAAGTTTGAAATAATTGATTTTACAACTTGCACTGTGAGGTGGAGAAGCAATAAAGCTGGTTCTTCATTGTTTGTGTCTTAAGGAAGACTTTGTTTGCTAGTGAGCCCTCAGCTCCACGGGAGTGAAGCCCAGTACGAGTCATTCTTTTCTGTCTGAGCATTTATTTGCACAGAGTAACATCCTGGGAAGCACCTCTGAGGTTTCTGCTTTGTCAAATATTACTGATCAACTGATTCCAAACATACATGGGAAAGAGAGGCAGATGTACATGTAGAGTAGTGTAACATAACCCCCACCTTTTAGAAAACCAAGACAAAGACATTATTTAAAAGGTTTTCAAAACTAACCCAGTCCCTTAGAATATTATGTAATTATTCAATTACTGAACAATACAAAAGGAGAGAGCAATGTGACTATCCTTTCCATGAGAATTTTGGTGAATGATTACATTTCATGCAGACCAGTACATTTTTGTCACTACTTGACTTAGCTGTATTGTAGTTACTTTGTATCAGTGGTGCAACAGAAAGTTGCAGTGGAGAAATTTTAGAAAGCAAGCTTTTATCAAAACAGCCTTTATCCTGTTTCTTTAATCCATGAGATAATTGTATTTGTTTCAAAGTCATGGGGATTTTAGTACTGACTCTTATCCCTGAGCACTAGGATGAGAGCTTGGTAGCACAGATTATCTCATATCACTTTTATGCTTACCCCAAATCTCATGGGGGTCATTTTCTGTGCATCAATTACTTATGCCATGTCCACAAGTAATTTCTACTGTATGCATAAAAGCACGTAGTATAAAAAAACAGCAGCAAAAACAAAACAAAAAAGTTGGCTTAAATAATCTTGCCTTGAGGACGACTCTGCTACTTCAGTAGCTACACCTTGCCACATTTACTTTTTATTGCTAGCAGACAAAAACGTGTCAGTTTTCTACTGGTGTATCACCACTGAAGTAACTGTCGCAGGATGATTATGGCCACAGAGCTCTGGCCCCTTACGTGAACTTAACCAAAACAACACATGCAGCTACAGCTCTTGTGCAAAAGGAAGCATTCGCACTTTCTTACTCCATTCACTTCAATTATTCACCGCTCTCCTCAGGCTGAACTGCGTCCCACCTTTTCTCTTCCTCATACCTGTGGATAGATCTGTCTCTGCCTTATCTGCCTTAGGGAAACTCTGGCCTGGACTTCATCATCGAAGAACACTTGAAGCCTTTCCTGCCTTCACCTTGTTGCCATCCTATCTTGCAACCTGATGCATTTCTCTACAGACTGACAGAGTTTATGTCCTCTCACAGCTGCTCTAACTTAGCACCTAAACATTCTAATAAAGCATGTTATTTAAATTACACAGGAGCTGAATTCATGTAACCTTTTACATAGCTCTTCTATCTACAGTAACAGAATTACATGGCAATGCAAACACTAGGAATTTCTAAATTAAACATACAATTTGTTAATTAATTTGGCATGCAAAACGTTTTCTAAAGCACAATTTATGGACAGAAAAAAATATATTCTTTTCTACCAATAAAGAAAAAGGAGACAATTTACTGGAAAAAGGAGGTTAAATGAAACTAAAGGAACTGCTCTTTAAAGAATTTAATGAGAAACAATTTTGCAGAAGCACCAGGAAAATATACTGACACATGTAGTAGAGAGAAATATCTAACCTAAGTACACATTTAAGTATAATGCCAGAACATTTTAAGTCCTATTGTTAAAGGCATGTGAGCAACTCATTCAGACTAATTCAATATATAGACAGGTTTTTGCTGTGGCTTCTTTTATGTGTTTCCAAGAGTTGAAAAACGTTACTGCAATATCTTCCTTTAAGAAGGTGGTGCTGGACTTTCATTTACTTCCTTATCAGTGAAGGGCAACTGTCCTCAGCCTACCAAAACTGTACACCAAAATCTGAAGGCAGCAGAGAATAGGAAGACACATTTGAACTGGAGGGAACTTTCAGACGCTCATGAGATGGGAACCCCATGGCTCCATTCTCTCAGGGCTGCATGCACAGCAAAGCAAGCAGTACCAGTCTCAGTTGCCCTTTTTTGGTGCTTCCACAGCAGCAAGGCAGGTGGATTGCTCAGCAGCCTCTCTGTCAGCACAGTCAAGTGACAGGGAAGCTTTGCAGCCCAGTAAGGGATCTGCTACTGAGCTGCCTGTAAGCCCCCTGGGGCTCAAGAGTGCCAGCAACCAATGTTATTACAGCTTAACTGCAGAGAAAAGGCTGAGCTGCAGGTTCCCAGCCTGCTGCTGGTAGAACGAGCACATCCTGCTCCTTCCCAGTCCCTTTCTATGATGCACCAAAAACTAAAACTGAATTACACAAGGGGAGGCAGTGCACTTCAGCACGTAACTTCTAGAAGCCCATCCGTGTAAAGAATCAAACAGGAAGACTAATTAGCCGTGACAGCTAATGATGTGCTTAGTTATTTAAAGCAATCAGCAGTTTTCACATACCAGTTCACTGACTGTAAAAAGACAGAAAATATTCTATGAAGCTAAGGTATGAATTTATTTAGGCTTGAAATAGTTTTAAATGTAAGAAAACAGAAAACTTGGTGGGCTATATTTTAAAGTAACCTAGGATAGGATAAAGTAGTCAGAAGTGATCTTTTTCTGTAGTCATAAACTACATGTGCTGCATAAACTTTATGTGCTGCTTAAATCCAGCTGTTGTTTAGCACTAAGTCAGCTTTGCACACCTGTGATCATGATTAGCTGCTTCTGCTCAGAGAAAAACAAACCAAACCAAACTAAATAAACAAGAGCTGTTTGTAATTCTTTTGGAGCCCAAAATGTCCGTCAGCACTTTAATTGTTGTCTTCCCCATGTTTCTCAAAATGTGTCATCATTAACCAGGGTGTGTAATTCTCCTTGGTTATAAAATTCTTCAAAGTTAAACAATATACATTTTCATGTATAAAAAGGTGAATTTGCATTAAAATATTTGAATGCAAATAAGCATTATAATTCAGCTGTAACAACCACGAACTAAAGCCTTATCTGCTGCGAAGGAGCATAAAGAAGTAGTGCAAGTTTCCAATCACACTGCATCCATTTTTGTAAAATATTTGTAAAATATTCTTATATAACATAGTTTAAAAACACTGTTGAGTAATTCAGAATTCCTTAACTTGAAATGTGTAAATTTCAGCAACTGTTATTGTGTACCTAGGCCTGCTCTTAGGCAGATGAGTAAGTTGTTTCCATCCATTTGTTGTAATGCTGTGAATCCAGCCATCACCTGTAAATAAGAACATATGTCAGCAGTTTATTACCTTCCCTTCACTTATACAAAAAGCTCTGTGTTCCAGCAGGACGGTGCATTAAGATAACAAAAACATCATTACTACATTAACTAGCACCATTTCAATCTCTGTAGTTTAACCTAGCCGTTCACTTACCAAAAGCATGCTGCATTGAAATCTGAAATTAAACTGCTTTTTTTCTTTTCTTTTTGATACACTGAAAAAGCAGGCTGACGTTCCTATGAAAGCAGGTCAACATCCTTTTGGAAAGCATCCCCTCCCAATGGAACATATCTGTGACACTCAAAGCTATTTTCATATCCTGTCATGAGAAGATTGCCTTTTCTACAAAAGCTGCTCTTTCTAGAAAGGGAACACAGAATATGGAGACCACCTTACTTCCTATTTCACGTTTTGTAGCTGTGATTCATCCAAAAATGTACAAATAACACATTGATGTCATGCATCTTCTTACTGCAATTCATGTTCAGATCAAGTTACCCCCTGCTCACACCTGAGTGTGTGAAACATTTGGTTTTTTTAGATCACAGGCAGCTCAGTGAAAGATTTATCACCATATCTTATCACTGTGCTGCACAACATGCACCTACATTTCTTTAAGAAGCAACATGGCAAGATAAATACTTAAAGTGTCAGAAGAACTCTGAAAAAACTCAACTCTAGTTTGAGAAAGACAACAAATATCACAGTGTATTTAGTTAGCACTGAAGTATACAATCAAATTATAACCTTTAAATTACTTACTTAAAGGAACATTATCAGAACTCAGTCCACCAAAAAGAAAGAGTCTGTCATCTCCTATTGGAGTCAGGGTGTGCCATGATCGATCCTTTGGTTTCTCCCCACTGATACTAATTCTTGATGAAACAAAGAAACAAAAGGCAATTTTTTAAAGAATGTTGAACATGAACCTGATGGGAAATTTAATTGTTAATTCAGTCTGTCTTAAAGGCAAGCTTGGATATTTTCCCAGTGAAAAAATCTGCAATTCAGCAATCTGAGTTTACCCTCAAGAAGAGCAGTGTTCAAATCTAAAGCAGGTGCTTTGACTGTCCTCTCAACAGTGACATAAATATCAGAGGAGAGGAGAAAAGCAGAGATTGCTATTTTGTTTGTTTTCTTAACATTACTGAAGCCACTAATTAACAAACAACTGAAAGTACTCAGGACAGCAAGGGAAGAACAGTATATTCAAATGACCTGCACAGCACACGTAGGAATTGGAATAGCAACTGGAATGGAATTAAATATAGAATAAATATTATTCTATTAAATTACTATCTTTCATTTCCTAAGAAGATAATTTTAAATGCTGCAAGGATGGTGGCTTTATGTCTTAGCCCAAGGGTACAGTATCTCTCCCAGCACTGTGCCTTTTCACATAATGGTGGGCTGCTCAAACTTTGAGGGGAAAAAAATGACTAAAAAGTAAAATTTTCAAGTATGAAACAGAAGCAGTTTATTATTCTAAAATTCTGGCCATGTGACAAAAATAACATTCTTCCAGATCTTATCGAGGTATTTCATTTCAGCTGCACAGTTACATAGGCTTGAGATGAGAATCTGGATAAAGAAGCTGAACATTTGGGATTTCCTGTAGTGGGTGGCCTGAATTCACATTGCCTTACTCTCTGGGCACTGTGGTGTATAGTTGCATCAGGTGGATTCCAAAAGTCAGCAGAGAAAGATACAGACCTCCAGAGGGCATCAGACCACCTTGTATCTCAGTCTAGCAAAAGGGAACTTCTCTTGTAAATGTACCTAAATGTAGACACACACAGTCTAGGCTACCACGTACTATGTCCTGATTTTGGAAGATAACGAAAAGAACAGCTATAGACACCAGTCAGCTCTGTGGCAGGGTCAGACTCTTGCTGGACTGTCCATAGACCAAAAGAGGGGACTTTGCAACAACCCACACAGATTTTGTTTCCAAGAACTGGTTACCTTTCTTTTTTTCCTACTTTGCTAAAGAGGGGTTAATGTGGTTTAGCCAGATGTGTGCTCTATTGATGTTGTGATACAGCAAAAAGAGACAATAATCTGTATTTCCTTTACAATCCATGAAGAGAAACAGTTTCTTGAAGAGCAGAACTTGTGACATTTTTCAGATGTCTACCTTGGCAGCAGTTGTCTCATGCCAAAGTAGTGCCTGTTTCTCTAACTGAGCACAGAGGAAGCCCAGGGTGAGTAATGCAGGCACCTGCAGTTAGAGGAATCTCACTACTGCTGACTGTTGAGCAGCTCTCCATCTGGAAGCAAAGACTGAAGAATCACAGCTAATTAAACAGTGATTGCAAAACCGTTCCTACTAAATTTGGCACTGAAGTTGGAGCCAAGTTGACAATGCTTATTTAACTGCCTGCTTCACATAACTCTCACATGAGATACTTCTCAGATCTGCAAAAGAGGCAGCCTCTGCTGAGATACAAAAGCTTTGATGTTTAGGAAAGTATGTACCAGATACTGATTGATACTGAGTGATAGGGTTTGAATCTTCCATGCTACTGCTACAAAAAAAATACTGTGGTAATAGAAATATCATACTATTGGACATTTTGAATAGCAGGTTGGTGGAGCTCAGAGATGAAGTAAGTTCTGAGTAGCAGTAGGGTCTTTCCCTGCTCCACCTCTACCTGACAGTTTCAACACTGGACGTATTAATGTGGCACTCTGGTAAGAGTGCCAATGGTAAGAGTATAAACTACGTTACTCTTCAAGAAGAAATGTTTTACCTCTGAAAATCACTATTTCCAATTTAAAGACATTCATTTAAAGGCCTTTATTTCAACAACAGTCTGTAAAAAGACCCTCCCAGTTACTCATATTTAGCATTTTTTTCTTCTGCATAGCAGTTAAGATTTGGGGAGGAAGGTTTGAGGACAGAGCCAAGAGGTGGGGGCAACATGGGGGCATTTCTTTAATCTTTTCTGTATGCAGACAGTTAACTCCAGGAAAGATCAGTCCTTAGCTCTGAGCCTTACTTGTGCTGGCAGGTAACCGTGGCAAGTCAAAGCTGTACCTGAGTAATGCAAGAGTATTTTTAAAGAAGCTTAACAATGAATACCGTGGTAAAAGACAACGACTATCACTGCAATCCCATGCAGGAATATATTCCTGGATTAGTAAATTCATATGATGCAATTCCTTAAGAAACCTGTACAGAGTTAAATAAGAAAGAAAACCCGGTATGACTGGTTGGTAAAGCAGGCTGGTGAAAGAAGTGTATGATGAGTCACAACAGCGTGTCAGTTCATGACAGGCCACAAGGCCTTCAATAAAATCACCAGTATGTTTGGAATTTTTCAGAGAAAATAATGAACAAGAGAATGTGGATGTTGGACTGTTCAAACCAACACCTCACCAGGAGATGTGGACTTCATGGTAGAAATCCAAACATCTGCAGCGTTCAGATAGCCAAACTTTTTAACCTGTGTTAAAAGTTTGACCCTCATTTGGCGATAATTCATGTGGGCAGTCAAAAAGCAACCTCTCCGCTGCTGCAGTGTCTGAGGTAACTCTCTTATCAAGATCAGAAAGGTTGCAGCTTGCTCCGTTTTTCATTTGTTGTTAAAGCAGAGGAATATGAAATGATAGCATAAGAAAGGAAAGGGTAATTGCAAGAAACACCTGGAGCAGAAAATATTCACACTGATGGCAAGAAAGTCTGAAGGAATTTCCTCACTCATCTTCTGAGACAGCTTTTAGCTGGAAACAGATTCCCTGATAAGAACTATTCACAGCTGCTGGTGCTCAAAGGATATGGGGTGATTTGGCTTATTTCTCACTCTTAATATGTAACTTCATTGGTTAAAATACAGAAGACAAAAAATGCCACTCTGTTTATCTAGTCTATCTCATTCTACACTGTGCAGAATGGTGGAGCTTCTGGGACTACGTTCTTTAGCCTGGAGACGTTCCCTACAATGCCCAATTTCTAGTATAGCTACTGACAGTGACTCCATAATGGATGTATTTATCCAGAAATCATTTCCCAAGTAAGCTGAGCAAAGACAGCCTGTGGAACAGAGTTAAAATGTGAATACTATTTTGATAGTTCCTGAAAGACACGCTGAATTTTTGCTCCTCTTATAATTAGGAGATTAAATCTATTTTAGAGCTACTGTGCATGCTGACAGGTAGACTGGTGATGAAATCATACCATAATAGATAATATATTTGTAGCTACAATTATTTGAAGAGAACACTGTCTTGCAGTAGGCAAGTGCCCTTTTTTCCTGATTTGCAGATGACTGTGGCTGATCTGAATCCTTCCATTAGTGATGGTCTGAATTACACTTTTCAGGCTCCTGTAAGATCGGACACCAAAGGGAGAGCAGAGGCTGCCTGTAAGAACAGCTTTTGATTAGCTACCCTGCTAGGTCTGAATAAATACGCACGGTGCAAACACCCTGCAAAGCTTTTTGCAGCAGTGTCCCAAATTATCAGGCTATACTAAGTCACAGGTCAGTCCTCTGAGCTACTTTTGGATCACAATATAGACATAATTGGATACTGGAACAAGTTTAAAGGAATGGTTACATTTAGTATGTCTATCCTCAGTCTCAGACTATGTATGTGTACTTGTATGTAAAATCATCTGCTGTACTGAGGCCAGGAACAGAAAAATTTTGAAAACCTGGAAATTAGCTTTCACATGCCAATAACATGGATAGGAACTTTAATATGGCCAGCTTGGTCTTACAACTGCAACTATGACACCTTTCCTTCAAGGCTTGATGTTCCTCTTACTGACCTGTCACTCAAATGTCACAGCTTTCCTTTATTAAAGCAATAATAAAGTAAGTCAAACAGTAACTGCTTGTGCAACAATCAAAAACAAGGAAGCAATTACATCCAGTAACTGGCATAATCAATCCACCTGGAGGGAAAGTTCACTCTCTAAGAATAACAGTGGTGTCATCTAAGCAAAATATTCTTTGTTTTAAAACAACAAAGAAAATGGTCAATTAAACCTTCAGTTAATCTTAAGTGCTGATGTAAGAAGTCTCCAAAGAGGTGCTTTTTTGAAAGGTCACTGTGAGACTTCCTTGTCCTGCTGCCCACCAGCACTGAGAAGGAACTGAGGGAGGACACCCTGCTTTAGCTCTTGTTTCAGAGGGCAGAGGAACGTGCTTGATTGGATCAGCAAGTCACAGATGTCCATCATAGGTGCATGAAGCACATAAAGCTCTGGAGCAGTGTCAGAATGTGCATAGAATTGCAAAGCTGCACTTTATGGTCATTTCTGGGATTATCATTAGGTTTCCTTGCAGGTAGGAGCAGAAGAGTGGTTATCACCTGTTGGTCTCCTGGTTTGTCTATAAGCTAACAATACATCCACTGACTCTATGTATGTAGTATAGAAAGTATAGGATAGCATTTAAAAATGCATGCTAATACTTCACATTGTTTAAAACTGAAATATTTAGGTCAGCTATTTTACCTAATTAAAAAAAAAGTTTTAGATGCTTGAAATTGAAAAAAAAAAAGTCACCTTTCCTCAACCTGGACTGCAGAGAGCAAAATATATAGGAAAAGTATAGGAAAACACAGTATTCAGAAGGACATCAGAACTAAAATTCCATATGTATAAATGAACCCTTCATGGACATTAGGATGTTAAATCACTGTGTGCTGTGCTTGAAAGAGCATTAACAATGATTTGGTGCGGAACAGAACAAGTGTAGTAACCCCTATCAAATTAAATTAAATTGAGATCACAATGTAACAGCTGTTGTAATTGTCCCCAAACTCCCATCCTCCTCTTGGCAAAGCTACAAAATCAACACTGGAACTATTTAACTGTGTGTTTCAATTTGCTACATTCAACTTTAAACATCAGAGAGAAAAACTTACCTTCCAGACCAGGTCCAAGTGTCTAAATTCAGGCAGTGCAAATCATTCATCCTCGTTTGCTAAAATAAATTAAAAAAAAAAAAAAAAAAAAGAAAGAAAATGTCCCAGTTAAGTTGTATTAAGTAAACAATGAGCAAAGTATTTCAGTGATACCATCCTAGGACAGAAAATTCACAAGACATTTTCAAGAAACCTGTACCCGTGTGCCTTAAAACAACTCTGCGCTGTGAGGCAGATGGAAAGCATTTCTTCTAAAAAACAAACAAGCAAACAATAACAACCAAAAAAAACCCACCAGGCAACTCTCTGAAAGTAAACTGTCAGGAGTACACCTGGTAATAAAGCAGCGGCACTACGGAGTCACTTCTATTCTTAAACAATCTTTAATGAAGAGCTATGTGATACTCGACTCCTGGAGGTGTTTAATTTTCATCCACAGAACTTGCAGTAGGCAATAGCAGAAGGTACAACTCTCTATACATAGCTTCTCAATTTTTATTTGCATTCTGGTTGTAACTACACATCTTCCTGGCTGCCTGCTCACTTATTTCTTGTAACATACTCAGTGCATGACATCCCACAGGAAGTTAAAAACATCTGTGTTTGCTTTTCTTTTCTGGATGGCGAGCCCTTTCACAAAGTTACTGCTGTCAATAAGGTTCCATGATCCTTTAGCATTTGCCATGGCAATAATAAAATGCATCAGTAAGAAGAATGGGAAATCAATGTGCTTGCATATATGCCTGTGTTTTAGAATGAAGTCATTGCCTTGAAAACATAAAAGGAGGGGGACTGGGAAGACAACGTGAGAAAATTTCTTTGCTTGAGATTGTAGCAGTATTTTCAGTGCCTTGCAGTACACCTGACTGACACTTGTGATTCCCCTTGGTAGCACTAAACAGTATCTGAGAAGTAGGGAAATATAGCTTGCCTTACCTTACAATTTCTTTCTCCTAAGGCAGTCCATAGATCTATTAGAATAAGCCTTTCTCCAGCTTGTAGATCCTTTGAGGCAGAAACTAGACTTGTCATTTAAGTCAGAATAGGAGTAGTTTTA
Source organism: Tetrao urogallus (assembly GCF_951394365.1). Taxonomy (NCBI): domain Eukaryota; kingdom Metazoa; phylum Chordata; class Aves; order Galliformes; family Phasianidae; genus Tetrao; species Tetrao urogallus. The sequence goes on along the minus strand of NC_136819.1, from coordinate 57,835,504 downwards.
TCGCTGAGAACTCAGCCAGTTAGTGAGTTTGAGAGACTTCCAGAGCAGTCCATCAAAGCTATGGAAGGTCTCTCAGCATTTGTCAGGGAACAGCAAGGTTTTCAAGATAGCTGTGGCCTCCTCTGATCTCTTATGTGCTAGCCTGTTTCTGTCCAGGGGAAGATGATGTTAACTAGTGTTTTGTCTTCAGATAAGCCAACAGACTTAAGAAAAACAGAATACAAGTGCTTTTGTGCGTTGCCTGAGAAACTTTACCCCCACAAGAAGGTGAATATAACAATAGAATCTGGTCCAACTAACAGCTAGTGAGATGATCTGTCTTCCACGACAAGTCTATTCAGCTTCCTGCTCCTTCAGGTGGCTCTGAAGGAAACGAGGAACACATCACACACGTAGAAAGCAAAATGCAATTACTGAGATTCTTCTGCTGTACTTGTACACAGTTAGACACTTGAGGATAGGGTGGGGAAAAAAAAACAACATTGTGGCCTCCAGAATTGCAAATATTTAATCGTCTTGGAATGACAGTTCAATACAGAGGACATGGATTAAAGGAGGGGAAGAAAGAAAGGTGCTGTTATATTGCAAATTAAGCTTTCATGAAGATGCTGTTCAAGACCTCTTAGCTGACTTTCCTCTCTTTAAAAAGGCAGAAGATGGAGCAGTTTTCAGTTCCTCGGTCCCTAGGAAATCAATGTATAATAACTTTACATGCTAATGTTTCAACAGATTGACAAATGAGTAATTACATCAACTTCATTCTGAATTCAAAACACAGCATCAGTTGGACATTTCTGTCTGAGATTCAGCCCTTTAACATAGCTTTAATAAATTAAAATGTCTATCTACTCAACCCTCATTAGGGAAACTATAAAGCTCACAGTCAGGTATCACACAGGCAAGTATGCTAAGTTTTCCTGCAGTTGCTCCTGTATTTATAACTCCCAGCTACTATATTTAATCACTCAGCTCATAATCCTACATTGGTTCTTAACAGGCTCAAAAGCATTAAGCATCATAAGAGGGTCTGCATTTCCCTCTGAGCCACAAGGACTCAGATATCTTACATATCTATGGCATATTTATTTAGATGCAGCCCAGTAAACATTAACCAAGATCTGCTTTGTCTCAGAACTAGCTTTCTAGTGTGATGAAAGGCACTAAGGGTGACATATTTATTGATCACTGCTGTTACAGTAAACTCAGTATAGCTCTCCAGGCTCAGATTTACAATCAAACAGCTATTACAACTCAAATCTTTGTAAAAGAAAGACTGCAGTTCAATGTATCTTC